>NC_083440.1:18169333-18475159 GCF_020745735.1 Hemiscyllium ocellatum | reverse complement strand
ATGAGGTTTTCTTCCTCCAGGCGTTTGGTGATACGGGTTTGGCAATGCAGAAGTCCCAGAACCTGCATGTCCTTGGTAGAATGGGAGGAGGGGCTTGGTTCATATGCATGCCCCAGAGAAGTTCTCTGAAACAATCCACAAGTTTGCCAGAGGTGTTCTCTGAAACGATCTGCAAGTTTGTCAGAGATGTACTTTTACACACATCATCTACTCTATATCCACACCCACCATGAACAGTATCCATTGCACCCCTGATGTGGTCTCCTCTACATCGGAGAGACAGAATGCCAACTTGTCGATTGTTTCAGAGAACTTGGAGCAAAAGACACGAACACCTGCCACTCACTGCCTTTGAATGCAACAAGCCTAAACACCAACTAGAAATATCCAATGATCTCGACAAGAGGTACCAATCTGTTATGGATCAGACCAAACCCCCTGCAAATAACTGAAGAAGGTAGCCTAGACCTTAACGTTTTTCTCATATTTAAGTCAGTTGTGAAGTGGGTGTTCCCGGTCTGATACAGCTGGTCAAACCACCCGGCTTTAAGCAAAACACAATATATTTAAACCCTACAGTTGAAACTTGAACAAAGGAAAGCAGAATTTAGAATAACTTAACTATTGAAAAAGGTAACTAACCTGATCCATAACAGATTAACTATTCCAATCCATTAACATCCCATAAATACACTGCTTGCCAAAAAAGGGTAATTCAAACACAGATACTTACAGGCAGGAGGGAATAACATCCAGACAGAGATTTCAGAGAGAATCAGTCAGGAAGCGTTTACCGAAGCTTGCAAACTTTCTGGTACTCAGACCATCCTCTAACTGCTGCAGTTATAAAAGACGGGAACCCCTGACTGAGAGAATTAGCTACTCCGGTTCCATTGTTCAACTGATTTAGCTTTTACCACCCTCAACTCTTCAGCACATCTGCCTTTACAACTTCTCTTAACAAAGACCCAGCAGGAAATAACCTTTTCAATGTGACAGCATGTGTGGAGAAAGTGAGAACAGAAGATGCTGGGGATCAGAATCAAAGAGTATGGTGCTGGAAAAGCACAGTTGGTCAAGCAGGAATTTACTAGCAATAGCACTGTCCTGGGTGCAAGAGATTCCTTGTTTTGGGCAAAAGCCCCTCATGAGGAATATGGTGACGAAGAGCTTATGCTTGAAATGTCGACTCTTCTGCTCCTCGAGTGCTGCCTGACTGGCTGTTCTTTACCAGCACCACCCCCTTTGACTCGTGTGTGTGTGTGTGTATATGTGTGTGTGTGTGTGTGTGTATATGTGTGTGTGTGTGTGTGTGTGTGTGTGTGTGTGTGTGTGTGTGTGTGTGTGTGTGTGTGTGTGTGTGTGTGTGTGAGAGAGAGAGAGAGAGAGAGAGAGAAAGAGAGATATTAGGGTCAAGTACTTGTTTACTCCAATGCATATTAAATATTTCATATATTTTTCTGGATCCTTGTACACTTATCACGGAAAAGTGACGGTATGACCAAGTTTGAAAAAAAAGCTTTTAACAAATCTTCCCTCACCTGTGCTGACAGAATTCCAGATCCATAACTGAAGCTTTCTTTGTTTGTGCCCCCAGGTTAACATTGTAGCATGTAGTCTGCATTGTCCCTCCTCAGTCTATCCTTGTTTCCTATCACACTGTATCTCATCTGCAGAAGGCTGTGATGTGATCACGTACAAACTGCGAGGTGCAAAGCTGGGACAATAGAATCTGAAGGTGTCAGTCAGTCAGCCATTGCAGGTTTGTACACAGCAGTCGTTTTATGATCGCACAGCACTGACATAGACTTCATAAACAGGAAAAGGCAAGAAAGAGTGGGGATATATAGTGGCAATAAGATCAGAGAGATCAGCCATGTATAGGGTTGTACAGTGTCAGTAAGAGTGAGGTCAGTGATGTCTCCATTGTTGGAAACCCATCTTATTCAATGTGTCCCCTTCACTCAGGAGAGGCAGTACGTTCTTCTCCCTTGGTCCTTCACGTGACCCCGGATCTTAGGAATTGGGAAATCGGAAATCACTGCTGACCTCAGCAGCAATACTCATATACAGTGTGAGAGAAGAATCACATTTCAATCAGGGAGTGAAATGTCCTTGTCCAAAGAGGGTATCTGGCAGCCTAGAGTGCAGAAGGAAAGCTCTGGGACATATTTTCATATTCAGAGTAAATTGCCTTAATGCTGCATCGGTTGGAATAATTTGTGATCTCAGAATGGGGGTCATGGCTCTTGAGTGGACAGTGCTATTGCTAGTAAATTCCAGAATATTCTTTTGTTATTGTGTTACATGGTATGAGTAGCAGCACTCTTTCATAATCAGGATTAAACGTCTTATTTTAATTACTTTGTTAATTGACAGAAATTTGAAAAGTAGCAACAAAGCTGAGCAATGCTGTCACCTCGATTTCCCCAATGAGCTTTCACACATATAAGGCAGCGTCTCTAGGAATGCGTCAACTCAGAGTCTCAAACGAGGAGATCGTCAGCTGCCTGAAGGGATAGATCAACTCGCATGGAAAAATGCATCGACCAATTCAACACGTGGAGAAGGCGTTCTACACCATCCTTGCTTTGATTGGCATTCCTGGTATGGCAATATGAGCATTAAACTTGTTTTAATCTGCTGCAGATATGCTGTCTGGTTTTATCTTTTGAACAATAATGTCTACAGCTCACTGACTGGTCAGCCTTATCCAGGCACTGGAAGAGTGATCGTAATTCACCAAGCAGCATTCTCGGTACAATTCTCCACTGACAGAGACTCCCAAACTTACCGCTCCTGCAGTATTCCTTGATCTCAGTGTTCAGTCATCTGTTCTGCTTTCATACGGTGTGAGGGTATGAAGAGAGATCAGGCTAGTTAGTTCAGAAGGAGAATCACTGGGCTTGACATACTGATCCTGCTTTCTCTCGCACAGATGTTGCCAGTCCGGCTGAGCGACTGCTGTTTTTGGTGTGCAAGTGAATTCTGATGTGGTGAGAGATTTCAACGTTAAGGGATGATCTGAGTGAAGTCCGACAAGATATTAACAGGAAAAAAGAAACTATTTCCGTTGGTTGGTTATTCAAGAATGAGGGAGCATAACCTGAGGATTAGTGCTAGAGTATTCAGCAGAGATGCTTAGAAGCATTTCTACATGCAAAGGGTAGGTGATTTTTGGAAATTTCTTATACAAATTGCAGTGGGTATTGGATCAGTTTCTCGGTTTAAATGAAATAGTTTTTTTGTTAAGCAAAGTATTTGAAGAAAATGGGCCCTGTTTTGATTTCTAAAACTTCATCTAACCACCAACCCTTCTGCAAACTCTCTTCTTCTCATCGTCTCTGTTCAGGCAATTTAAATCTTGACAGCTTGCTCGCCCAACCCCATCCCTGTATGTCAGGACGTTTGTCATGTACACACGTCCAACTTTCCAGTGCAAATATCACAGCGGACCTAACATTCACACGTTGTCACGACTGAGATGTTGCATGCTCTGTTCTGCTGCACTTGTGTAAGACACATGGAGTAATCTTGTTTGAAATCTTACTCAGGTTCTGATTACTTTTTTTCTGGTCCTGTTGTGGCTCTGATGCTTAGAACAGGGGATGACCAAATCCAAAGAGGAGAGGAGAGGTTGATTTATTGACAGTACAATCAGCAGTCCTATGACTGAGTTGGGAGTGAGTTTTTTTTAAATGGAACACTATGGCCTGCCAGAGTTGGAGCTGAGAACATTAATAATCTATTGCAGTCACTCAAGTAATTACATTGCAACAACAAAAAAAGTCACAGATTCCTCCTGATCTCCTAGAGAGATGGTAAGCTCAGTCCCTGTCCAAACTCCATACTCTCTGGAATGATTAGGCTAGAGGAAAATCTGTGGTGGATGTGAAAGTCTCAGAATTTATGATCAGTAATTCACTGCGTCTTTTCCAATTTGTTCCCCACAGTTAATTTTCTGGCGATCGGAATTCTTTCATGTGGGAAATGTGGTGTGACACCTTGCACTACTCGCTACCTGGTGGTTATGGCAGCTGCTGATCTTATGGTGATTATCACTGATGTTATACTGAGAAGGTTTCCATATTATTATTATCCATTGTGTTTCCTGGACACCACTCCTGTGTGCAGTGTTATTGGAGTCCTTTATCGTGCAGCCACTGACTGTTCTGTCTGGTTCACCGTCACTTTCTCCTTTGACCGGTTTATGACCATTTGTTGTCAAAAGCTGAGAACAAAATATTGCACTGAGAAAACTGCGACTGTGGTCCTAGCAACAACCTGCACCCTGTTCTGTTTGAAAACCATCCCTTTCTATTTTCAATATGAACCTCGGAGGATAATCAACAATGTGCCATTCTACTGTAAAACAAAATCAAGCTACTTTACTGAGACTTGGTGGGTGGTATTAGATTGGCTTGATACAGTTTTGACCCCTTTACTGCCATTCGTTTTGATTCTGCTGCTCAATGCTCTGACAGTCAGACACATTTTAGTGACCAGTCGAGTCCGGAAGAGGCTGAAGGGTGAGAGCAAAGGAGAGAATCACAGAGACCCAGAGATGGAGAGCAGAAGGAACGCTGTGATTTTACTCATCACCATCTCTGGGAGCTTCATCCTCTTGTGGTTAATCAATATTATAAATTTCTTTTATTATGTGATTCAAACAATAGATCCTAATGATTTCCCGCCTTTTCTGTACAACTTCAGAAGAGTTGGTTTCATGTTGCGGAACCTAAGTTGTTGCACAAACACATTTATTTATGCAGCAACATTGTCCCGGTTCCGTGCAAGGATCAGTTATGCAATAAAATACCTGGTGACATATTTGTTTTGCTTTATGAATAAATGAAACTCCTCAGAGGAGGCCAGGGGACATATAAATTTATTAGGGATATCTTGACTGTGAGGTTTCGACATCAAGCCAAATCAACTCCAAATCCACTCGTACCCAATCTCCAACATATGCAAACAAGGTGTTTATTTCAGATCTCTTCAAGTCCGGAAGGTCAACCTCTCTTTCACCCTGCAAGAGCTGCAATTTGGTAAATAGGGGGCGCCGGCGGCACATAAAGGACCATAGCCAACCATTGAGCCACGGTAACACTCGTTTGGGAAGCAACGACAGGAACATTCTCCTTGGGTACAGCAGGCGAGGAAGAACATTCATTTTAATCAGGGCAATTCGGCCGAACCATGATATCTGTAAACCCTCCCACCGCTAATTATCCTGCTTTATCCTCTCCAATAGTTGTACATGGTTAGCTTCATACAGCTGGTGGAAGGTGGGGGTAATAAAGATTACCAAATACCAAAAACATTTTGATGACGATCTAAACGGGAACTGCATTCCATCCTTCAGATCAGGAACCTTCACTAATCACCCCGCCCGCATGGCTTCTGATTTTGTAAAGTTGATCCTGTACTCTGGAAAACTGCCAAATAAATTAATTGTTTGAATTAATCGAGGAACGGACTACTCTGGATTGGCCATGAAAAAATGGATATCATCAGCATGTAGAGTGATCTTATGGTCCCCTGTTCCTACCCCTGGAGCCACTACTTCAGAATCGCAGTGAAAGAGCTCTCCCAATAAGAAAGTTATCTGGCTGAGTGCCATTTGAAATGGCTGCTGCCTTAAGATCGTTATACAATACTGCCATCCATCTGACAAAACATCACCCCAGATCAAAGCACTCCCGGACCCCAATCAGTTACGGCCATTCTATCCAGTTATATCCGTTTTCGGCACCCAAGGAGACCATCAAACCCGGGATCAATCTTTGCTAGCATACCTGAACTATATTCAATACCCTCCTGCTGTTGTTGGAGGAGTTTCATCCCTTGATAAACCCCTGTTCTTCTTCTATAATATGGGACAGGACCTTTTCCAATCTCCGGATCCATCTTGGATGAAATTTTAAAAATCTACATTCCACATTGAAATGGGTCTGTATGAAGCACATTCTTTGGGCTCTTTCACTTTCTTTAAAATGAGGGAGATATTAGCCTCCCTAAGAGAGGACGGCAGATAATCCTGTGTATAAGAATAGCATTCCACTCCCAGAAGTGTCTCCACAAACACATTTGTGAATTCCTTATAGAATTCACTTGGGAATCTATCTGGTCCCTGTGCTTTGCCTCCCAAACTATTGCCGGATTACTGACCGTACCCGAATTGATGTCCCTGATGCGTTATTGCTTCCTGCATTTCCTGTACTGTCATAGGCGCATTCAACAAGGAAACCTGTTCTGCGTTTATACTGGGGATGTTCATCGTCTCAAAAGCGGACTGCATTCTCTCTGCAACGCGTTCACCTACCTCCGACCAATATACCTCTGTGAAGTATTCCCTAAATCTAACATTGACCTTCAACTCACGGGTAACCGTGCCAGCCTTCTCTCTAACAGAAATAATGCATTCGGAAGCATTTGTCTTGTTAGCCAGATATCCCAGATATCTACCTTGATTATCTCCAATTTCAAGCAGTCTACGTTTCGTGAAGGAAATCTCCTATTTTTGCCACCTGTGTGTACAATGAGTCACGAGCAGGCCAGAGGCCTGTGACCTGCTGCAGTTTGACCAAAGAATGCCTATTAAAATATACCTCCTCAGCTATCTGCAGCTGGGTCTCCAGCATCTGCTGCTGCTCCTCCCCCTCCCTCCTTCTAGTCGTTGAATATGAAATGATGAGACCCTGTAAGTATGCCTAAGTGGCCTCCCATAGTATTGCGGATTACTGACCACACCTGAGTCGCTATCTCCCAGCTATAACTCTTGCCCTGATGATAATGTCTATTCCTAAAGTAAATGTAATTGAATTGTGGTCACTATTACCAATGAGCTCACGTACCTCCAAATCTAACAGCTGGCCTGGTTGATTACCTGATACCAAATCCAGTGTGGCCTCACCCTTTGTTGGCCTAGCTACATATTGTGCCAGGAAACCGTCCTGCACCCATTGGACAATAACTGAACCATCTAAAGTACTAGAAGTATAGCGTTTCCAGTAAATATTAGGAATGTAAAATCCCCATAGCAACTACACTGTTGCTTTCAGTGATTTTGGGAACCATATTTGCGGTCCTTTGATCTACATCTCTGGAACATTTTGGAAACCTAGTGGAAACTCCCAACAGGTTAACATCTCGTTTCCTGTTTCTAACCTCAACCCATACTACCTCAAAGGACCAATCCTCATCAAACGTCCTTTCTGCCATTATAAGACTGTCCTTGATCAACAATGCCACACATTAACCTCTTTCACCACCTTCCCTGATCTTACTGAAACACCTTAACCCCAGAATCTGCAACATCCATTCCTGTCGCTGTTATATCCATGTCTCCAAAATGGCCACAACATCACAGTCCCAGGTACGAACCCATGCTGCAAATTCACCCACCTTATTTCAGAAGCATTCAAATCGGAACAATTCAAACAACCTTCCTCCTGCTGGTACACTCCTGTGACCCTGAAACCTTATTCATGACTTCACTACCCTCAATCTCCTGCACAATGGAGCTACAATTCCAGTTGCCATTCCCCTGTGGAATTAGTTTAAGTCCTCCCAGACTGCATTACCAAACCTCACCAACACCCCACCCACCCACCTCGCCAGGATATTGGTAACCTTCTAGTTCAGGTGTAGACAAACCTGTTTGTGGAGGTGCCACCTTCCCAGAATTAGCCCCAATTATCCTGTTATCCGAAACTCTACCTCCTGCACCATCCCTGTAGCCACGTATTCAACTGCTCACTCTCCCTCTTCCGTTCGTCTGTAGCACATGGCACAGCTAACAAACTCCGATTGTTCTCGCTTTAAGCTTCTACCCTAGTTCCCTGAGTTTCGGCCCAAAATTCACATCCCTTTTCCTACCTATGTCGTTGGTGCCTATGTGGACCACGATTTGGGGCTGCTCCCGCTCCCCCTTCAGGATCCCGACAACACGATCCGAGACATCACAGACCCTGGCACATGGGAGGCAACTCACCAATCATGAATCTCTTTCATTCCCACATAACCTCCTGTCTGTCCCCATAACTTTGGAGTCCCCAATGACTAATCTCTTCTCCTATTTCCCTTTCCATTCTGTGCAACAGGGACAGATGCTGTGCAGAGACCTGCACCCCATTGATTACCCCTGGTAATTTGACCCCCCCCAACAGTACTGAAAATGATGTAGTCGTATACGGGGAAAGTCCACAGGTGGATCCCTGCATTATCTGCCTATTCCCTGTCCGTCCCCAGACTGAAAAGGATCTACCTTCTTCCTGTGCCTGGTATGTGTGACTACCTTCCGGTAACTCCTCTCAAGTACTTCCTCAGCCACGCAAACGAACTGAACTTCATCTAGCTCCAGCTCCAGTTCCCTAATGCAGTTTCTGAGAGCTGGAGTTGAGTGGACTTCCCGCAGATGAAGTCAGCAGGGACACCAGTCAATACTATTACCTCCCGAATCTACAGGTGGAGCATGCAACTGCCCGAACGACCATTCCCACTATTCTAAATTACCAAAGAGACTATTGAAAAGTAAAGTAGTAACCTAATCAAATCGGCACTCAGAATCCTTTGCTTTTGGTTAAAGGAAGAGGATGTGTGGGAGACACTACTTAAGTGATACTTTGAGTAAAGCAAACACCCAAATACATTACTTCACTTACTGAGCAGTCCCACATCCACCCCTGCTCAGCGTGTGCTCTCACCGCTCCTGCTGCACAAAATGGAGGCTGCAGGCGCACAAGGTTAATGATAATGGAACCGATGGATATGGACCATGTGGAGACAGGTTTTTAGTTTGGAAAGATGCCATTTTTCAGCACGGTTTTGGTGGGTTAAAGGGACTGTTCCTGGGGAGTGTTCAACCTGAAAGACATTTGCAGGGAAATGATGTTTTACTGACTGGAGATCTGTGTTCACTGATTATCTGCCAAGGTCAGTGCTGGCATCTTCATTGTTTCGAAGTAAAAGAAATGATTTTGAAGAGAAAGCAAGTGGACTGTGTTACTACCCAGGGTAAACCTACATTCCGCCCCCACCCCGCCTTTCCCCCCTAACTTAAAGCAGAAACACAGAAAAGGTTTACCCCGTGTGGTAATCTGTGAAAATTTGAGAGACCAAGAACTAGTTAAAGTAAAAAGTAACAACCTTATGCCTTAAACTATAACAGAGAATAATTAATTAAGAATTATTTACAATTCCTTCCTCTAACCTATCTTTTACTTTCCCTTCTATAATACTCGTCCAATAAAAATCGCGATTTACATCGACCAAAAATTCAAATTTCAAAACCAGGCAGTTGTCGAGTCTTCTCTTTGTATCTTTCTCTGGAGATTTTCATTCTTTCGCAGGTCATTGATAGATAAATGTACCATTAAGTGAGCTGTGTTTCACGCAGTCTGTAAGTGCTGGCAGCTTGGCAGTTCTACCACAACTATTCTACCCCGGCCTTCTACCATCAAAGCATCGGATTGTCATTGGCATTTAATATTATCAATATACTAAATTCAACTTGATTGGAGTTTGTTTTTTTTTCGGGGGTATAGTTTAAACTGGTTGGCCTAATTCCAATTTGTTTTTGTCTCCAGACAACCATCTACACTAGCTACAGGATCAAAACGTTACATTGTATCTTGTTGAGGTCACTTGGTGCTGTTAGGAATTTCAGCTAGCTTTTATCTTTCTTAAAAGTACAGTGCTTCATAACATCTGGTTCGTAATTTGGCAGATGACACACAGATTGGGGGAACTGTGGATAGCGAGGAGGATTGCCAGAAAATGCAGCAGGATGTAGAACGACTGAAGACTTGGGCAGTGAAATGGCATTTGGAATTTAACCTGCACATACACAAGGTGAATCATTTTGGAAGATCTAATGAACGATGGAGGCATACAGTAAAACTCAAAACTTTTAGAAGCATTGACATACAGAGGGATCCAAGTTTGGAGGACCACAGTTCCATGAAAGTCGTAATGTAAGCAGATAAGTTGGTCATGAAGCGTGTGACCATGTGGGAGTGACCCCGTGGGGCATTTCTCTGAAAAAAAACCACTGGTTTCATTCATTCAGACAGTGGTTGATGATTTTTCGTCCTGGCCTCCAGAGGGAGCCTCACCTCACGGCCCTGGCCCGAGTCACCTCTTGCATCCTCTCACTTCCTCCTTGTCAGTCCTTCTCCATGGGTGTGGAGATGCTTGTCTATCTCATATGCTGCATGCAAGGATGCTCTGAGGCCTGGTACATTGTCGAGACCTAACAGAGGCCATGGCAACGGATGAATGGACACTGCAGAATAATCGATAGACAGGAGTGTTCCCTCCCAGACATTCGACCTCGGACCTTTAGGTGACCGTCCTCCAAGGCAACAACGCCATGTGGATGAGCAGAGGCTGATGGCCAACTTCACTACCCATGAGAATGGCCCCAACTGGGATCTTGTGTACATGTCACACGACAGATGATCTCACTGAATAGCACACATATATACATACACACTCCTACAGACTCATACACTCACACAGACCCTCTCTCATACACAAGCTCTCTCTCATACGTTCACAAATGCACATCCACACACACCCACACCCTCTCACAGACTTATACCGCTTTACATTTGCACTCACACGCAAACACATATAGACATCCTCTCACAGACACTCTTACTCCCTCTCACGCACACACCTTCACATATAAGGTTGTGAGGTTAATTGTACGTGAAGAACTGTTATTCTATTTTGCTGAGAAACTGGATGAATCCATGTAACATTCTGCAAAGCCCTTTTTTAGATTAGAATCAGTAAGAACGTTGGGGCACAGACAGCCTCACACCTTCAATTCGTTATTTGTGCCAACATGGCACCTATTCTTAAATTTCACTTGAGAATGTAACTTTTTAAACAGTTTTGATAGTTGCATATGAAAGAACTGAAACAAACATCGTCATTCGAAAAGATGAGAGACTTAACAAATAATCCATGTCTTTTTCAATATACGATTTCTGTTACAGCACAGTGTTAACTTTTGCTGTAAATTCTGTGTGTTGCAATCTTTATAGTCCACAACCACCTAATGAAGGAGTAGTGCTCCGAAAGCTAGTGCTGTTGGAAACCAGATCACCCGGAGGATACTCACACAGACACGGGGAGAACGTGCAAACTCCACACAGACTGTCCCCCAGGGCTGAAATTGAACCCGGGTCCCTTGTGCTGTTATTAGCAACGCTAACTACTGAGCCACTGAGACACCATGTCATCCCAGACACATGGACACACACTTCCAGACATGAAGAGATACGTACAGAAACAAACGCATGCAGCTATAAATATACCGACACAGACATTGTCAAGGACAGCAAAAGTGAAGGCTCGAATAGAACTTCTTCTTCCTGAAACTAAATCAGAAATTTGTAAATTGTTTAGAAATGTCAAAGCTTACTGGAAATTTATGCATAATTTTTACAGGTTTTTGTGCCTTTAACAAATTTATGAAGGAAACAACGAAACGAGTGCTGCATTTGAAAGAATGAAGTGTGAAGAAACTGTTCCTTTAACAAGGTTATGCTATCCTTGGCTATTCTTTCAGAGAGATTGTAAAATCAGCCATTTCAAACATTTAGGTTTGAAGGGTTTTAAGGCGAATTTGATTAGAGATTACAGATACTGCTTCATGAATAAAAGACTGCCAAGATTAAAAAAACCACTTGAACAATTAAAGGGGAATGGAAAGTTCTCCCAGCTCAGCTTTTCTTTGGTTTTGTTTGGCTTGTTTTTTTACTTAGCATTCTGGCTGTTCACTGAATGCAAGCAGTCAGTTTGAAGCTGCTGGATAAAGAAAAAGTTGCATGGAAGAATGAGTTCCATGCTGAATCCCTCTATCATCTCCCTATCTCCTCTATGATCCTGTATTTTGATGACAAGGGATGGTGGGGGTTTGTTACAGGAACTTGGAATAGGATCAATAAATTCGGATAGTCTGTTGTGTTTTCAGAAAGGCTACGTGATTCTATGTTCTATTATCTTTTGATTGTGTATCATTTGGTAATGTTGCAAATGAATTCTATTTTGCTTAACCAGCTGCGTCCCTTCTGGAATATCCATTCTACACCTCCTTTAATCAACGGGCAAAGTTAAGTTCTGGGCTACTTCCTTGAAGTGTTTGGATGCGGTCTGGCTTGGCCGATAATAGAAGGCAATTTGAATCAATGAACCGGTGTTGAACATCCCTGAGTTTTCCTGACATTTCAAAATAATGTTTGAAGCTGTTGACTTGGGGCTGCATGCTGTCTTCTCCCAGGATGATGAATCGGGAATGGAGAAACCTATTGGATAATTCTCTTTGAAACATCAGTCATAGGAACAAAATTCTATCCCAGAGAAAAAAAAAGGCTTTGAGTTTGTTCCTGGCTGTTCAACACATTGCAGACAAAGGACACCGGCTTTCATTGAAATGTTTCAGATGAAGATTGGAAGCCAATCCAAACGGAGTCTTCTGTTGCAACTTTTCATGTAAAGTTTTTACATATTACTGAAAAATTTAATGCATTGCTGATGTAATTCCCAAAATGTCAAATGGCTGGATAAATGAACATTTTAGGGAATACGAAGATTGGAGAAGGGTGCAAGGGGTGGGAAGGAATAAGTGGATTGCAATCAGGTGAAGGTGCAGTGCTGTGAAAGTTTGTGATTTGAAATAAACCCGTTAGGTTATAACCTGGTCTCATGTAGCTTTTGGCCTTGTCCATCCAAGTCCAACGCAGACAATTCCACATCACAACAAAGCAAAGACATCTCTTACGCAAACATTTGAGGTGCTTGGAGGATCTGACAACTGGAAGGACTCCCATTACGTTCGGCAGTAAGACCTTCGATCGTCCCTCAGTACTTGGTCCTGGACCTTGGACTGCATCAGTTTGAAACACTCGATGGAAGTCAACTCCTTGTTGTGGAAAACTAACATGTTTTGGGCAGACTAATAGCATCTTTTACTGAGTTGATGATCTTCCAAGTGCAGGGAGTGCATGTCAGGTGAACAGCCCTTAGAGCAGAGTCCTGTGCTTGTGGCAAATGTTGGCAAAACATCTTTCTGCAGACTCCCTTTTCAAAGGCACATTCCAGCAGGAGATGTGTGACAGTGTCTACACCCCACAACTGAGTGGAGGTTAGTGTGTTTCGAGGAAACTCTAATGTCTGTTTTCTTCTTTTCATATGCCATTGCACAAAATCGAAATAATGAAGCAACGATATATGTTTTTAGGAATGAAACGTATTTTTGAAAAAGAACAACACTGTTCCTTAGATACGGGACTTTTTTCTTACCTACCGCAGCTGCTCCCACTTAGAAAGTAGCAGCGTCGGAGGGAGAGCGGACTGTGTCGGAAAAGTCTCGTTACTGATGGTAATGATGGTTGTTATTGGGGGTGAAGGGAATGATCGTGGTTATTCGCGTTGAAGGGAATGATGATTGTTATGGTGGGGTGGAGAGGAGGGAGAGTGGACTGTGTTGGCAAAGTCCAGTTCCCGAAGTTACTGATGGGTGATTATTGAGAGTTGCAAGTTATGACGGTGGTTATTTGTAGGTGAAGGGAAAGATGGTGGTTATTGGGGAATGTAGGGCAAGAGGAGAGATTCCATTTGGTCCCACCCCACTCTCCCTCCCCTCAGTGGGTCCACTTGCTGATAAGTGAGGCCGGGGACCATAACCGATTTAACTTTACATTTCCACCCTCTTTCTCTCAGACCCCTGTGTTATAATTTAATCTGGACGGCAATCTTAAAGAATGTATTCTGACTCTCCGGGACGAAATGAAAAATCGCAACACGCCATGGACAAGTTTTCAGAGTTAGCTAGCTGCCTGACCAAAAGCAAATACTTCTAAATGACCCTTTTGGACGATAACCTGGTGTTTTGTGATTTTAATTTTGACCACCCAAGTCCAACACAGGCACCTTCACATCATCTCATAGACGAATCAGTTATTGTCCATATGCTCTCAAATCCCTTTGCCTACTCATGGAAATGTAATAACAGTTGGTTTCAGCACCAATTTTTTCCATATCTATTGCTCTCTTTTCCTAGCTCTTTCTCTCTCCCTCACACTGTCCGACACAAGGGCGATAATTATTTTCCCTCACTCCCTCACGCCGTCCAACACGAGGGCGATAATTATTCTTTCTCCCTCCGTCACACTGTGCAACACGAGGGCGATAAATATTATTTCTCCCACCCTCACACTGTCTGACACAAGGGCGATAATTATTCTCCCTCACTCCCTCACGCCGTCCAACACGAGGGCAATAATTATTCTTTCTCCCTCCATCAGACTGTCCAACATAAGGGTAGTAATGACTGTCTCTCCCTCCCTCACACTGGTTAACACAAGGGCGGTAATGATCGTCTCTCCTTCGCTCACACTGTCCAACACGAGGGCGATAACTATTGTCTCTCCCTCCCTCACACTGTGCAACACGAGGGCGATAATTAGTGTCTCTCCCTCCCTCACACTTTCAAACACGAGGGCGATAATTATTGTCTCTCCCTCCCTCACACTGTCCAACACAAGGGCGGTAATGACTGTCTCTCCTCCCTCACACTGGCTAACACAAGGGCGGTAGTGATTGTTTCCCTTCCCTCACACTGTCCAACACGAGGGCGGTAATGATCTTCTGCTGTCTCCATCTTTCTGATCCTGGAACTTCACTGTTCCACGGGCAAGTGTCCACTATTGGCCGCAAGTGGTAACTGCAGCCACCCTGCAGAAATGCTCAGAATCTGTCAGGGTCAAATGAATCAGCTCATGTGAACTTATAGATTCTGTTTGCACGCTGAGTACTCTCTTTGTAATATATTCAGATTGAGAAATAAAACAACAGGTTTTACATAATACTAAAGAATATGGTTTAGATATTTTTGAGCTTGTCCAGTTACATGTCATTCAAAATTAAGCAACATTTTGCAAAAACTGAAAATACGTCTGAAAGAATTGAAATAGAGAAAGCATGAATTTCATGAAAACGTAAAGTTCAGGACCTTTGATTGTTTTGAGGCTGGAGTTTATTTCAACCCTGTGTAGATCTGGCACAATAAACCCCTTTCCCCATCTCTATAGACACTGTTCAGTAACAGAGATACAGTGGAGTCAGTCTCCTCTCCCGATTCTCCTGTGGGCGGGGCTGATGATGCCTTTCCTCAGGGTTTCAGGCAATCTGCCAGGCAGGGCCATGTTCTCGAGTACAATGAGCTGGTCTAGTCCCATCGAGACAAATGCATATCATTGGGTCATTGCTTCTGAGTTTTCTTCTTCAGAAATGATTCTACAGGTTTCGCGATTCGTTCAGACCGTCCAATATAGTATTGTCTATGTGCATGATGTAGATTGCGTGTAGATGAGAGGCTGTACAGTTTGTGGACTTCGCACCACACAGTCCAGCATTAAACAATTATCTGCACTTCAAAGATGTCAGACTGTGAGGAAGCTAGGAAGGAGATTGCTCAGCTCCTTACTGAGATATTCGTGTCATCGCCGGCCATGGGTGTGGTTCCAGATGTCTGGAGGGAGCCTGATGTGGTCCTGTTATTTAAGAAAGATGGTAAGGAAAAGACAGGGAACTATAGACCTATTAGCCTGACATCATTGGTGGGTAAGTTTTGACAAAAATAATTATGTTTTAAAAAATGTAAAAAGGAGATATCTTTCATTGAAAGAGCTTGTGCAGAGGCTGACACACGGATAACTCTGGAGAGAGTTTAATTTAATCCAGAGATTGAAAGCTGAACGTTGGATTATTCGAGGAGGAGTCAATTATTTTGTTTGTTAAATGCGTTTGATTTCTTTTCAACATTTATATGTTGCTTTTTTTTCTTTTTTGCGTGTGTCATATTAGATCTGTGGGAAAGGAATGGAAATTTATTTTCATATTTAATGTGCTATTGACCGCTCTTCTTCTTAGGCTTAATCTCAGTGAGGGCATACTCGACAAACTGAGTGTGAAGACGGGTAGGTTTAGAGAAATGATTACACAGCAGCATCAGAGCGAGATGGTTGACTGTCCGAAAAGGAAGAGGGAAATTTAGAACTCTCCTGCTGCTATTCTTCTCTCAAACACATATATTATTTTGTGTACTATTGAAAAAGATAATCTCTCAGAGGAACATAGAAGTGGTCATCAGATCTTGGGCACTAATAATGAATCCTGTCTTCAATGGTTTTGTCAATATTTAAAAGAATAATTTCTCATGGGGACTTTCCTGACAGACACACAGGGAGATTCTGTGGCAGTTTGCATGAACCTCAGATAGTATGTGTTGTCAGGGTTAAGGACGTGTCAAAACGTGTGAACCATATTTTCAAATGGGAGAGTGAGGAGCTGGAAGTTCTTCTCTTCATTGGGAGAAATTATATCGTCAAGGAAAGAGTTAAGACTTTGCAGAGTCAGTATAAAATGTTGGGTATACGTTTAAAATTCAGAACATAAAACATAGTGATCTCTGGTTTCCTTCCGGCCCCTAGTTCAAATGACGGAAGCATAAAGCAGATCAATCAATGGCTGAAGAAAAGGGTCGACATGTAGGGATTCCATTTCTTGGATCATTGGGATATCTTGTTGTGGAGAAAAAAAGATGGGCTTCACCTGAACTGGAAAAGGACCAATATCCTGGCATGGAGATTCGCTCACTCTATTTCCAGAGCCTATAAAAAATTAGACATGGGGGTGGGAGTTTCCGAAGTAAATGTGAAAATAGACAGAAAGTGAGCATGGTTCTGAATCAGACAAAAAAACCCGAAAGTAATTCGAAATGGCAGTCAACAGTCAGTCAGAGAACAAAGTCACTGCATTTATTTCAATGTAAGAGATCTTACAGATAAGGTTGATGAGCTCTGGATATTGATGGGAACATGGGGCTGGGATATCAAAGCTGTTACAGAAACTTGGCTGAGGGAAGGACGGGACGGCTTTGGATGTTATATGAAGGATAGGAAGAGCGGAGAGGCGAGTGGCTTTTTGTGATTAAGGATAACATCACGAGTATAATTAGATTAGATATTTCTGAGAGACTATTTAGTGAAAATATATGCTTTGAAGTGTTGTAATTGAGGCTGAGGAGTGACTTCATAGAGGTTTATAAAATTATATGGGGCACGGAAAGGATAAATAGACAAGTTCTTTTGCCTGGGGTGGGGGAGTCCAGAACTGGAGGGCATAGGTTTAGGGTGGGAGGGGTAAGAAATAAAAGGGACCTAATGGGCAACGTGGTGCGTGTATCGAATAAGCTGCTAGAGAAAGTGGGTGAAGGCTATTCTAATTACAATATTTAAAAGGCATCTGGATGGCGATATGAATCAGAAAGGTTTAGAGTGATAGAGTCAAATTGGACTAGATTAGTTTAAGATATCGACTCAGCATGGATGAGTTGCACCGAAGGGTCTGTTCTGTGTTGTGCATCTCTATGACTCTATAACTGTAACTGGACTTATCCCTTTCTCTGGCAGTTCTTTGCAATTGTCAGAAGGGCTTCACTGATACATTACGCCTGATTCCCTTTTCAATTCACTTCAAGATAACAAGTGCCAAATCCATTGTTCGTGTATTTTTCATGTTTACTCCAATAGTCGAAGGAATTGAGAACCAAACATGTCGAGATCTCAACTGTATGCCAGAACAATAAGGTTATAATAATAGGGGATTTTAAATTTCTAAACACCGACTGGGACTGCTATAATATTAAAGATTTAGATGGTGAAGGATTTATTAAATACTTTCAAGAGAATATCTTCTATCTATACATAAATTTTCCAACTACGGATGGAGCAAAATTTGAACTTCATATAATCCCTACAATGGGAACCAGGTCATTCAAACCAACAAGACTACACCAACCCTTGGAAGAGGATCCCATCCCCATATCCAATATTTCCATGTCGAACACATCTAACCTGCATATACCTGCACACCATCAACAATTTAGCATGGCCAGTTCGCCTAACCTGCACAAATCCTGGGGTGTGGGAGGAAACGGGAAGGAACCCACACAAACATGAAGAGATGTGCAGACTCTGTCACCCAAGAGTGGAATGAAACCCAGGACCCTTTCTGTTTTGCATTTTTCTTGCAGGTGGGGATTTCACCAAGTTTGAAGAATTCTGTCCACGATTCCCTCCTTACTTACACGTGTATGTGGTGAACATAATCAACTTGAATAGGCAGAAGTGGATCGGGCAAACTTGTCTGTCCTACTGGCAAAACCCAAAGCTTATTGTAACTATTACATAACAAACACGGTTCATCATAAGTGCATCCCCCGATGGGTCTGCATTTGTTCTAGGTCAGGCTTGGTCAAGGTGTCAGAAGTGGAAAAGGAGAGACTCCCTTTCGTTTCCTATTAATCATTCGATGAACCTTTTTTTTGCAGAAGAGTTGCTTTCTTAGCAGCTGCATCAGCGGCATTGTTGCCTTCAATGACAACTGAAGTATCAGAGGAGTTAGCAACACTTTTAATAATTACCAATTGAGAGGGAAGTTGAATGGCTCTGAGGAGATTAGTAACACAGGCAGCATTGTGGATCGGGGTTCCTGATGAGATAAGGAAGCCACGTTGCTGCCAGACTTGACAAAAATCATGGGCACAACCAAAAGCATCGTGGGAATCAGTATTGATAACAATCATGGGGACGATCAGGCAGTTTAAGAGGTTCTTCCTGCACAATGTAGCGGGATTAATGTTATTTAAAGGAGAGAAGCCGTTTCTGAAGCAAGGAAATCTCATAGCGACTCAGACGAACTGAAGTGAGGTGTTAAGTACGTTTAGAGGTAAGCAAGGATATCGCAGAACGGGAGGTACAGACTTCTACATTTTCATGTGAAGTTATATTACAGGAAGGCACTACCGTAGTATGATGATGGGAAGAATCTGGGTGCAGTTTCAAAATAGTCTTGGTCGCCACGTGTAGTTTCATCTTGAATTAATTAAATGTGGTCCCAATATAATGTCACAGCCTGTGAATACTAATTAGGCAGAGTTGAAATTGTCAGCCTGTACAGTGGCCTAATCCTTCTAATTGGAATTTTACATTGTATTCGTTTGAATTTAACTTGCATTTCTGATTGTTCTGAAGTCGAACTGAAATACTATTCTTTTGAAAAGCTAGCAATGTCTTGATTCTTTCAGCCATGCATCATTTCCGTTCACCGTCTGGTTAAAGTATACAAACTGGTTATAAAAGCAGCAGTTAGATTTGATCAAAATCAATTGCCTAAAGTTCACTTACCTGTGCAATTGCAACACTCTTAATATACAGGAACAAACGTTTCACTGGGGGAAGAGCATCGAAATTGGCACGTTTGTCCTCAGAGTACAGAGGAGGGTTTCAGGCGATGTTTTGTTTAATGAAGTGTGTTCGCCTTGGCTATTACTGTGAATGAGCATTAAGGACCTCCACGGCGAGGAACTGGGGGAGATTGGCTGGCCGGACGGGAGGGATAAACTATTTCCTCCTCCGAAACAGAGTCTCATTCGTTATCCGCAGATGGATCTGAATTCTTTAGCATTGGTTCTTTTGTTGCGGGTGGGGAGGGGTGGGGGATGGTGATTGGTGTATAAGGAACACGTCTTGCACGGTTGCAGCCTGTTGGTTATTCGTCGGTTTCCCTTTTCTTTGGGTCCCCTGACGTTTCAGCTTCGGCTGTAAATCTTGACTTTCCTTTTTTTCTATTTTCTCCCTAGCCAACTCCAATTTTGCTTCGAAATTATGTGCTTCACATCTGCGTTTTAGTTCTGTCCAATCTAGTTCAGATCCTTCCTCAGTTAATGGACTAATTCCCTGTTTTGTATCTATGATTGTTGCATGGATTTATCCAATTTTTCCCGAGCTATCCTTTTCCACGCTGATATGACTTTTTCTGCTTACTTTCCTTTTTATTTTCCCAAATCCCTTGTACAATTTCAATGAGTAGACTTAAATTATGTGTACCTCCTAGAGGTCAGTCCAGCATCAGAGGAGTGAGCTGAATACTTGATAATTGCCAATAGGAAGGGAAGTTGAAAAGCACTGAGAAGATTAAGCAACACAGGCAGCATTGAGGATAGACGCTCCTGATGAGGTAAGGAAGCTGCCTCTTATGAGGAGCTGCATCCAATATTCTCCTCAATAGGTTTTCATAATTAGGATACAGACTTACTAAATCTGTTAGGGGAAATTTGTCTTTCCACTTATCTAAGGTCGCATCCATATTTATCCTACCTACTTTAAATCTTCACAAAATAATGGTCTACAGGGGACTCGAACCTCAATTAATTCAAGAGTCTCTTGCCCCACTAAACACAGGGACTTCTAACCCAATCACAAAAGGGGGCTCTAACCCCAATTACTATAGGTATCTCGAACCACACAAAGCATACCAACCGTTATCCACTCAAAACATAAGGGCCTCTAACCCAAATTACTACAAGGCACTCTAACCCCAATTACTACAGGACACTTTAATCCAATTACTACAGGGTTTCGAAACCAAATTACGACAGGGGCCTCTAACCCCACAAATCACAGGGGCCTCTAACTCAAATTAATGCATGGGCACCGAACTCCAATTAATACCGGGGCGTCTAACACCAATAAATTTAGGGACCTCTAACCTCAACTAAGACGGGGCTATAACACCAATAGTTACAGGGACCTCTAACTCCACAAAGCATAACAGCCATTACACCCTCAAATCACAGAGGCCTCTAACCCCAATTAGTGGAGGGCACTCTAACCTCAATTACTTCAGCGCCCTCCAACCCCAATCACTACAGGGGCCTCCGACCCCAATTACTGCAGGGGCCAGTAACCCCACAAAACACAGGGGCCTCTTACCACACAAAACACAGCAGTCTCTAACTCCAATTACTACAGGGGACTCTAAACCCAATTACTACAGGGGCATCAAATTTTTTTTATGGAACCACGTTTAATACTCTCTCTGCCAGAGAGTGGTAGTAATTGAGGTTTAATCCTGTCAGACAGGAAGAGCGTTTAATACCTTTGCTATCTGTAGTGATTGTAATGGGGTCATAGAAAGTGAGTTATCTGACTGAGGCTGTAAATCTGGTCCAATCAGGCAGCCCCGGCTGACAGAGAAGAGCACTGCTCGTCACAGGCCACTCGGGTGTTCCCTTTCTTCCTGGTGGTGGAAACTGAATAAAGATTCGTGCATATGCTGTTTGTTCACTGTGTCTCACACCTGCACACACATATGGGCGCTAGGGAAAAATAAGCACCACCGCAGTTAGGCTGTAGTGTGGGGGTAAAATAGAAAAAAAAGGAGTATGAAAGGTTCTGCTTGCTCTGAGCAAAATCAGAGCATTAGCGTCTGGATGCGGTGGAATCCCGTCTGCGCTCACCCCTGCCTGGACGGAATTTCACATTAATTCCAAGGTCCCATACTTTCCGCGGAAGCCTGTGCCCCACAACCTGAGTTGCCTCCGGAATTTTAGTTTTGTCCCTTTTAGGGACGTAAAGCACACAAACTCACCAACACTCTCAAAGAAAAACTAACAAACTTAATAGGCCCAGTACAACCCATGGACAATACCAACGTTACCTACAAAATTCCATACAAGGACTGCCACAAACCCTACGTAGGATAAACAGGAAGAAAGTTAGCTACCAGGATACACGAACACTACCTGACCACAATAAGAAACTACCCTTACTTCCTCGTAGCCGTACACACGGATAAAAAAAAACACTATTTCGACTGTGACCACACATCTTTCCTGGGACAGGCTAAGCAAAGGCATTCGACGTCGAATCTCCTGTTCCTTGGATGCTGCCTGATCTGCTGCGCTTTTCCAGCAACACATTTTCAGCTCTGACCTCCAGCATCTGCAGACCTCACTTTCTCCTCGAAGCAAAGACATGCCAGAGAATTTCTAGAGGCCTGGCCCTCCAACCACAACGCCATAAACAAACACATAGACCTAGATGCAATCTATCAACCCCTCAGAAAACGAACAGGAAATGACATCACCACAAACCCCAGGAACCCCATCGAGGAGAAAGATATAAATAGAAAGCAGGAGACAACAACTTCGCTGCACTTGGAGGTCGCCACTGATGATGTTACCTAGCCAGGTAATGAAACGTCTGGATATCAAACCTACAACTCAGCGAGAAAACCTACACTCTAAACCTCAACCTCAGCTACAAAACATCATAAATCTTGCTCCCCTTCACTGTTTGATCACACAGTATTGCCCTTTGAAGTGAAGGGCACTGCTTGTCACTGGCCACTCGGGTGTTTCTGTTCTTCCTGTTGGTAAAAACAAAGAGCATTGGTGTCACACGTCCTATTCATCTGGAGAACTGGCGCTGACGGAGTTATTTCAGTGCTGATGAGAGGAAAGCATCATCCTGAAAAAACTCTCTCCCAACAATACTTTTTGTGTTGGGGTCAGCATTTCTGGCATCATGCTGTTTTTTGAGAAATTTGACTTGCTCAATCCTGCCTCTGAAGATTGAGCCCAGCATGTGGAAAAAACGTGTTGTCTTTTTCTGTGTAACTGACGTTGGAGTGGATGTAAAACAATCAGTAATTCTCCTGACAGCTTGTGGACCCACAGAATGCTTGGTCATTCAGAGCCTGACTTTGCCAAAGGCACCAAATGCTAACACCATCAGGAGTTCACGGATTTGGTTAAGGAGAATTGGAACCTCAAGCCTCCTCTAATTCTGAGACCGCTCATTAGACTAGATTAGATTATTGATGATGCCAAAACAGGTCATACGACCAGAAAACTTACTCTAATCATCTGAAGAGTAAACCACCCAGACCCATTTCACTATGCGTAATGCACCTAACACAAGAGGAAATCTAGCATGGCAAATTCACCTAATCTGCACATATATTGGATTGTGGGAGTAAACCGGAGCAAACAAAGCAGACACAGGGAGAATAGGCAAACTTCACATAGACATTCACCCCAGGCAGGATTTAAACCAGGTCAGTGCCGCTGTGAGGCAGTAGTGTGAACCACTGAGTCACCATGCTGAGACGCTACCTATTTAATTTGCATGTTGAGAACTATGGGAATCCAGGTTGGGTTTTTTGACTAGTTTAAGATGACTGGCCAAGGCATATGATTTTGACTTCGGTTTACCCATTCATGAAACTCTGAGGGACTCTGTGGTTTGTGGGATTAATGACGTGAATATGCATATCACCCACCAGCTGAAGCCCAACAAGACTTCAAATAGGTACTACACCTGGCTTTCTGATTGGAAAACGTGGCAAGTGGAGCAGATGAATTCCAAGATGTTCTGATGAAGAGATAACCCTTGCCAATTCAACTGAGCTTGGGGAACACCATTTGAGAGAAGACAATTACAGAGTCTTTCTCAGGACATAGAGTCTCTAGGTCAGCCCACAGCAAAACTCCAAAACAAAACCTAGCCTTATCCCAACCATGAATATTTTCTCAAGGATCCATGCCAGCAACCCATTGTAATTGCTATTGGTTTGCAGACTCAAGATGGCAAGAGTCTCACGAGATCTAAATTGAATAAGTAAACTCACTGGCCTCAACCCAGGAGATTGCACGTTCTGGAAAGTCCATCTACGTCTAGTTGGGAACAGTTAAATTGTGTAGAAACATTTAAATCTGAACGAATCGAAATAAACGTCTGGTTGAATCGTCACCTGGTTCTAATGGAGGTCAATAACAGCGTGACAGTTTCAGCGATGACAGAACTAGACTTCTGCAAAATTTGCTCTGGACTCCAAGGCTTAAGTTTGTGCAAGACCTTGGCGAGACTGAGAACCTCTACCGGGGGAACCTTTACAGATTAAGGTAATGTTCCAATCTTTTATGAGCAGCAACTGCTTCAGGTACAACCGATTGCAGTAAAAGGTTTGATGTTGCGATATTGATTGGGAAAGATTCACCTTGATTCACTCAACACTTGTTGATTAAAAAAATGACTGCCTGAGTGAATTCCTCATTAAATAACAGGGTGTTTTTCAGGAAGGTCTAGGGACGACCAAAGATACTAAGGCCACCCTGCATGTTAACTAGGAACGAATTCCACAATTCTAAAAGGCCCACCCAGTGCCATTTGCCGTATTGTTAAAAGTAGAGGCAGAAATCAGAAAGCTGGAAAGTGAAGGAATCAACATGCCAGTTCAGTTTGTGGAATGTGAAGCACCTGTCTCCCCAATTCTTAACTCCGTTAAATCGGTTTGTGGCGACTTTAAACAAACGGTAAACCGGTTTTTTTTTGCAGCAGGATAAACACCCAGTCCCTCACACGGAGGGCAGAAACACAAAGCCATCTGGGCGGCTGTTTTTCACAAAACTGGAAATGAGCCATGTGCACTTGCAATTGAGGTTATATGAGGATTCCCAGAGTATGCTGCATTTGATAATCAGAAGGATTCCTTCCAGTACGTCAGGCTGACAATTGCAGAAATGTCAGCCTTTGCTATATTTCAGCAGATTATGGAAAATATTTTACAATGTCTGTCCCAAATTGCCTATTATCTGGATGATATGCTAATAACAAGGAAGAACAATACGTAGCAGAGGAAGAGCTTGGACATTGTACTTAGATTTTTCTCCCAGGTGGGTGGACTCCATAGAAGTCACCCCAAATGCTTGGGCTACAGAGTAGACAGGACTGGATTGCAACCATTGGAGGGTAAAGTGAGGGTGGTCTTATGTTTCCTGCCTCCCATATCTGTATTGGTGTTTATTGTAACAGAGAGTTCATACATAACCTTTGCATCAACTCTTCAAAAAGGGTCAGCTTTAGAAATGGTCACAACACCAAGCCATAGCTTTCAGAGAAGTGAAGAAACAGCGATCGTTTTGAACCCCTCTTTCCAATCTCCTAGGAACTTCAATCCTCGAAGCAGAATCAGTCCAATTTCGTAAATCTCACCATGGTGCTTTGGGTCTGGAATGAACTTCCGGATGAAGTGGTGGATGAGGACACAGTTACAATATTTAAAAGACACTTCTGTGTGCACATGAATAGGAAAGGTTTGGGAGAGAAGGGATGTGTCCTTGCATCCAAACACAAAACATATGTAGGGAATTCAAAATGAACCGCATTTCCTTCTTTACTGCCTGCTGCACATCAATGCTTACCTTCAGCAACTGGTGCACAAGGACACCCAAGTCCCGCTGAACATTCCCCTCACCCAATTTTCACCCTTTCCGTTTCTTGTTTTTGCTTCCAAAGTGAATAAACTTCTCATTTCTCAACATTATGCTCCATCTGCCATTGGTTTGCCCACTCACTCACGCTGCCAAAGCATGTTGGAAGATCTTGGCATCCTCATCACAGCTCACCCTGCCAATCATCTGCAAACTTTGAGACGTTGCACTTGGTTCCCTCAGCCAAATACACAAGAACATTAGACAGGAAGATGTGTGCTTCACTCCATAGTTGACCATTTCAGGTGAGGGGTAGCCATGGCGCTCACTGACCTTCCTCATGCCGTGGAAAAAGGGTGGTGACAGGATATCAAATCGGGAAAGTCAATGGATTGGTTTGGCGCCTTTTTGATGAAAGGCTGGTTTGCTCAAACAGGGAAGAAGGTAAGGGGCAGGATGACTTGTTGGGAATCCTGGAATGAGGGAGGATTGCCTCCGAATTAGAACCAGATTGGCCTGGAGAGATAAACTCCTTATGTTTAATGGTATACGTTGGCACCCTCTGGTGTTCTGCACAAGCCCCATGCAGAGATGTATTTCTTGGAGCACTTGCTGATGTTCATTTTATTTTTTTCTGAATTGTACGCATTCCAAATAAATCCAAAGAAAATGGAAATAGAGATGTGTATATAAGTATGCAGGCACATAAATGTGTGTGCATGCTGTCGATTGTTTCATCTCTCTGAGTCTATGTAAGAAAATTAACAATTTTGTTTAAACTATAAAATAAAAGTTTGGTCTATTTTCTAAGGCACTGCAGCTCATCTGTAATACAGAGAAAGCTAATCCCTAAGCTAATAGCCATATTGTTGTTAAGGTCAGACCCTGAACTGTAACACTGACCAGTGAGGGAAGGGAGTCAGGGGAACCCTGGGATTATTATGGCATTGCTATAGGGCTATGAAGTTGCTCAATGCAGAATGTTCATCATTTGCTTGGTTTCTGTGGTCATTTTGGGTATTAGGATAGTTCTGATAATATTCCCAAGTTGCACTCATGATTTGATGTTGACAGAGACAGAGTGCCGTGCTGTTTGATGTCGTAAGATGGTCAGCTGTTCTTCCTGTGACTGAATTCTGATGCATTTTCCTTTTGACTTGCCCGCTCCAGTCGAGCTATCCTTCCAGTCCCTCTGTGTAATCCTTTCAATGTCAAAGTGTAAAAACATTTTGTTTAATAGTAGAAGATGTATCCTCATTCAGATAAAATACAAAATCAGCAAGCTTTCACACTACACAGGTTCATTGTAGTTTCATTACTCTGTGTAAAAATCCTGTGTTAATCTGTGGAATAAATTTGTGTTAATTTGGGCAAAGAACGTTGCATTAATTTGCACAAAAAATGTGTTACCTTGTACAAACATTTTGTATAAATATGTGCAATAAACTTGCAAACAGTTCTGTCAATCTGTACAAAACTCTTGGCTTAATTTGGGAGACATGCCTGTTCTCACCCGGGCAAACAATTGTATCAATTTGTGCAATTAATCTGTGTTAGTTGTGCAAACGTCATGCATCAGTTTGTGAAATGAACTGGTGTTAGTTTCTGTTGTGAGTGTGTCTCTGGGGCTGTGCAGGGTTTGAACTTGCACCTGTATGTCTATCTGCGGGTGTGTGTGTGTGTGTGTTTTGTGTTTGTGTGTATGTATGTGTGTGTGTGTGTATGTGCGTGTGTGTGTGTGTGTGTGTAGAGTTGAGTGTTTCCGTTCCCAGGCTCTACCCCAGTGGGATGTTTTAAAGGAAGGACTGTGTCAGACTGGGATAGCCCTTGTCTCAACCATTGTCCTGCTGCATTCTCTCAGACTTCTTCATAGTCCTACAAAGTACATGGATGGTTTGTTCCCATACCTGTGGGAGTTGTATGTCAGGTATTGAGAGCCAGGAGCTGACTGGATGAGCTGGGACTTGGAAGGAGATGGGGTTTGACTCACAGTCCAAGGGTATTTAAACCTGGCTCAGGCAGCCATCAGCCTCTTGACATGTGGAGTGACAAAGGTTAAGTATTTGTGAGTCACTATCTCTCTTGCTCTGTCTATCTGTGTGTGAGTGGGAGTGTGTTCTGTTTGAATCGGCATCCTTCAAGCTTCTCCAAAGCAGGCTGTGTCCCTCATGGGACACACACACACACACACACACACACAGTGTGAGAGAGGGAGAGAGAACATGTGGAGAGGGAGCTTGGACGAGCTCGAATCGTGAGTTTCATCTCGATACTCTCTCTATGTCCCTCCTTCTCTCACCTTTGACTTTGACTCACGTTTCCCCCTTCCCTTTCTCTTTCCCTCTCTGTGTCTGTCTGTGTTTCTTTCTCGCTGAGCCTGTCTTTCCTGTATCAGTTTGTCTGCTTCTCTCCATCAACCGTTCTGCCTGTGTTTTTCTCTCTCTCTGTCTCTTTCCGTCTCTCTCTCTCTCTCTCTCTGTCTTCCTTTCTGTCTCTGTCTCTGTCTTTCGCGTTCTGTCAGTCTCTGTCTCTCTCTCTCTTTCTTTCTCCCTGTTTTCCTCTCTCTCTATCTGTCTTTCTCTTTTTCTCATTGTGTCTTTCTGCAATACCCCCTGATTTTGCGTCAGCCCAAGCTCGTTGAAGTGGATGGCCTCCTGTTGTTCACTGTCTGTGACCCCTCCCCAAACCCTGCTGGATGTTATACTCAGATCGATGCGAATGTACTGATGGGATCCTGAGTGTGATGCTGGAAAAACGCAGCAGGTCAGGCGGCATCCGTGGAGCAGGACATTCGGCCTTCCGGGCATCAGCCCTCAATTTCTGATGAAGAGCTTTGTTCGAAACATTGATTCTCCTGCTCTTTGGATACTGGCTGACCTGCTGTGCTTTTCCAGCACGACACTCTCAACTCTGACCTACAGCATCTGCAGTCCATCCTTTGTCCTGATGGTATTCTCGCCAGACATACTTAACTCCTGGGAATGCTGCGACCACATTTGGACCTACCAGTTGTTTTGCTGACATCCTGAAGTGAAGAATTTACTTGACCAGTTGTTGCACCGCATTCTTCACCTTCTCTCTGAACTTAGACATAGTCACTGCATAAAATAATGTGTTTGTGCTGCAGCTGAAATCCTTGAGCATATCCCCGACATACGGTAAAATACTTCCCTCCCCAAAATAGTCTTTTGTTCCATTAAAGCCTTGGGATAAGAAGGTTATAACATACACTAACCACAGAAGTATAAAACTGATGGATATGGTGAAAAGGGAAATTATTGACTTTCTTCGGCTGTCCATCTCTGTGTCTCTCTGATTCTCTCTCGTGCCAAGACTCCTCAGAGTCTTGCAGAGTCGTTTGGCCACCAAAACACGCCTCACCGTCAAAGTGTTCATCAAAAGAATTAACACGAATGGGATGAAAGGAGTTAAAACGTTATCAAACCACTTAAATCCCAGCCACTTGGGGTCTCTATAATAGTTTGATGGTATTCGGCACAACCGTGGAATGTTGTTAATTATCTTCTTAGGTTTAAACACAAAATAAAAAGGAATACATTTTGAACAGAGCAGAATGCCAATTGTCGTTAGAGCCACAGCCAAGGCTTTCTCTGTCCAAAATTTTCTCTTCATTTTCAGACAGCAAATGGCCACAAAACGATCAAAGGAGAAAAGGACAGTGAACCAGACGGAACAGTCTGTGGCTGCACGAGCCAGGACAAAGATAATACTGCACACAGGGGTGATGCCCAGGAGAGACGTTTTGAAGTAATACATATTAAATCTCCTTAGTATGATGTTTATGAAAATGAACAGTAGATCCGACATTGTCATAGCCAATAGGCAGCGCGTTGTACACTTAGAGAGTCCACATTTCCCTCGCGTGAGAATCAAAACCACTAGGAAATTAACTGTAGGAGACAGAAGTTAAGACTGGAATTGGAAATTACTGATAAAACATTATATGAGTCTGCCGACAGAGCAATAGATGTTCTCAACAAATGAATGCGTCAATTGGGAAGTTTTCAATGGTAGATCTCAAAAGTATATCTGCAACCCGAAATCATTTCTGGTGTGTGCACTCTTTTCTGTTTTATTCGATCTGGGCAGAGAAGTCAAGGGAGCATGTTTTTCAAATAAAAGACAGAGGGGATTTGCGGAAAAGGCTTTCACCCAGAGAGGGTTGGGGATTTGGAATGCACTGTATGGGGTGGTAGCTGAGGCAATATATCTCCCAACCTTTAAGGACTATTTGGATGAGGAGTCGAAGTGTCATGACATTCGAGGCGATTAACCTGGTTACGGAAACTAGGACTATAGCTTCAGTGTAGTTTTGATAGCATAAGCCTGATGGAACGGATTACCTCTTCTGTGTGGCCAGCTTCTAAGATTCCAGGAAGTGCTTCTGTGAGGCTTGTTAGGACTTTGAACATTGCAATCCTAAATCTAATAGCTGTTTATCCTGGAAAAGTGGAACAGATGCAAAAATAGTTTGAGAAACTCAACGAGTATGGCAGCATCGGTGAAGAGAAAAATAGAGTTAATGTTTGGTGACTTAAATCACTCTGCACAGAGAAATGTTCTTCTGAAGAAGGGTTACTCGACTCAAATGTTTAATTCTGTTTTTTTTCCGCAGACAAGAACTGATAATTGCAAACAAAGGATAGGTGCTGCATTTTATTCTTGATAAAGGGCTTTTGCCTGAAACGTCGATTTTCCTGCTCCTTGGATGCTGCCTCACCTGCTGCGCTTTTCCTGCACCAATCTAATCTGGACTCTGGTTTTCAGCATTTGCAGTTCTTGATTTTACCTCCGAGGATATTGAACTAGCTCCCTATTCTCATTCCAATGTCCAATACCTGGTCCACAGTCTTCTTGGTTTATACACTTCAATGCAAGTTCCTGGTTGTATTTAAATACATTGAGAATTGACACGTCACGACTCCAAATTGGGAAATGAGGTCCAGTCACATCACGACTGTTTGGATGGCAGGGTTAGCCTTCATGAACTGTATGATCCTTCAGGAGTTAGCCTCAATGTGTGCCCCGTGATAAATGCTCCATCCACTAGTGGTAACAGGTCTGAATCAAAACCCTCCTGAGCTTGTCCGCCTTAATTAGATCAACGGTCATTCTCCTCTGCTCTCCAGAAAACAAGTCTAGCCCTATCCAATATTTCCTCAATGCTGCTCTAATTTCCAAATGTTGGTAATTTGGTTGTAAGTCTACTCTGTGTTCATCCCAGTGAAATTCTGCTCTTCCTGTTAAGTGGTGACCACAACTGTGCACAACATTGCAACTGTAATGTACCCACTGTTTTACGTGATAGCAGAGTTACAGGTTTTGCAGGAATGGGGGCGGTTTTTTCAGGTTGGATTACATGCAGGGTAAGGGAGGAGTCGGTTGGGAAATAGTAAATATGGAATTGGTACCCGGAGAAGGTGTCTGGTCAAAGGCTGGGCGATGTACTGTACCTGGACGGCTGGAGGGTGGTGTGTCATCAGTTAATCAGTTACTCAGAAGTTAGAGTATGAGTTTAACAACATTTCTTCTGTCTGATATGAGCTGAATTAACTGCAGTACGAGCCAGAAACGGGACCTGAATAGAACGTGATGGATCTGAACGGTATTTGTTTTGGTTTGGAACAACATGATTTCTTGATAATTCATAAAACACACAATGCTGCAAATTTTAGTTCAACACCAACACAGCCGTTCAGTACCAAACAAATGATGAGAAAACAGAACAATGCAAACTGTGCACTCATAACAGAGATTCAAACACATTGAGCACACAGTAAATCTATAACCTCATTAATTTGCAAACACCCGATAAATTGGGGAGAAAACATATAATGCATGCAGATCGCCACCACTGATGCAGTTAAAAAAAAACACCTCTCGTTAAACACTGACACCAAAAAATCTGGATTTTACGCTTGGTTATGTCAGTTGCGATTTCCACTCTTAGAGTGGAACTGCAGTAGTTTCTTCGGGAATCTAACATACAGCTGAGAATCAATCGACTCAGCTTTTAGTAAACTCTTCAGGACTTTCTTTATACCAACAGGATGAACAGGAACTTTTCAAATCATGGTAGTCGAATTGACTAATTCTCTGGGTCACTTCTCATGAGCACAAACCTTACATGCACCCAGTTCCAGGGTGTTCCAAGAGATAAAAGAAATTAATCACAGTTAAAAGTGTAGTAAAAAAAGTTTCTCAATATATGGTGTGTTCCTTAAACTCATATTCCAGATTGCTAGGTTGCATCAATCAGAAAATAACATCAAACGTTTATTGTGCACAAAACCATTCAGCCTCGAGCCAGTATATAAACACGATTTTTAAAGAGAAAAACATGTGTGGTGCCAGAAATGCCTATAAGTTAACTATTACCTTCAGATAAATAGAGAAACCTAACGGTTGTTCACACGAGAAAACGAAAGTGAGTATCTTACTTAATTTCATCGAAACTCTCTGCAGTCTCCGATGAATTGCATATTTCTAGAACGTCGCGTGACAAACTGAATTACAAAATGGAAATGTGGCCCCAAAATGCACATGTATCGCTTTCAATTGCAACGTGAAACCATAGGGAATCCTCAAGACTGATTTGCACATATTCAAAGACACAATGCACTCACCAGGAATTGTTGGAATTGGAAGGACTGTGTAAAATATTTGCTGCGCCTTCTGAACTGGAAGATGCATTTTCTCGAGAATATTTTTGTTCAAGCAATCTCTCTCCGTATTAATAAATGATGCAATATTTCCCAAAGTTTTTATAGCTACTGGCATTCCCCAGAGGATTGTCACAGAGCACTCCAATTGTTTTTCAAGAATATGAATAAATGGATGACGACAGTAATTTAAACCCCAGTTGTGACTGATCAGACTTTTTTTTTAAAGTTTATTGGAATATGTGAATCACATTCGGTTAATAACAAACACAGCAAAATGGGTATTATTGATACCCATCCTATCCATACTACGATATCATGTTAGAGTTGTCATAATATTGATTATGACCATTTGGTAACGATATTCTGGTTGTTAAATGTGTCTTTGAGAACTGTTCTCCAGAACACAGGGATGTTACTTCCCTGTTTAACAGTGTTAAAAATCACACAAGACCATATTATATTGCAAAGGGTTTATTTGGAATTACTAGCTTACAGAGTGTGACTGGTGGGGCATTCTCTACACTTACCAGCCTTGTCTTAAAACACAAACAGGAACATACTGTCTCTGGACTCTCGTTATCTCATTTTTGAAGTTTTCGCATTTTCCAGCCATCACCTTACATACAAATATCCGCCCCAATCATTTCTTGAAAGTTATCTTTCCCCATTAAAATCGTCTTTCCTCTAAGTTAGAACTTCAACTTTTACATCCAGTCAATGCTTTTCCATTATTATTTTGAATCTAATAGAATTATGATCGCTGACGCAGAAATGCTCCCCCACTGACACCTCCGTCACCTGCCCTGCCTTATTTCCAAAACATAAGTATGCTGTTGCACAATGTAGGTGTATTGACACACTGAATCAGGAACTTTTATTGTTCACAATGAATAAATTCCTCTCCATTCACGCCCTTGACACAATAACAGTCACAGTCTATGTTTGGAAAGTTAAAATCTCCTACCATTGCCATTCTGTTAGTCTCACTGATAGCTAAGACTTCCTGAACCCTTTGAGACTCAATTTCCTGCTGACTCTGAGGGGTCCATAATATAATCCTAATAAGGTGATTATCTTTTTCTTCTTTCTCAGTTCCAGTTCAAATAACTTTCCTAGGCACACTCCTAGGAATACCTTCTCTTTGCACATTGGTAATGTTATTCCCAATTAAAAATGACACACACACACCCCAACTTTTTTGCCTCCCTTTCTATACTTCCCGAGCATTTGTATCCTGAAACATGAAGTTGCCTTTCCTGTCAATTCCTGAGCCATCTCTGTAATTGCTATTATATCCCAGTCACATGTTCCTAACCCATGCCCTGGATTAATCTCAAATACCTGTTAAGCGTCTTGCATTGAAGTAAATTAAGTTTAATTTATCAGTCCAATCTAATTCTCTGCGTTGTTCCTGCCTTCACTGACTGTTTGACCTGCTCCTTTTTCCAATTGCACCAGTCTCAAACTGATCTCTTTCTTTATTAACTCGCTGGGTTTCATCCAAAGCCCTTACTAGTTTAAATCTTCCCTAGCAGCTCGAGCAAATCTCCCTGCAATATATTGGATCCCTTCTACTTCAGGTGCAACCTGTACTTCCGAAAGCGAAGAGAGATAGAGGGCTTGGTAATGTGGTGCAATGACAATAGCCTCTCTATCAATGTCGACAAAACTAAAGAACTGATCATAGACTTCAGAAAGAATGGAGAAGAAAATGTTCCGATCTACATCCCTGGAACTGAGATTGAGAGATTGGAGAGAGTGAAGATTTTGGGAGTGACAACGATCTGTCCTGGACTCCCATGTGAATCCGACGATTAAAAGAGCACAGACCCACCATTCCTCGGGAGGGTCAGGGAACCTGGCATGTCCATAAGGATACCTACCAACATCTACAGATATACCATTGAATGTCTGATGTCCAAGTGCATCAAGGCCCGGTATGGTAACTTCTCTGGCCAGGAGTAAAACAAACTACAGAAGTAGGTGTACATAGCAGAAGCTACCTTTCCAATCATGGACTCGGTTTACATGGCTTGCTGCCATGGAAAGGTTGCCAACATCATCAAAGACCCATTGCACCGCGGTAATGAACTGCTACAATCGGTTCCATCAGACAGAAGATCCATAAGCCTGAACACACACATGAGAGGATTCAGGGACAGCTTCTTCCGGTGATTATTAGATTTATGAATGGACGCTCTATCCTCAAACGATGCTGACCTTGCAAATGCTGATCTCATCTAATGTGCGCCCTGTGCAATGCAACCTTTGAGACTTTGTCTGAGTTGTCATCATGGAGACAGGACACCTTCTTGTGGAACGTTTCGAGAACATCTCTGTGACAACAGCACCCACCAACCCCACCGCCCCGTGGGTGAACATTTCAACTCCCCTTCCCACTTCGTCAAGGACATGCAGGTTCTGGGCCTCCTCCACCGCCAGGCCATTACCACACGCCACCTAGAGGAGGAGCACCTCATAGTCTGCCTTGAGACCCTGCAACCACACTGGATAAATGTGGACTTCAATCGGTTCCTCATTTCCCCTGTCCCCACATTATCCTAGTGCCTAAACTCCAACTCAGTACTGCCCTCTGGACATGACCACCACTACCCTCTCTGATCTATAATCTTCTCCCTCACCTTCATCCACCTGTGTTCCCAGCTACTTCCCCCCATTCCACCTTCCATTTACTTCTCAGCCCTGACACACATGCCTCATTCCTGATGAAGACCTTATGCCCGAAATATCAATTCTACTACTCCTCGGATGCTACCTGGCCTGCTGAGCATTTCCAGCACCATCCTCTCGACCGTGATCTCTAACATCTGCAGTCCTCATTTTCTTCATTGTCTAAATTTGTTGATCTGTACATCCTTTGTTACTATGGTCTACTTGTAATTTTCGTAAACAAAGCTTTTCACTGCACCTTGGTACATGTGACAATCAATTAATCAATTATACAGGACACGTTTACCCCAGTGATATATCAGTAGGCCGAAAACGTGAATTCTTCTCCCCTATACCTGCTCCTCAGCCATACATTCATCTGCACTATCCTGCACTGTGAGTAATCCAGGTATTGCCACCCTGGCGAATCTACGTTTTGAATTCCTGCCTAATTTCCGATATTCTTTCCTCATAACCTTGTCCTTTTCTTGCCATTTGTTGTTTGTTCTAATGTATACAATGACCTGCTGCTGGTCTCTTTCCAATTTGTGACTGTTCTGAATCCTCTCCAAGATAGTCAAAGGATATCTATTGTGACAAAGCTGCTCCGTTTACAAGGTGATGCAGTCCTTGGTGCTTTTTCTCAGAGAGGTCGGAAATGACACAGCCTCCGAAATGTCTGAGGTTGAGGGGTATTAGGACCAGTTTGATTGTAGCTAACAGATACTCCCTCAGGCAACAGGCTTTCAGGTTTTCTAAAATAAAACCCTCGTCCAATGAAGGGTTTGGCCAGTTCCCGCAGCTCATCTTCACGTTAGTTTGGTTTAGGTTTTAGCAGTAGTGGTTTGAATCTGCTGGACCCACAGAAGTAGGTCAGGGCTGGTCCTCTCTCGCTGACTTCTCTCCTGTAAGACCATGCGTTTGATTTTCCCTTTTGTACCAAGGGTTGTTTATGGGGGTTCATGCAATTATTGAAAACAGCATCATTAATTTGGAATGATCTGTTGAGTTTTCAGAGAGGTTAAGTTATTTGATATTGTGTTATCTCTTGTTTGTGTTTCATTCAGCAATCTTGTAAATAAAGTCAGTTTTGTTAAAAACTAAGTTGTTCGTCTGGCACCATTTCTCCTGGCATATTCATTTTGCACCTACTTAAAGCAGCTTGCCTACCTTCCTGAAATGTTTGGTGGGCTCTGTGCTGGTGGCCACATTATTAGAAGAGTGTAGATACTTTGGTCAGGGTGCAGAGGGGGTTCACCAGGATTTCGCCTGGTATGTTGTCCATTTCTTGCTCTATGTTGTTTGTTCTAATGTATACAATGACCTGCTGCTGGTCTCTTTCCCTTTGTGGGTGGCACGGTGGCACAGTATTTGCACTGCTGCCTCACAGCGCCAGAGACCTTGGTTCAATTTCCACTTCAGGCAACTGTCTGTGTGGAGTTTGCATATTCACTCCGTGTCTGTGTGGGTTTCCTCCGGGTGCTCCGGTTTCCTCCGACAGTCCAAAAATGTGCAGGCTAGGTGAATTGGCCATGTTAAATTGCGCGTAGTGTTAGGTGACGGCATAAATGTAGGGGAATGGGTCTGGGTGGGTTGATCTGCAGAGGTTCGGTGTGGACTGCTGGGCCGAAGGACATATTCCACACTGTAAGTAAATCTAAGTATGCAGGGCACGAGCTGTGAGGTGAGGTTGAGTAGATTCGGATTATTTTCATTGGAAAGACGGAGATTAAGGGGAGACTCGATTCAGGTCAACAAAATCATGAGAGGTTATAAACAGGTTGGATAGAATAAGCTTTCTCCAGAGTGGGAGACTCAAATTGTTGGGGAACATGAGTTAAACGTGAGAGGGAAAGGGTAAAGGAAGCTATGCTTGGAAAACTATGCAAGGGGTGGTGGATGCAAAGGAGGTGGTAGAGGAGGGCACAATAGTGTTACTTAAGAGGTATTGAGACAGATGCATGAATGGGCAGGGAGCAGACGGATACAGATCCTGAGAAAATAGGCGACATGTTTAGATACAGGAGTGGATTAGCGCAGGCTTGGAGGGCTGAAGGGCTTGTTCCTGTGATTTTCTATGTTCTTAACACGATGAAATGGCTGTATAACTGCCTGGATCCATTTTGGAAGCTCTCTGAACAGAATTAAGAGTCCATAAATGAATCACACTTTCTTCGTGGGATATTGAGATGCAACAGTAGAATATTTGAACTCAGGCCTTTCCAAAGCCATTTGCAATGTGTTGGTACTGCAATGTGCTGTGAACATGAATCAGGTCTTTCCTGCGGTTATTTAACTGAACAATAATCAGCTGGTTGCTACAGTTACTAAACTGAGCAGGGTAATTAAGTGTGTACTCTGATTATTGAAGTGAATAACAATTAAATAATCTTCAATTGACAAAAAAGGGCTTGCTTTGATTTTAAGATTCAAAAAAATAAAGTGGTGTGATCTCTTTACTTTATCAAACTTAAAACTGGCACAGATAAAACAGTATAAATTGGAGGAAGATCACAACAACAGCACTTCATCAGGAAGCTACACACCACTGAAGATGGCACCCTGGATGTAGACTAGACATTTGCAAGAAAACCAACAGCACAGCAAATTAATCAACAACTTGGTCAGATTGGGATGTCTGGATAGCATGGATGAGTTGAATCGAAGAGTCTGTTTCTGTGCTGTATGACTCTCTGACTCTATATCTCCCATTCCACCATTACCATCAAGCAATGGATTCAACCCTAATTCAATGAAGAATACAAAAGAACATGCAAATAGCAGGACTGAATACAGTATATGAGGTGATAACATAGCGAAGCTAGAAAACAGGATCTATATGGCTGTAAAATAATGTCCAACCCACCAATACACTACAACAGCAGCTAATTAGCTTGAAAGACCCCATATAGACAAAAAACAAATCTATTGTTATTTACAAAGTACCGTGCACGAACTGAAACAAACACTACATTGGAAAAAGAGGAAGAAAACTAGCCACCAGGATACATGAACATCAACTAGCCACAAAACGACATTACCCTCTCTCACTAGTATCCTTACATATAGATGAGGAAGGATACTACTTCGTTTGAGACAACACATCCATCCGAGGACAAGACAAACAGAGACACGAACGAGACTTCCTCGAAGAATGGCATTTCAAACAGAATCTATCAACAAACACATCGAACACCCAGTCAGAAAAAGGGCAGGAAATGAGAACACCACAGGAAATGACATCACCACCCGAAATGACATCACCGACACAAATAACCCAAACATATAAATAGAAGGAAAGAATTATCAACATTACCTAGTCGGTGGCGAAATATCTGGAAATGATCCTTACAGCTCAGCGTGTAAACCTACATTCAGAACCTCAACCTGAGCTACACATCTTCTCAGAACGTACTAATCATGCCTTGTACATTCCCATCCAGATCTTTGATGTAAATTCGAATCCAAAATGTCCAAGCACTAAACCCTATGGCTCACCATTAGCCGCAGGCAACAGTCCAAGTAATGACCTTCAACAATTACCCTCTGCTTGCTATCATTGAATCAATTCTGAATGTAATTAGCTCGCTCTCCCTGTATGCCATGTGACCTAACAGTCATGACTAGCCTGCCATGCGGCACCTGCCTAAAGGCCTTACTAAAGTCCATATAGATAACACCCACTGGCCGTTCCTCTGCTCTCTCTTGGAGGTGAATTTAAAATTGGAACCTTGCAATGGCCAGGAATCAACCCCGGATCGATTGCTTGGAATTAGCTATTCTCAAAACAGTATACTAACATTGCTCATTGAAAGACCTCTGACTGTTCATTGATGAAGCAGGTGAAGTTGGTTAGACCTAGGATATTTCCTGAATAGTTCTTGCATGGATGTCCTGAAGGTGAAATTGCTGACATGAACAATAACAACTGACTTCCTTCTTGCTACAACCAGCAGAGAGTTTCGCGCTGGATTCTCAATGACTGTGATTTTTCCTCGGTCTCCTAATGTCACACTCGGACAAATGGTGCCTTGGTTTTAAGGGGAGTTCCTCTCCCTTCTCCTCTGGAGTTCCAAGTCTTTGAAACAATGCTATAATAAGTGGCCCTTGGGGCATCCAAACCGGCCATCAGTAAGCAGGTTATTGGTGACCAGGCATTGATTGATAGCACTGTTACTGACACTTTCCTTCTAATTTCCTTGTTCGAGAATGGACAAATGAGGCAACATCAGAGTTGCAAAAGTTTTCTGTTTAAAATGTGCCTGGGTAATTTTTCACATTCTCTGTCCATGCCAGTGTTGTTGCTGCATGAGAACACTTTGGCTTGGCAGGCGACAAGTTTTTGGTACGTATGTTGTCAGGATCCACAACCATTTTAGAATTCAGTTCCTCCTGTGAATTGAACTGGCTGGAGAGTGGGATCTGTAAACACGGGGACGTCAAGAGGAGGCTGAAATGGAACAACATCTTGGTATTTTTTTGAAGGTTGTTCCAAATGCTTCATCTTTATCTTTTGGATTGATGTCCTGGACGCCCCATAACTGAGGGTTCAGTTGTTGGAGAGCAGCCTTTTCACCCAGTGGTTTAATTATCAACCATCTTTTATGTCTAAATGTGCCAGAATTTAAATCTGCAGAATTTAAATGTAATGCAAAAATAGAAATTACTAGTGGAACACAGCAGGTCTGGCAGCATCAGTGGGGAGAAAGCAGAGTCTCATTGGTTGTGTGATCACTAAGCTCTGTCCGTCACTGGTTACATATAAAAGTCGTTCTGTTTTATATTCCCACCAGGTGGGAACCTCTAATGCTAGTTTTCTGTGCTGTTGTTTGTATGTGCTGTTGTAACCATCATTGAACCAGTCTGGAAACTTCCTATTCATATCCTCACCCAGATGCCTTTTCAATGCTGGAATTGTACCAACTTCCACCATCGAGTCATAGGGTCAAAGAGCATGGAAACAGACCATTTGATGCAAACAGTCCAAGCTGAACATACTCCCAAATTAAACTGGGCCCACCCGCTTCCTCCTTACCCATATCCCTCCAAACCCTTCCTATTCATGTATCCATCCAAATGACTTTGCTCCACACATACATCACCCTCTGCATGAAGGAATTGCCCCTCAAGTCGCTTTTAAACTTTTCCCCTCTCAGTTTAAACCTATGCCCTCTAGTTTTAGACTCTGTTAACCTGTGGAAAACTTTGGCTGTTCACCCTATCCATCCATGACCCTCATGATTTTATGAACCTGTATAAACTTTACCCTCAGACTCTAATGCTCCCGAGTAAACAAAAATGAGCCTATCCAATCTCTCCCCGTAACTCAAACTCCAGTCAGATTTGTCGGACAGATAGTCTATGACTGTCTGTGCAAGGTATAATTCTGATGCTGCAGATGGCCCACTGAACTTCATGGACACCTCGTCATGAGCTGGTCGATCTGATTGAAGTCTGTCCCATTTCACACAGAGACAGTGCCACACTCCATGATGTAGTGTCTATAAAATTTGTGGCAGGCAGATTGATGACAATGCGTTTGGAATGTCCCAGCTCAGTCAGCAGGTCGTGCTGCTGAGACTGTCTTGGTGATCGACACTGAAGCTTCCTACATGGAGTACATTCTCTCTGTTTTCCACCTTCAATGTTGAGTTCAAACAGGGAAATTCGAGGGATAAGGTAATTGATAACCAACCAAATGTTTCTGTGTCTGTGTTTAACATGATGCCATGAGGATCAAGGGGACAGGCATCAATGCTGTGTACTTACTGGGTACCCTCACCCCCATTGACTGGATCCCACGGGTCTGCTCCCTCTGCTGGCTCTGTCCTGCTAGTGGGACCGGACCAACCCTGAGATGATCATCGTGTTGTCTGGGACATTGGCTGGAGAGTAGGATTCTGTGAGTGTGACTATGTTCGATTGTTGCTGGATTAGTCTGTGAGAAACATACAGCAGGTCAGTTTTAAGTTTTATACAACAAAGAGTTAACCTCTCTTTATTTCTTTGGATCTTAAAGTCAAACCAACATAAATGTTTTTTTTTTCAGTTGAAGATTATTCACTTCAATGATTAGCATGCAACCTAATTATTGCTAAATTTAGTAACTGTAGTAACCAGCTGATTATTGCTCAGTTCAATAACCGCAGTGAACAGCAGATTCATGTTCAGATGAGTAAATACATGATCTTTGCAATGCCATGTACATCACAGATACAATTGAAAAGGCCTGAATATAAATATAGGTTTGATGGACAACACTGGCACCTCCACTAAAGAGTGACTAGCTCCTAACTGTCTCCAGCTAGCTCGCAAACTGGATCGGGACAGTTATTCAAATGTTTCCTCACAACTCACAATTTAGACTCGTCCTTGTACAAGGGGAAAGTGCATGGGACAGATTGGCCAATTGGACTAGCACAAGACTCGGTGCAATTTTCGCCATTTATACAAATGAGATGCCAATGGCCATGTCTTGTAAGTTCGTCCATGTTGATGACATTTAGTGTGACACATAAGATTCATAATCCTCCTCTTTGAATCAGATCCTTATTCAAGGAGTTAGAAAAGTGATGGATTACATGGAATCTTGCATTGAATCCCTCATCAACAATATCCAGTGTATGTCAGCTCCACAATCCCAGTGACCAAACGCAATTCTGTTTGGTCACTGGGATTGTGGAGCTGACATACACTGGATATTGTTGATGAGAGATTCAATGCAAGATTCCATGTAATCCATCACTTTTCTAACACCTTGAATAAGGATCTGCTGCAAAGAGGAGGATTATGAATCTTCCGTGGATATCGCTTCCAGGTTCAAATTATTATTTAGCCCAAGCACTTTGAAAATATCCAATTTTTTTCCTTGAATGCGAATATTTCACACTGAATTGTTTCCATTGCAAAAATTTTGTTATGTTTTGAAATATTCCAGCTACAATAACATATTAAATTGATTCTATCTATCTCACTGCGATATGAATCTCAATGCTGGATGCTACATACATAGGCCATGCCTCTGAAAGACTGACAGATTCCCCCAAACAGCATATCACTTCAGCTCTGCACAACAAGCTAGGGATTGCCTGCACCCAAACAGCTTAGACTCACAAAACCTCAAACCCAGTTTGCACCATGAGTCATGATTGGACAACATGTTTAATGAATTCTAACCCATTCATGGGCATCGCTGCCTGGGCCAGCATTTATTGCTCATCTCTAGTGGCTGTTGACAATGTGTTGGTGATTTGCTTTCTTCAAATGTCGTTGTCTATGTGCTGTACATAGATTTACAATCCTATTATGAAGGGCTGTCAAATAGATTGGCAGGAGGGTTGAAGATTAGAGTGGTGCTGCAAAAGCTCAGCAGGTCAGGCAGCATCTGAGGAGCAGGAAAATAGACGTTTGGGTCAGAAGCCCTTCATCAGAAACACCAGGATTTCCTGATGAAGGGCTCGTTCCTGAAACGTCGATGTTCCTGCTCCTTGGATATTGCCTGGCTTGCTGTGCTTTTCCAGCACCACGCCAATCTTGACTGGAATCTGCAGCATCTGCAGTCCTCACTTTTGGCGAGGAAGTTGGAAGAACACAGCAATCCAGGCAGCATCAGGAAGTGGAGAAGTCGATGGTTCAGGTGCAACACTTCTTCAGGAGCAACACTTCTTCAGGACTGGGCTAACAGGTGGTGTCGATGTCAATGATTTGTTTGTCTCTTATGAAGGTCTGTGAAGCAGAGATAACTACGGAATGGTGATATATTTCTAAATCAGGATGATGATGGACTTGGAAGGGAATTTATAGTGCATAGTGATCCCATGTATCTGATACTCGTGTCCTTCAAAATGATTGTGGGTTTGGAAGGTTTTGCTTGAGGAACATTGGTAAGTTTCAGCAATGCATCTGGTAGTTGTTACATATTGATGGTACTGAGAGTCAGTGTTGGAAGGAAAATGGTTGTGGTGACCATCAAGCGTACTGTTTTATCCAGGATAGTGTCAAGCTTCTTGAGTGATGTTGCTGCCTCTCTCATCTCGGCAAAAAGGGAGTGTTCCATCACACTCCTGACTTCGACCCTGCAGATGGTGGACAGATGGAAGTCAGGAATGAGTTATTCCCTGCAGTATTCCTTGCTTCTACCCTGTCTTATCACTGCTGCATTTAAATGGATAGTCCACTTCAGTTTCTGGTCGATGGTCATCTCATGAACATGATAGTTGTGGAATCAGCAATGGTAACACCAGTGACTGTCAAAGGAGGATTGTTTGATTCTCAGTTGTTCGGGTTAACCATTGTCTGGCATTTATGTGTCATGTATGTTATTTGTCACTTTTCACCCCTAGTCTGCATAATTTCCAGGTCTCACTGCATTTGGATAAGGAGTGCTTCAGTACCTGAGTAGTCGCAAAAGCTGCTGTACACATCATAATCATTTGTTAACATCCCCATGTCTGACCATATGACGGAGGGAAGCCCATTGATGAAAATACTGAAAATGGTCAGACCTAAGGCACTCCTTTGAGTAACTTCTTCAGCGATTCCCTGCAGCTGTAATGACTGATCTCAAAGATACACAACTTCATTCTTTGTTTCCAGGGATGACTCCACCCAGTGGAGAGTTTCCCCCGATTTCCATTGCCACCCGTTTTGCTCAGGCTCCTTGAAGCCACACCAGGCCAAAAACAGCCTTGATGTGAAGTACAGTCATCCTCACCTCACCTCTGCAATTCAGCTCTTTCTCTCAATGTTTGGACTAAGGCTGGAATGAGGTCAGGAGCTGAGTGGAGTCACTGAGTAGATTGTTGGCATTTGGTGCTCCTTTATAGCACTGTTGATGAAGTTTTCATTCACATTTTCATGATCAATATCGTATTGATGGGTTGGGAATTCACCGAGTCAGATTTGCCCTGTGTTTTAACAACAGCTCATAACTGGGCACATTTCTACTCTCTCAGGTAGATGCTAGTTCTGTAGCTCAGCAAGAAGTGCTTTCCCAGGGTTACAGCGTGTTCTAGAGCATATGCTATCTGCCCTATTACTGGAATGTTGTCAAGGCCCCAGCCTTTACCCATTAGAGGAGGCCAGGATGGATCAATCCATCAGCAATTCTGTCTGAAGATTAACTGTAGAAATATATATTATAGGATGTTGGTGAGGTCGCATGTGGAGTATTGTGGCCAGTTTTGATCAGCTTGCGATGGGAATAATGTTATTAAACTAGTAAGAGTGAAAAAAGAAATTTACAAGAATGTTACCAGGACACAATGGTCTGAGTTATATAGTGATATTGGACAAGTTAGGACTATTTTTTTCTTTATAGCATAGGAGGCTGAGGGGGAATCATATAGATGTTTAGAAGATCGAGAGAGACATGGATAGGGTGAATGCACTCATTTTTCCCCCCAGGGTTGGGGAATCATGGACTTCAGGGCATCAGTTTAAGGTTAGAAGGGAAAGAATAAAAGGGAACCTGAGGGGAAACTTTTTCGCACCGAGGGTGGTACAGATATTGAATGAGCTGCCAAGAGGAATGGTTGAGGTGGGGATATTTGGACAAATACATAGATCGGAAAAGATTCAAATTATATGGGCCAATGGAGTTGAAATGGGTTTAGCATGGTGGACATTTCGTTCGGTATGGACCAGTTTGGGGCAAACGACCAGTCTCCGTGTTGTAGCACTCTAAGACTCCATGAATGTCCCCAGTGGCCCTTTGAGGGCTGGGTGAATCAGTGCTGCTGAGAAGGGGAGTGGGGGTCTGAGGTTGTTGTGGATTGCAGGTAGCAATATAGAGAATTAAGTAATTGTGATTCAATCAGGGAAGCATTTTGTTTTGACAAAGAGACTTGTAAAATACCAGCAAGTTATTGTAACGAGGCAATAGCACACCCAGAAATAATTGCAGAGATAGCGGTCATGGCAAATAGATCTGAAAAGCTGGAAACCAGTCAGAGGACCGATGCTACAGATGTGTCAATGAGAACCAGGCAAAAGGGGAGTTGGGGCTTAGAACATGGGCAGTAACTTAATAGAAACCTACATAAGTCAAAGGGTAACGGCCAAAGGGCAGCAGCTGAGCTTTGAAGTCGAGTCTGTGGTTGTTTGTAAGGGTTTTGTTACACTATACCTTCTGCCACCAGGAGATGGAATACCCATCATGGATCTTCCACTTGATCATTTGGAGCCTCTGGATATGAAGAAAGTTACAAAACCAGTCCTGATAAAAATAAATTATTTCAGATGGTGGAAATTCGGTGTGAAATTCTGTTCCATTACTATTCTTGTGGATATTCTGTATGAAACATTATTCATTCCGTCTGCCCAATTTAAATCGTACAATCGCTACAGTTATGAAGGAGACCATTGAGTCGACCTTCACCCTCCAAATGGCATCCCATCTAAACCCAGCCACCCAAGCCCATCACTACAGCCTCGCATCTACCATGATAGAGATTGCATCATGCTGTAGAACCACTGTAATTGGCTCAGAGAAAACCAATTGACAGGGCATTTACCTTTCAGCTGTTTTATCAACTGATGCTTCACGGACCCTCACTGCTCTCATTTTACACATATGTCTTCAGTCCTTTGCTTCTTCTCTTCTGAATGTCAGCTAATGAACCCTTATCTTCTGTTTCTATGCTATGTTGTACTCTGACTCAAACTACTGTATCACTGCAGCTGCCAATCAGTGGAGTGTCATATCACAGTGAGGGGAAAAGACACAGGGAGTAATGTGAGTTGTTTACGCTAACCCTAAACATAACGCTAATCCTGACTCTAACCCTAACCTTAAGCCCCACCTGAATCCGATTCCTAACACTACCCCAACCCTAACCTTATTCCTGACTCTAACCCTAACCTTAACCCCAACCTTAATCCGACCCCTAACCCACCCTAAGCCTAATCCTGATCCTAACAGTAACCCTGAGCCTAACCAGAACCCTACGCCTAATCCTAACCCTAAACCTGACCCTAACCTGCACCCTAACTCTAGCCCTATCCTGACCCTAACTTGAACCCTAACAGTGATGCTAATCCGACCCATAACTGTAACACTAATCCTAACTCTAACCTGAACCCAAACCCAAACACTAATGTCTTTTTGCCTGTTCCTTTTTGTCACATGTTCTCTGCCTCCCTGCAACTCTTTGTCTCAGTAACAGATTTTATCCCTCCGTGTTCCTTTCCCATTTCCCCTCTCTCTCACACGAACACACATGCACGTACACACATAGCCGTATACACAAACACACTCATTCTCTCTCACACACACACATGCACGTGCACACATAGCCATACACACAAACACACTCACTCTCTCAAACACACACATTCAGACACACACATATGTACATGCACAGACACACATGCACGCACTCACACGTGCACACACAAATGCACGCGCGCACTCACACTCAAACACAGGCGTACAAACACTCAAACACACACGTGCATATATACACACACACTGTCTTTCGATCAGTCTCGCTATGTTTCTCTTCCTGTCTCTCTCCCAGTGTCCCTGTGTCTGTGCTTCTCTTGTCTACCCCTTTCTTCTCTTTTTCTCTCTCTCTGGCTCTGGCACATTATTTCTTCCCACCCACCCAACCCCCCCCCCCCACCTCTCTCTCTCTCTCTCTCTCTCTCTGTCTCTCTCTTTCTCTCTCTCTTCCTCTCTCTGCTGTTAGCATCGCTCTGTGTCACAAAGACGCCATACAACTGAATGGGAATCATTGATTCACTGCAGTGCAGAAAAAGACAATTTGACTCATGAATTCTGCACTGCCCCGCACAGAGCATCCCCCACAAACCCACCTTCCAACCATATTACTGTAATTCTGTTTTTCCCATGGATAATCCACAGGGCAACAGGAACATGGGTGTCGAGACCTGATTTATAAACCCCCAGGTCAGCCACTCAAGGCCCTATTTCCTCTCAAATCCCAATCCACTCAACAAGTTACGTTCAACCAGTTCTGTGGTTGACACATGAAAATAAATGAAATTAACATGGTCATTCTAAAAGATGAAAGACTTCGAGTCACAGAGAAGTACAGCAGGTAAATAGACACTTCGGCTCAACTCGTCCTGCCGACCAAATAGCTCAACCTAATCTAGTCCGAGTTGCCAGCACTTGGCTCATTTCCCTCTAAACCCTTCTCATTAACATACCCATCCAGATTCCTTTTACGTGCAGCAATTGTACCAGCTTCCACTCCTTTCTCTGACTGCTCATCCTATACACTTTTATGCCTTTCCCTTCTCACCCTAAATCTATGCCCTCCAGATCTAGACTACCCCACTCCAGAGAAAACACTTTGTCTATTTCCTCTATCCATGCCCCTCATGATTTTAAAACCCTCTATAAGGTCACCCCTCAACTCCAATGCTCCAGTGAAAACATTCCCAGCCTATTCAGCCTCTTCCTGTAGCTCAAATCCTCCAACCCTGGCAACATCCTTGTAAATCTTTTCTGAACCCTTTCAAGTTTCACAACATCCTTCCGATAGGAAGGAGACCATAATTGTATGCAATATTCCAACAGTGGCCTAACCAATGTCTTGTACAGCCGCAACATGACCTCCCAACGTCTGTACTCAATACACTGACCAATAAAGGAAAGCATACTAAACGCCTCCTTCACTATCCGATCTACCTGTGACTCCATTTTCAAGGAGCTATTAACCTGCACTCCAAGGTCACTTTGTTCAGCAACAATCCCTAGGACATTACCATTAAGTGTATAAGTCCTGCTCTGATTTGTTTTCCCAAAATGCAGCACCTCACATTTATCTAAATTAAATTCCATCTGCCTCTCCTCAGCCCATTGGCCCATCTGATCAAGATCCTGTTGTAATAGGAGATAACCTTCTTCGCTGTCCACTTCACCTCCAATTTTGGTGTCATCTGCAAACTTACTAACAATATCTCTTATGTTCATATGTAAATCATTTATATACATGATGAAAAGTAGTGAACCCAGCACTGATCATTGTAATATTCCAATGGTCACAGACCTCCAGTCTGAAAAACAAGTCTCTGTTGAATTATTTCTGCCAGCCTCACTATGAGCTGAGTGATGGAAAGACGCAAGGGGCTGCACGGTGACATCACCCCAAGATGGCCGCCCCCATGAGAAGGACTGACCAGAAGGAAACGGGAGGAGTCAAGCGGTGACTGGGACCAGGGCCATGAGGGGAGGTAGAGCCGCTCCCTCTGGCAGCCTGGGGTAGAAATCAGCAGGCACTGTCTGAATGAAACTCGTTTTCATTTTCGCGAAATGATCCACTGGGTCACTTTATTCTCCTTTCACTATCCTGTAACAAGGCAGCATCCACCTCCTGAAATACTAGCATGAATTACTTCAATACTAAACTACAGGACAAGTGGAACTGTTAGAAGCTTCAAAAGGACGAAAACATTCCACATAATTGTCCAAAGGGTACAGGGATGTGAAAGTTAGTTGGGTTAGTTACGTTCAGAAATTTGTGATATTAACCCATTTAACCGATTTCATTTACATCACTGTCCGGTTTGAAGCCATCCCCAGATGCGTTTTCCTTGCTCCTCTCTTCAAGGTTATGGTTGAAGAAATATGGGCAGCAGTCGCGAGTGTTATTTCCAAATGCCTTACCTTTATGGTTATAGAAACCTCTGGACGCAGTTCTCCAGCCCAGTGTTCATGTTCTGGTCTAACCTACCTTGATGCAGTTCTTTGGTCAAGGGAAAATGTCGACTTCAATGCCAACTCATGAGATGCTTTCATAGATTTATCTTCCACACAGACCTTCACCACCATGGGTTTATATTCAATTTGCAATAAGTTACAAAGAGGGTTCTGTTTGGGTGGAATCTGTGTGCAGTGGTTAGTGTTGCTGCCGCACAGCGCCAGGAGCCTGGTTTCAATTCCAGCTACAGGCTGTGTGGGATTTTCACGTTCTCCTTGTTTCTATGTGGGTTTCCTCCCGCAATTCAAAGATGTGCAGATTAGATGAATTGGCTAGGCTAAATTGCCCGATGTGCTCATTAATAAAGGGTAAATGTGAAGTCGGAGGACAGGGAAATGGATATGGGTGGGCTACTCTTCGGAGGATCGATGTGGACTTGTTGGGCAGAATGGTGTGTATCCACACTGTAGGTATTCTAGAAAATATGTAAATAATGTTCAATAGATTAAATTATCAACGACTGTTATGTTTATTAGTATATGAAAGTGCATTGGCGTACATTAATCATCTTATACTACTTTGACAGTTCTATAATTTTCATTGCTATCATTTTGCTCTTAATGCAATGGTAAAGCATCTTTTTTTGTCGATCTTATCCATTAAGATTTTACTATGCTCCCTTGAACTTTCTGAGTTTAAAAAAAATCACATTGTCCATTTAGATTTTCCATAAAGCTTTCTACCATTTTCATTTTTTGTAATAATCAGTATCTTTATTTAACTGTTTCGTTTTACCCTGTATGCTTGGGACGCATATCGAGTCGAGATCTGGACGTAGAACGATTTCTGTTGTCGACCTTTGTACTCAGTGTCTCTAAAATCTCATTTTGGAATCGACCAAATGATTTTTCATTATTTTTTCTTCAAATATCTGCATCCAGTCCTAATTCGCCAGAACATCTCCCAGATTCTTGAGTTGTTGACACCAATCATCAAAATGTTATCCTTGTTCTCTCTGCTTTGTTTCATGTTTGTGCCAAATGTGGGTATGCTGGTGTCACTGGCTCAAACATAGTCTCGCGCGCTGGGCATTCATCCACAAGCCCTGCTTCACTTTCGGGGATTAAATCTAGAATTCTTCTCTGTCTCATTGGGCCATTACTAAAAAAGGTTAGTGAAATGTAATTCACAAGTATTTGAGAGATGAAATCCTCAACTCCTCCTGCTATATTGTTTTAACATTCGGAAATATCTTACATATTGCTTTTCTGTTTTCCTCAGAACATTTGTTTGTCGACAGTAAACTACTAGCAGTGAGGCTGTCAACTTTTCTAAAGTTCACTGGTGAACCGTTATCGCCTCACTGGTTGATTCATTTAGTGTACCAGTGAGGGCCCTGTCAACCAGCGTCCATGTAGGGGAGCTTCAGTGAAGGATAAAGGAGCTCATGTTGGATACATGGGGGTGGAAGTTGACATCATCAGAACAGATGGAGATGGAGTAATAGTGCGAATGAAGTGGAGTACTTATAGGGAGCAGGATATCAGGAAGTGTATTCGAGGTAACTGGGAGTCGGTGGAAGTGTAAAGGATATTGATGTAGCATGAAGGAAAGGAAAAGTCAGAAAAGGAGCAGGTAGCCATGAGAGAAGGAAAGAAATTAGAATCAAATTCATGCTTTCCTTTCTGATTCTGGGAAAAGTAGAAAAAACAACAATTATATCACCGATACATTGGAGAAAAAGCTGTGGATGAAGCCCCAAATAGAACTGGATCAAGGAATGATCCACAAACCTCCAAATAACAACCAGATACGCCTGGGATCTGTGCCGGAAGTCAAAGCCACAGCTTTGAACCGGAGAGATGAAGCATGTTAAATAATAACATTTACGAATCAGCTCAACCAAGTTACGAAGGTACTTCATTTGAAGATAAAGTGTTTGGAAAGGGTAGGAGAGATAGGGTTTATGATCACCTCGACAAGAATCAGTTGATTCGGGATAGTCAACATGGTTTAGTGAAGGGGAGATCGCGCCTCACAAACCTTATTTATTCCTTTCAGAAAGTGACCAAACAAGCAAATGAGGGTAAAGTGGTTGATGTTGTGTACATGGATTTCAGTAAGGCGTTTCATAAGGTTCCCCACGGAGGCTATTGCACAAAATACGGAGGCATGGATTGAGAGTGATTTACCGGTTTAGATCATAAATTGTCTCGCTGAAAGAAGACAGAGGGCAATGATTGATGTGAAATGTTTGTCCTGGAGTTCAGTTAGTAGTTGGGTCCCGCAAGAATCAGTGTTGGGTCCACTGCTGTTTATCATCTTTATAAATGACCTGAATGAGGGCACAAAGATGGGTTAGAAAATTTGCAGATGACACAGAGATCAGTGGAGTTGTGGATAGTGGTGATGGATGTTGTAGGTTACAGAGGGACATAGGTAAGGTGCTGTTGGGCTGAGAGGCGGCAAATGTAGTTTAATGCGGAAAAGCGTGAGGCGATTTACTTTGGAAGGAGTAACAGGGATTCAGAGTACTAGGCAAATGGTAAGATTCTTTGTAGTGTGGATAAGCAGAGAGATCACAGTGTCCAGGTTCTTAGGTCCGTGAACGTTTCCACCCAGGTTGATAAGGTTATTATGAAGGCATATGATGTTTTAGTTTTTATTGGTCGAGTGATTGAGTTCTGGAACCACGAGGTCATGATGCAGCTGTACAAAGCTCTGGTGCAACTGCACTTGGACTAATCTGTGCAGTTCTGGTCACCACATTATAAGAAGGATTTGGAAGTTTTGGAAAGAGTTCAGGGGAAATTTACGAGGATATTGTCTGGTACGGAGCGTAGGTCTTACGAAGAAAGGCTGAAGGATACAAGGCTCATTTCATTGGAGAGAAAAAGATTGAGAAGTAACTTGATTGAGAGAGATAAGATAATCAGAGGGTAAGATAGATTGCAGAGTGAGAGCAATGGATTGTGGTGTCTAGCACAAAGGGGAATACCCTTAAGTTGAGGGGTGATAGATGTGGGAAGGATTTCCAAGGCAGATTCTTTACTCAGAAAGTAAGAAGGGTGTGGAAGGCACTGCCTGCAACAATCCTCGACTCGCCAACTCAAAGGGCATTTAAATGATCATTGAATGTACATATGATTGGGAATGGAATAGTAGGTGAGATGGGCTTCAGATTGTTTTTACAGGCCGGTGTTACATTGAGGGCCGAAGGGACTGTACTGCGCTGTAACGTTCCATGTTCCATGTTCAGCCTGGCCGAAGTGGATGGTGGTGGATGGGGTGACTGTTCAGGTCTCTGTTTGAGGAAGAAACAGAGAGCATTCACAACATCCTGATGGGAGATGGATGTGCAGAGGGATTGCACACGCACGGAGAACGGGAGACTCCTAGGGAAAAGGAAGAAAAACACTAGAAATTATGCAACTAACATAAAGTCTCAGAAGAGTCATGAATGTAACTGTTGTTTTTAATTGTTTTCCATTTCAGTCTGACACAGCACTCCCATGCAATAATTTCCCACTGCACCTCTTGCCTTTACTTACTGCCATGACATTTGATGTGGCACTTTATTTTTAAAAAACTAAGCTCAACATTCACCATCATCAATGTTCCATCCTCGAAGCAATCCAATACAATCACCAAACAATGTTGGCTTTGCCAGATGAACTTGAACTGATCAATGTGACCTCCTGTATCTGATTGAATAATACCTTGCCACAGTTTCCCAGTGACATGCGACGCTAACCAGTCTATGCTGCTTTCAGTCTGCCTTTTCTAATGCAGGGCTTCCATCTGCTACCTTCCAATGGACTGGGTCTGAACCATGAATCATCAGTAACAGCAACGGTTTTATGAATCAGATACCAAAGCTCTTTCACTTGCTGGGTAGCGGTTTCCCCATTCTCCGCCAGAGGAGTTGGAAGATTCCGACAGAGAATGATCTGGAACATTTCAGAGAACACCTCTGGGACACCCGCACCAACCAACCCAACCGCCCCATGGCTGAACACTTTAATTCCCTCTCCCATTCCGCCAAGGGCATGCAGGTCCTTGGTCTCCTCCATTGCCACACCATGGCAACACAACACCAGGATGAAGACCGCCTCATCTTCCGCCTATGAACCTTCCAACCACAATGGATGAATGCAGATTTCTCCAGCTTCCTCATTTCCCCTACCCCCACCTTATCTCAGTCCCAACCCTCGAACTCAGCACTGCCTTCTTGACCTGCAATCTTCTTCCCGAGCTCTCCGCCCCCAACCCCTCTCCGGCCTATCACCCTCACCTTAACCTCTTTCCACCTATCGCATTCCCAATGCCCCTCACCCAATTCCCTGCTCCCTACCTTTTATATTAGCCTGCTTGGCACACCTTCATCATCCCTGAAGAAAGACTTATGCCCGAAACGTCGATTCTCCTGCTTCATGGATGCTGCCTGACATGCTGCGCAATGTTTAAAGCGGGAAAGTGAGGGATTGAAGTCCTGGCAGCGAGCGTATTCCCATTGCACAGGTGATGGGAACACATCTCAGGCAGAGTGTCCTCAGCCTGCTCCTGACCCAGGTCTCATTCCCCACATCCTTCCGATCAGTGTTTTCCATATCATACCCTTAATCTAACAGTAATCAATCACTGTCAGTTCAAATCCAATTACAGTTTCAGTGCTGATTCCAGAATATATACCTGCTGCAATGACAATTTGTTGGAATAGACATTATGTTTTATTACTCTGAAATACTAACACTTCCAATCTTCTATAACGAGCGGTATATTTACATCAGAGATACAAAGATTGAGCAAATATCAGGATTATAGGAAGTCTCTCCTGCTTTTAGCAACAGAGATTGTATGATCTGCCATATGGAGTAACCACGTCCTGATAGCGCTCTCTGAAAAAGCTTCACAGCTCAGAAACTGCTCCAAGAAAATTCAGCTAGGGCTATTCTCTCTCAGTGCCTCATCATGGCTACAATGTGATGGAACTGAGCATTTGGCAATTTGCTGAATTCCCTTGCAGATATGGTCACTTCCCTTCCCGTCCAAACACACACATCCACACCCACACATACACAAACGCACACACGCACACACTCACACCAAAAGACGCGCACGCACACATCCCCCCCCCACACCCCCCCCCACACACACCCACACACACACCCACAGGCACACACACACGCCCAATCACATACACCCGCAGACGCACAGACGCACACACCCATACCAAAAGACACACACGCACAAACAGCCCCACACGCACACACACGCCCACACACACACGCACAGATACACACAAACACACACCCACAGGCGCACACACCCACAGGCGCACACACAGAGACATATATGCACACCTGCACACACTGACATACAGACACAGACACGTGCGCACACATATACACACGCACACACACCCATAGACATACACAGACGCGCATATGCACGCACAGACATACGCACTCGCGTGCACACACAGATGCACACGTGCACACAGACATACACACACAGCAGACACACACATTCTCAAGCACACATACACACAAGCATGCAGACACACACACAAAGACTCAGACAGACACAGCCACCCACATGCACGCACATGCACGAAGACACACACACGCGGATGCAGACACACACGCACATACGCGAACACACACATACAGTCACTCAAAAGCCAAGTGAAAGCATTTTCCAAGTGTTTACACACCAATTTATTTATACATGTGCCTGAACGTTTTTAGCAATCACATTCTTGGCTGTCTGTCAAATGTTATATCCAGACGTGTTTCATCAATTAATTAAGGCGACCTGGCCTCGATGGCTGGACCAGAGTTTATTGCCCTTGAGAATGTGGTGGGAGTTTATTTCCTCTGCCCCTGCAGCCCTGAAAGTGTAGGAGCAATCAGTCGGTGGTGTGAAGGGGAAGGGGAGAAGGAGAGGGATTGTCCAGGATTTTTAATAAGGGACACCCAAGGAATCACCCTAGTTCCAGACGGCTGTTATAGAGTCATAGAGATGTACAGCACAGAATCAGACCATTCGGTCCAACTCATTAGTTCTGACCAGATATCCCAACCCAATCAAGTCACACCTGCCAGCACCTGGCCCATATCCCTCTCAACACTGCCTATGCATACACTCATCCAGATGCCTTTTAGATGTTTTAATTGTGTCAACCTCCACCATTTCCTCTCGCAGCTCATTCCACACACGTACCACTCTCTGATTGGAAAAGGTGTCCCTTAGATCTCTTTTATATCTCTTTCCTCTCGCACTAAACATATGCTGTCTAGTTCAGAACTCCCCTAAGCTAGGGAATAGCCTTTTCACTGCGATGGGGAGTCCAGAATGAGAGGGCAAGGGTTTAGCTATTCTCTCTCACAGAGAGAGAGAGAGAGAGAGAGAGAGAGAGAGAACTGGTGGTGAGTTTAACCTGAGGATCATCTCACCTCTCTACATCTCACACCAGCCGTCCAACCCAACGGTGCTGATTGACCTCTGCAGCATTGTGGCTGGGCGGCTGGTTTGTGACATAGACTGATACCAACAGCGCAGGTTCACCTCCCACACAGGCTGAGATCACCATGAAAATCCCACTTTCTCAGCTACACCCCTCCCCTGGAGCACAGTGATCCTCAGATTAAAATAATGACCAGTCATGTTTCATTGATGAGAAAGCAGCTCTACGGTCCACTGGGACTATGGGGATTTTACTGAAGACAAAAAATGCCCAAATCAGGATGTTGGGTGGCTTGGAAAGGAACATACAGGTCGTGGAGTGCCCATACATCTACTGCCCTTGTCTTTAGGATAGCAGTGATCTTGGATTTGGAAGATGCTTTCTAAGGAGCACTGGTGAATTTCTGTAGAATGTGTTGTCAACGAGACACAATGCTGCTGCTGATCACCAGCATGTTGTGGATGTGGTGTCAATCAAATTGATTATCTAGTCTTAAAAAAACAAAGTGCTGTAGAAACTCAGTCGGCATGATAGAAAGAGAATGAATGTAGCTGGTGGAATTAATAACTTCTCTCTAGAAATGTTCTGAGGAAGTTTTATATTGATCTCAAAAGTTTAACTCTTTATTTCTCTCCACAGATACTGCCAGGTTTGCTGAAATTTTCCAGCAGTTTATGTTTCCATGTTAGACTTCAAGTGAATGCAGCATAGTGGTTTTATATGTCTGCTTGCTCATGCTGATATCCCATTTTGTGAGGGTTGTTGGGTATACACATGTCCAGACACGTGGGGAGTAGTCCATCACTTTCCTGAGTGCCATGTAGATGGTGAAGAGACTTTCAATGTCACACCATGCATTAGCCGCTGCAGTGCTCTTACCCTCTGACCTATGTGTGCAGTCACAGTATTTATATTGCAAGTCCAGTTCATTTTCAGCTCAATAGTAACTCCCAGGTTGTTAATCGTCGGGAATTCAGTATCAGCAAAGCCACTGAGTGGAAAGAGGCATTAGTTAGATGATCTCTTATTGGAGAGGGTAATTGCTTGTCATAAGTGGGGCACAAACATTAATTGCCACTTGTCAGTCCAGAGCTGGAATTTGCCAGCATCATGCTGCATTGCAACATGGAGTATCTGGGTAGTTATGAATGCTGCCAAATGTAATGCATTTATCGGTGAACATTGTGACTTATGACATTATGTTTGAGGGAAGGTCAGTCACTAAAGGTATTTAGGCCTAGGTCACAATATTCATGAACTTACGCAGGGAGGTCCTGGAGCTTACATGGCTGATCTCTAACCTGATCTAATTTCTGTGGGTTTGGAGTCACTTGTAGTCAAACCAGATGATGTCAGCAGTTTACTTTCCCTAAAGTGGATGAGTGTACCTGGTGGGCTTGTACAACAACTGGCAACAATTCACGCTCAATAAGTGTCATAACTCCACATATTTAATGGAATAGTTCTGTCATCTGTCATTGATAAGATTTGACCCAGATCATGATACTTCTGAAGTGTCTGAATATCAGGCATCTCAATGGCTGGCTTCCTGACTGATTTAGAACCCAACTCAATATTTATGTTGTAAATACAAAGTAATGGCTTCATTTTTGTTATTGATCATTGGGTGCAATGTTTATTTGCTTCTATTTGGTTTCTAGCAAATGTGAATACAGACGGAGGAAGTGGGGGCTCTCAGCTCCATTAACCTGTGTTTCCTATGAATAATGGTGAGACAGTCCAGTTTGTTTCGATTGAGATGGGTGAGTGTACTTACTCAGTGGGAAGTTTGAAGGAAGTATGGATGAGCAGAGGGAATTGTTTTCACATGGAAAGGCAGATGTTAAGGGGAAAGGCAGAAAAATAATTGACACGTGTGTGATATGTTTGTGTCTGTGCACACACGTGTAATATGTGCATGTGTAAAATACCTGATATAATCTACCAGATTGTGATAGTTTTGTTAAGAACTCTGTCAATCACTTACTTTCAAAGGACTTTGGAATGTGCTCATATGAAATGTTGGAATCGAAAACCAGGAATTAGGGAGTACATTTTTCCACACCTCAGTTAGGATGGGAACAGCACTGGGAAGAAATAATGTAAAAAAACAAAACAGCAACCTCACTGTCAGTCTCTATTGAGCAGATTTGGGGATGATGCGAAAAGGTATTGTAGGTTTAATGAGCTTAAATAGGACAAAATCCAAGGTCTGGAGGAATTGTAAGCAAAAGAGACGAGGGAGGACTCTGTCCCACACCTTTAATTCCTCTCTGATCACTGGGGAAATTCCAGAGGACTGGAGGGCAGCTGATGTTTCTCCACTTGTGATTGTCACATTGGTGCTTGGGAAACTATTGGAGGAAGTGCAGAAGGAGAGAACGAATCTCTATTTTGAGAGGCAAGACTTGACCATGTATAATCAGCACAGCTCTGTTAGAGGGGAGGGGGTAATTCCTCGCAAATCCTGTGGAGTATTAAGAGGAGGTGATCAAGTCTGTAGAAGAGGGTAAGGAATTGATCTGGTTCGTATGGATTTCGCAAAGCCTTTAACAAAGCCCCACATGGCAGATTGACAATTATAATTTTAAAAAAAGCACACGTCATCCAGAGTAAATTGGCTGGTTGACTCCAAGATTGCTGCAGTTAGAGGAGGCAGGTCGTGTTGGTAGAAGGTTTCCACTGGTGTAAGTGGAAACTGGCGTCCACCAGTGGACCACAGGGATTAGTGCTGGGTCCCTTATTGGTTACAATAATCATAAATGATATTGCTGTGTACGTGTGTGCATGTGTATTGGGGGGAAGGAGCAGGAAAGATGGTTGGCGATGATAAGTAAACTTGCAGATGTTAGAAATATTGCCTGGGTGTTTGGCAGTGAGGAAAATCGTCTTAGGTTGCGGACAGAAATAGAGAGATTGATCGGATAGGTGAGATGGACAGAGTAGTGGCAGATGGAATTTAATGGTAATAAATTGAACTCATGACTGTGGCAGAAGTTACAAGACAATGCAGTACACAATGAATGGTAGCACACTGTGAAAATCAAAGAACCTAAACCATCTTGAGGTGATTCTAAAAAAGTCCCTGAAGGTAGCAAGATGGGTTAACAGGGGTGTTGAGAAGGCACTTAGTGGAGGCATAGATTATAAGAGTGAGAGGTCCTGTTGGAGCTTTACAGGATTTTAGTTCGGCCACAGTTGGAGTATTCTGTGTGCTTCTGGTCACTTTACCATAGGGAGGATGAGATTGCATTGCAGGGCGTGCAAAGGTGATTCATGAGAACGTTGTTTGGGCTGCAGCAATTTAGCTGTGAAGGGGGAGGCTGGATAAGCTGGGGTTGCAGTATTTAGAACAGATATCAGCGTATATAAGGCTGTAAGGGGCGTGGACAGGGTGAATAGAAAACAGTCGTTTCCCCTTAGCCGAGGGGCCAATAATATGGTCGCATGCTTTTGAGTTGAAAGGCAGGATGTTTAGGGAAGGACATGAGGAAAACTCTTTTCACCAAGAGGATGGTCGGGGCCTGGAATGCACTGACTGGAGGGTAGTTCAGGTGATAAACCTCATAACATTAGAATAGAACTCGTGCAAGTACTTGAAATGTCATAACATTCAAGGCCACGGCTCAGTGCTGGGAAGTGGGACTGATGTAGATTTAGTGTAGTTTTAGCATGATGGGCCAAAGGGCCCCTTCTGTTATATGGGATTCTATCATTCTGTAATTCTGAAATGAATGTTCAGAATCACTTTCTAGTTTGTTTCATTTTTTTGAGGAAACATTTCCTAGTGTAGGATCCAGCGTTTGTTGTGGTCAGGTTCAGTTCAGGTTCTGTATAGAACATAGAACATAGAAAAGTACAGCGCAGTACAGGCCCTTTGGCCCTCGATGTTGCGCCGATCCTAGCCCACCTAACCGACATTAGCCCACTATCCTCCATATGCCTATCCAATGCCTGTTTAAATGCCAATAAAGGGGGAGAGTCCACACTGCTACTGGCAGGGCATTCCATGAACTGTGCTCATTCCCAGATAGAATTTCCCGAATGTGCTGTAAAACTGAATTAAGAAGGAAAGCAGTGGGATGACAGTGCGGAGTAGAACAACTCTCAAGGACCTCATCAATATGATGGAGTAAATAATTGAACAATATCAGCAAAATGAAGGGCTTCACCGAAAAGAATGTCAGAAGATATCTGGTTCTTGATGAGACCAGTAGTGAGTAAGATAATATTTCAAGTATTGCAGTTTGAAGAAAAATTGCAAGTAACATTTATCACCGAATAGGATCAGATTGATCCAGTCTTTGAGGGAATCAAATGCAGATTTAAATTTCAATGATATCATATCATTGAAATAAGGCTGTTGTCCTAATCTGTTTGTTCATAATTTGATTTATGAAAAGACGTAATCATAGATTCCCAGTAGAGATACTACACAATATAAAATAAAGTCTCTGGAACTGGGTCAGCTCCAACTGACAGATTGACAGCAGCAGTAAAGGACAGGCTGTTTTGCAAACAACACAATGAATCTGACAAGGGAAATGGTCGCGAAAGTATATTACACCATCCTTGCTATTGTTGGTGTTCCTGGTAAGTCTTGTTACAATTTAGCTTGTATAATCACTGCATGATATCAGATTCCTTTCCGCTCTCTGACCGATAATTATTTTATTACCATTTAGTAAGGCAAGTCTCAATGCCAAAGAATAGTGTTCTCACTGAGTTTAAAGAAAATAGTTTGTCAAATCGAAGACTCCTCAGTAATGTGCAACATTGTCTGTTTCTCTTTACTGTGTAGAATGGGTTTACAATGAGGCCACACTAATGGAGTTCGGTTGAGCACTGGCCATGGATGGTCTAGAAAGTGTTAAGCAAGACCACTCTCTCTCTGTGGGAGTTCAGTGCCTGCTATTGGTCACATGGGTTTTGTAACAACCCACCTGTTAGTGATACCTGGTGTTTCCCATTCCTTGATGTGAAGGGATTGTGTTGGTTGGTCTTGCTCGGGCAGCTCGCTCCAAATGGGAGCCTAGATCGAACGGGTGGGCAATGGAGGGTTGAGCTGGTCATTATGGAGTGATAAGCAAAGGGCAGATGACCTTGATGATTTTGTGTGCTTTCCTTAATCAGTGGATGTTGGGGGAAATAATTTTGTGAGCGCAGCAAATCACGTTAGTGTGACTTCCAAATGTGATAGAAATGCACGTAGTTAACATTTCTAAACTAACTCTGTGTGTAAGTCCTCAACTGAGAAAGGAAAATCTGTATCTGGAGTTCATACACACTCGACATTATCCAGTGATTGATTCGAATGCCGTGTACTGTTTATCCAGATCTTCAGGAATCACTCTGAATGAAGCTATTACTGATTGTGGAATTGTACTGAATGGAAAATAATGTGTTATTACTGTTGCCTCATCGTGCTGGGAGAATGTGACATTGTAGAATTGTACAGAGTGTGTGTAACTGCTCAGATATGAACCTCTGACCCAGTGTTGTTGCTTTTCTCAGGTAGCTGTAAATGCAGCATTGTTGTAAGTGTGTAACATCAACGGGGGGATATCCATGACCTCAATTGTAAATATTATTGGGAATATCTTTCAGTGGAGAGCTGTATTAAATGTGTTTCAATAACCTGAAGGTAACATCTGATTCCCGTGGCAATGTGATGACGTGATCTGCTTTCTGTAAAATTCTAAGTGGGTCTAGGTTCTTAGCCAAAGGAGAACAGTGCGCCCAGTCTCTAAATGTTACTGGGAACAGCTGTAAAAATACACTGAGTATGAGTTACCGATAAGAGGGAAACAATTTAGCCCATTGGTCTTGCACAAGAAGGAGTATCTCTGATGATAGAATTTAACTCATGGGGAACTGAATGAAAGGGAAGATTTGAATGCAGTTGTAACTAGGACCATAATTTGACTGAAACCTTGTGATGCTTCTTTTACATTAGCTATTTTATTTCGAATCTGTTCAATGATGGAGCCATCAATGAAGATTGGACACACAATGGATTACAAGTGGAAAAAAAACTTTAGTTGAATATGTTTGATACTAAGTTTACAAAGTGAAGTGTTTTATTGGGGATAAATAGGTGTGACAGAATAACGAAACAATGATGTGAATTCAATCAATTGTTCCATAGACATATAATGTTTCCTTAAATAATATTTTTGGGAGTGATTAATCTTCCAGCAATATAAGGTAGGCTGTAGGACCTGACTACTCCCATTCATCATCTCGACGTTAACAAATACTGGTTGGCACTATTCCACCTCTGAATCTGATTAGACCAATCATTTGTGAAACTATGATCTTTCACCTAATGTTACACTGATCACTGCTTTATGATACATGTTTTCCTTGGGAGGAAGAGGATTTGATGAGGGCCGTGCTACAATCAGTTTTAAGGCAATCTAGAAAATTAAAATTGTTTCATCAAATAACTGCCTAGTACCTGCAATATTATGACTATGGCTAATAATTGTATGGAAAAGCATTACAGAGAATAAACAGTACAGAATAAAGAACGTGATACATTAAATACGGAAACTGTGAATGATATTCGTTTTTTACCGCCATCTGTACACACTATGTCACTAACAGAGCTCACAAAGCCATTTTCAGAACTGTGAGCTTTTGCATGAAAATGACAACCAGTGGGACTCTACCAGGTGCCCAATCTCAATCATACATTGTAAAGTTTTGTTCCCTCGTATCTTATGTTCCAAAACAGCCACGTTCATCCAAAATATAACCAACTCAGGATTGTCTTACATTTACAGAAACAGTTATTACTTGTTCCTAAATTATATTTGCCTACTTCTATACATATGTTTTAATGACTGAAAAAAAATATTTGGCGCTTATATTATGGACACATATTTAAAACAGCGAGCCCTCAAAGAACTGAACTCTATGAGATTAAGCTCGTTTCGGTATCAATCCTGAATTCAGGACAGGATGGTTATGAAGGTCAATCATCTCAGCCATGGGACATCTCTGTAGGAATTCTTCAGGATCGTGTCCTGGAGCCTAGATTAAATAATGCCTAATTTCTGCCATTCCCTCCGCCATCATTTCTGAGGTAAAGAGGTTTGCATATGCAATATGCAGCTCCATTAACACCTCCTTAGATAATGCAGAGATCTGTGTCCATATAACGTGTGATAAAATCGACATTGGACTGACAATTGGAAAGTAACATTCACGTCCCATAAGCACCAAGTAACGACCGTCTCAAAAATTGAGAATCTATCAATCTCCCGTTGCCTTACTATGACGTTACCGTCACTGAGTGCATGACCTGGGCCACCCATTGATAAGAGAATGAACTGGTCTGGACATAAATGTCATTCCTGATGAAGGGCTCTGGCCCGATACGTCGAATTTCCTGTTCCTAGGATGCTGCCTAACCTGCTGTGCTTTAACCAGCAACACATTTTCAGCTCTGATCTCCAGCATCTGCAGACCTCACTTTTTACTCGCATGTTTAAAAATAATCATAATTACCATCTCTTCAAGAAGGCATCTCTGAACCCAAAGGGGTTTCGTGTCCCTGTACAGCACAGAACAGGAGAAATACACTAAGTGGAAAATTGGATGATTGGTGCTGAGGTCTTGCTGAATTCAGGGCATCTGTTATCCCAGAGGACAGTCCATGGCATGTCTTAATTGGCTGATTTCAATGCATCTCCAAACTCTCAAAGCCAAGAGACAGACCCTTTTGCCTCAGTTATCAGTGCTGGGACCTGGTCTATGTGTTGTTGTTCCCTACTCCAGAAAACTATGATGAATCGAGTGAAGGATCTCTTATCTTCAAAAGTGGTTAAGTTTTGGGCGTTGCTTGACAATCAACTCAGAGTTGGCATATTCATTCAATGGGATGCCGTAAAAAGAGGAGGAGTTGACTATACTAGGGAGTTAGCTGTGTGTAGGGGGGCTCCATTTTCGGCTATTCATTCAATGGATGTGAGTGTCACTGCCTTGGCCAGTAATTACCCCCCCATCCCTAATTGCACAGAGGACACGTCAGAGTCCCCAGGTTCACATGCTTTTGGAGTCACTTGTCGGCCAGGCCATGGTAGGATGAAAGATTATCTTCTCTAAGGGTCGTTTGTAAAGGAGATGTTAATTTCTCATGACAGTTGACAACAGTTTAATGGTTACCATTAGACTGTTAAGTCCAGATTTTAATTGAACTCAGATTTCATTGTCTGCCATAGCAGACATGGAGTAGAGAGTGTGTTGCTGGAAAAGCACAGCAACCGAGGAGCAGGAGAATCGACGTTTCGAGCAAGAGCCTTTCATCAGGAATGAAACCTCAAGCCTCTCAACTCTGACCTACAGCAACTGCAGTCCTCACTTTCTCATATTAGACACTGAACCCAGCTCCCAGAACATGACCCAAGTCTCTGAATTAATAGTGTCATATGATAAGTCCACTTAGCCATCACCTCCCCTAATGCTTGGCATTGGATTGAATGCTCAGAAGCAGCCTCTGATACCAAGCAATGGTACAATGTATGGCTGTCCCAGAACAAGCTGGAGTAGAATTCTGCTGAACGCCATGGAGAGTGCTGCTTTTACTATGGGGATTACTCACCCCAGGCTTTGCTCCGAATCTGGGTGGAGGATCTCTGTTTACAAGGAGAACTGCAGGAGCCTGGACATCAGGCAGGAAGCTTCGAATCAACTCATGATTTCCAAACCGGAAATTTGCAATGATCAAAGCTGCATCGATTCAGAGTTTACTTGAGTGGGGGCTGAGGTGTGCAATCTTTAACATTGTGGGGGGAGTCCATACCAAATATTACCATTCTTCTGATTGTAGGGGGTAACCAACCTGGGACATGGTGGATGGATTCTCTGCTGCAAACTTCCATGTTTCAGATTGTCATTATGTTCAATCCTATACAAGTGTGTGTGTGTGTGTGTGTGGGGGGGGGGGGGGGGTATGCAGGGTGCTGGGGATCGGAGGGTTTAGCAGTTCAATACCCTATCATTTCTCCATTCACATTGTAGAGGGCATTCATTCCTGAACACTGGAAGTATTCGCTGCCCTGTACCATAGTTGTGCAGTGTGGATGTGCAATTCTGGAAGCAGTCTGAGTTGTGGAGACTCTACAACCGAGTGCAGGAATTTTGTAATTGATATCTCTGTTTGGTGTCTCCCATTCTTCATTGATCCCGGTCGGTTTTGTTTGGATGTTGTAATCTTATGAGCAACTCCAGCCATTCAGAGTAAGCTCCAAAAATACTGAGGACATAATCATGTTTCTTAATGTCATTTGATCCTCATGTGATTAACGACATTTTTATAAAGTGAAAATAATTCATTTGACAGTGATAACTGTAATGGTTCAGGCAATATTACATACAAACGTTTTTGTGCTAAAACCATCCGGCACAGATAATATTTGATCAGTAACTTCATGTCTTTTCTTTTTCTTTCTTTGTCTTTAAGTTAATCTAGCAGCGATTGCATTCTTAGCTGGGGACAAGACTAGTCTTTCAACATGCACCACTCGCTATCTGATCGCGATGGCCATGTCTGATCTACTGTTTATTATTTTTGATGTCATACTTCTTCGCTTTGATTACTATTATTATCCACGGTGTTTCCTGGACATCACTCCTGTTTGTAGTGTAAACTGGGTCCTGACTGACTTCACAGTTGATTGTTCTGTCTGGTTCACTGTCGCTTTTTCTTTTGATCGATTTGTTACCATTTGTTTTCATCAGATGAAATCTCAGTATTGCACAGAGAAAACTGCGAAGAGAGTTCTGACAACAATCTGTATTTTCTTTTCTGTAAAGAACATTCCCAATTATTTTCGACTTGAACCTGGAAGGATCATTGACAATGTTCCGTGGTACTGTTATACCAGTTACAATTACTTTAATCATCATTTGTGGTTGAGTTTTAAATATATTGAATCATTTATAACACCACTTCTTCCATTCACTTTGATTCTCTGTCTCAATGTTCTGACGGTCAGACACATCTTCGAGTCCAACAAGGCACGTAAGGGACTGAGGGGTCACAAAAAAACAGAGAATGACCCAGAGATAGAGAGCAGAAAGAATTCTGTGACTTTACTGTTTGCTATATCTGCCAGCTTCATACTGCTCTGGTTGGTGTATATTATATATTTATATGATATCGGTATTTACGTGAATGATTTTTATCTCTTTGAACAAGTTGCATATATGCTGCGGAATCTCAGTTGCTGCACCAATGCAGTGATTTATGTGGTGACACAGAAAAACTTCAGAGACCAGTTAAAGTATGCAGTGAAATATCCAGTTATAAAAATTATTCAATTCATTAATAACTCCAAGTAACTGAGAGTCAATACGAGATGCAGCAGATAATGGAATGAGGAGTTCACGTGAGGAATAGCTCGAAAGGAGAAGGAGGAGCAGCAACATGATAACACTCCCTTTCAAATGGGCAAGGGCTGATAAAAACGTAATCGAAAGAGGAATTAGGCGTGCAAAAAAACACTCATTCCCATCAGTCAGTTCACAGCAAGGAACCCGGATACATTTTTAAAAAGATCTGGAGGAAAGGACCATTGTTCACTGCAGGGTGAACAGCAATTTCAGGCTCCTGTTCACTCTTCCTCATCGACTTCTCTGATCCACACATCTCAACAAAAGTAAATAAAAGAGAAGTTTTAACTCCAACTTTTGATTACAAATGTATTTTTAGCAAAACCTTGTTGAGTTCCACTCAGCTCCCTCCACTCCCCCTCATCCTGATGCTGATATCACACTTTATTCTACTTTTTCCACCAATCAGCTGCAGTGTTGATGGGGAATCCAAGGCCCAATCAGAGGGCTTGGGGGTAGTATGGATCTGAAGCTCTGGAATAGGATGTGGCAGAGGAGCCAATATCCATCGTGCTTCTTTGAAAAGATTTTGTGCCTTTTACTGACTCCACCGAGCTCAGTGAGAACTGACTCTGGGTGAAGCCTATTCGCTTGTGGCTTCATAATGGAGCCTGAGATCGGTTCAATCCGCATCATCACCAACGTGATTGTTTCCATTTGTAACACAATTCCTAAACCCAGACCCCTGCCTCACTGCTCATCATCGGGTAACAGCCATCCATTCCACTGTTACCTCTGGCCCTTATATTCCCGTGCCATATCAGTCCAACATCAGATTTTAAACTCCATACATTTACTTTGTCCAAATTTCTTCCAACATCCTGCTTTGCTTTTTCAACAAATTCCATTTCGTGACCATCCACTGACCACAGGTGACCTACACAGGCATGTTGTCGTCCAAATGCTCAGGTTTACATTCTCACTCGTCTGTACAAAATATTTCAAAGTCATCCATTGATTTATTTGTTTTCTTGGTCGGGTGTAAATCATGTTTTGTAAAATCTCTATGAAAGTATTAATGTTCTATTGTGGAGTAATATTACCAGCTGGCATGATAGTCAAAGAAATTACGTATTTTGCAGAATTAAGCCATAGAGTCAATGAGACGTACAGCACGGAAATAGACCCTTTGGTCCGACGCGTCCATGCCGACCAGTTATCCTAACATAATCTAGTCCCACTTGTCAGCACTTGGCCCATATCCCTCTAAACCCTTCTTATTCATACACTAGCACATCTAGAAGCCTTTTAAATAATGGAATTGTTTCAGCCTCCAACATTTCCTCTGGCAGCTCATTCCATACACACACCACCCTCTGCATGAAAAAGTTGCCCCGTGTTCCCCTTCACGTTTTTCCCCTCTCATCCTTAACCTTTGCCCTCTAGTTATGATCTTCCCACCCAAGAGAAAGTGCCTTATATATTCATCCTATCTATGCCCCTCATGAATTTATAAACATCTATAACATCACCGTTCATCCTCGTACACTCCAGGGAAAAGATCCCCATACTATTCAGTCCCTCCTTACAGCTCAAATGTTCAAACCATGGCAACATCCTTGAAAATATTTTCTGTATCCATTCAAGTTTCAGAACATCCTTCCGATAGGAAGGGGACGAGAATTGCACACAATATTCCAAAAGTGGCCTAACCAATAGCCTGTACAGACACAACATGACCTCCCTACTCCTACACTCAATATTCTGATTCCCAAAGGAAGGCATTCCAAATGTCCTCTTGACTATTCTATCTACGTGTGACTCCACGTTCAAGGAACTTTGAACCTGCACTCCAAGTTTCAGCAACATTCCCGAGGACCTTACCATTAAGTGTATAGGTCTTTCTCTGATTTGCCTTTCCAAAATGCAGCATTTCATCTTCATTGTAATTAATCTCCACTCCTCAGCCCATTGGCCCATCTGATTCAAATCCAGTTGTACTTCTCAGCAACTTTCTTTGCTGTCCACTACACCTCTAATTTTGGCATCATCTGCAAGCATACTAACTAGAGCTCCTAAGAACAGGCACATTCCTGATGGAGGGCATTTACCTGAAACATAAATTCTCCGGCTCCTTGGATGCTGCCTAACCTGCTGTGCTTTTCCACTCTTGACTCCAGTGTTCACATCTAAATCATTCAAGGACAACGTGAAATGGCAGGAAAGAATACCAGAAACAACACTAACTCAAACAATGTGAATAATCCTGCATGACTGGGCTGTGTTCGCTTCTGGATTCCCTCTCTCAGTCCTTCCGATTACCCAGCTCCTTCTCCGAATTAAAATAATCCATAAAATTTACCTCCTCACAAGTTATTGCCAAATGACCTAATATCACCTTCAGTGGATCAACACCAACTTTATGTAAGTTGAGAAAATAAATGTCTTTTTAAGTACGTTTTCAGAGGCATAGAATTGTATAGCATGGAAACAGGCCCTTAGGTCCAACTCATAAACCCCAGCCAGATATGCTGATGTAATATGATGCCATTTGCCAGCATTAGGCCTATGTCCCTCGAAACCGTATTTTATTCAGCTACCCATCCAGATGCCTTTTAAATGCTGTATTTGTACCAGCATCTACCAATTCTTCTGGCAATTCATTCCATACACGTAAAACACTCCATGTGAGAAAGTTACCCCTCAGGTTCATTTTAAACCTTTCCTCTCTCACCTTAACTCTGTGCCGTCTGGTTTTGGACTCCTCTCCTCTAGAAAAGGATCTTGTTTATTCACCCTATACCTTATGATTTATTAAGGGATTCATAATCCCTTATGATTTTAGAAACCTCTGTAAGGTCACTCCTCAGCCTTTGATTCACCAGTGAATGCGGCCCAGCCTGTTCAGCCTTTTCCTGTACCTCAAACCCTCCAATCCCAACAACATCCTTGCCAATCTTTCTGAAACATTTTAAGTTTAACAACATCTTTCCAATAATAAGGAGACCAGAATTGAACGCACCTCACATTTATCAAAATTAAACTCCATCTGCCACTCCTAAGCCCATCGGCCCATCGGCCCATTGGCTCATCTGATCAAGATCACACTGGAATCTGCCATAACCTTCTTCACACTCCAGCCCTAATGTACTTCACCTGCGTTTGTAGATGAGACAAGAATTTCTATTGGGGCCTTGCAATTTCCTCCCCAGAAGTTCCTACAATGATCTAGAATACTATTGATCAGGTCCTACCTTTTTATTTTATAAGACCTCTAGTTCAATTCTTTGCTCATTTAAACTGTTATCAAAACATCAATTTTTATTTCCCTGAGATGTCAAATACCTATGTGTTTCTCAACAAATGCAACGGATGCAAAATATTCATTTAATATCTGTCCCATCTCCTCAACTTCAATGCAAATACAATCTCATTGATTATAAGAGGGGCCTACTCTCTCTCAATTGCTCTCTTGCTCTAATGGATTTGTAGAATATTTTAACAAAAAGTAACTTTAACCTTATCTGGGAATGGTATTTCATCCGGTCTTTGCCTTCCCGATTTCCTCCTTAAGCTTGCTAATAGATGTTTAAACTCGTCAAGAGATTCAGTTGATCCCAATTGTCTGTATCTAATATATGATTCCTTCTTTATTCTTGACAACAACTTTAATTACTGTGTTCATCCATTGTTTCCTAATCTTACCAGCCTTGCCTTTCACTCTAATAGGAACATTTTGCTCCTGAACTCTCATTATTACACGAATGAAGGGCTCCCATTTGCGAACAGTTTATTCCAGTCGACTTTTCAAAGTTCAGTTTTATATTCTTAAAATGTGTCTTGCTGCAACTAAGAGCTTTAACTTTTGTGTTGGACTTACCCATTTCCATAACTGTTTTAACACTGATAGAAACATGATCACTCCTGCCAAAGTGTTCCCATACTAACACTTTAGTCACTTGCCTTGCTTTATTTCCTAAAAACTGCTGCAGTATCTCAGTAGTTCACACTGTTGCCTCAAAGTAGGAGAGACCAACGTTTGATCCTCCCCTGCAGTGACGGAGCTTCCTTGGATTTGCACATGCTCCCAGTGTCTGTGTGGGTTTCCTCCACAGTCCAAAGTTGTGCAAGTTAGATTGGTTAGCCATTATACCATAGAGTCCAGGAATGTGCAGATTAGGTTGTTTGGCCATTACATCATAGTATCCAGGAATGTGCAGATTAGGTGTGCTACCCCATTGGAAATATAGGATAGGGGTATTCGTCCAGATGGGATCCTCTTCCAAGGTTTAGAGTGGATTTGTGAGGCTGAATGATCTGTTTCAGTACCGTAGTGATCTAAGACGTTCAAGGTTTGCTCCTTCTCCAGCTGGAACATTAAAGTATTGAGAAAGAAAATTTTCTTGAACACATTTCGGAAATTCTTCATGATCCAAACCTTTAACACTGTGGCAGTCTCAGTCAGCGTTCAGAAAATTAAAAGCCCCTCTGTTAACAACATTATTATTCTTACATATATTTGAGAGCTCTAAGTATTTGCTTCTGAATTTCCTTCTGACTTTTTGGAATGCCTATAGTCTAATCCCATGAATATGACCGTAGATTTGCACCAAATGCTCCCTCAATAATGGCTATGCTAAGTACAGTAGGAATGATTTCCTAAATCAAAAATGCTACTCTCTTGCCTCTCTTCCTATCCTTCCCATAATGTCTAAAACCTGGAACAATGAGCAGCCTGTCTTTTTCTGCCTACAGCCAGCTTTTTGTAATCTCTACAACAGCCCCGGCCCATGTTCCCATACATGGCCTAAGTTCATTGGTCAGATCTGTAAGATCTCTTGCACTGAAATAAACTCGGTTTAATTTGTCAGAATTATTTGGTTGTCTGACTTGCTTCTGTCTGTTTTTTCTAATTAACTTGCTCTTTTCTGATTCTGAGCCACTCTCATCTTCTTTCTATTATCACTGTTATTTAGGAAGGCCCAGTCCTGTAAGAAAGGGGGAAGTGTGTTGTTTTCGCAGATATAACAAAAAGGTAGTGATAATAAGCTTAAGTGTAGTGCTGATAAATCGAGTGTAGAGGGCAGCTGCAGACAATGATTAAATCAGCAAGCTTCTGAGAAAAACAAGCGTTTCCGTGCAGAAAAAGAGAACAGGGGAAAACCGTTAGCTCAACAAGCAGTAGGGAAGTGTATCTTTACCTTTAGTGTATTATTGATGATAATTGGGTTCTAACGTTAGTGCATAATTATTCCAGCAAATAATTTATTTCATCATGATAGTTTAAATAATTTTGCCTCAGCAAAATAGCTGAGATAGCTGAAACGCATAAACTAGGCAAGAAAGGACACATTGTTAAAATGTATATTCAGGAATGGAAGGTGTTACAAGCAAACAGATAAAGTGAAAAGAACATCTAGATCCAAATTTTGGCGACCCTCCCCTCTGTAAGTGCTGACATAAGGGAGATTTGCCACTCTCATCTCTCTTTCTATTTTCACTGTTATTTAAGAAGGCCCAGCCCCATCTCTAAATGTTTACAGGTTCTCGAAATAGAACTATTAGGTCTCATAACCAGGACATCGGTCCCTTTCCAGTTCAGGTGAAACCCACCTTTCTTGAACAGGTCTTTTCTGTCCCAGACGATATCCAAATGATCCATGAAACAGAATCCCTGCACATTGCACCAGCTCTTCAGCCATTAATTTATCTGTCCTCTCCTTTTATTCCTTCCCTCATCAAAACTTGGCATCAGACGCAAACCCGAGATTATTACTTGTGATGCTCTGCACTTTAACCTTCTACCTAACCTCTTAGACTCACTCTGCAAAGTTTTAGGCCATTCCCTGAATATGGCTGTCCTCCCAATGTGTAAAATAACTTCCAGTTTCTCTCTCTCCCCTTTGACAATTTGCTTCACACACTTTGAGAAGTCCTTTACCCTGGCACCAAAAAAGCAACACACTCTCCTCGATTCATAATCACTGCTGCAGAATCTCCTGTCCATGTCCCTGTCAGCAGAGCTCTGGATAACAATTATTCTTTTACATCTTGACAAACTCATTGAACATTAGATCATCCTTAGTGCCCACGGTCTGGCTACTATCTCTATTTACCTCTGAGAGACTCTCTCGTTCAACAATAACTGAAACAGAACAGAGAGGGGAATAGCCGCAGGAGACATCTGCATGACACTTTTCCCTTTACTGATAGACAATCATCTGTCTGACTGTTCCCGCTGTGTAATCCCTTCTCTGAATCTACCCGTCATCTCACTCAGTGTATCCTGTATGGCTTCAATGACACTAAGTCTGAAATGACGAAACTCTCAATAGCACCTTACATCTAAAGATAATTCCCGCATATATGCAATCACTCTAGAGTCATCCATGTGTAGGCCTCTCCTCAAGTTCCATATACAATCTCTCCAGAGCCGTCCACGTGTTGGCCTCTCCACAAGCTCCGCATATGTAAACAATTTCTCCAGAGCGGTCCACGTGTAAGCCTGTCCACAAGCTCCGTATATAAACAATCTCTCCAGAGGTGGTCATGTATCAGCCACTTCACAAGCTCGATATGAAAAAAATCTCTTCAGAGCCGTCCACGTGTAAGCCTCACCACAAGTTCCATGCAATTCTGGTCTCCTTCCTATCGGAAAGTTTTATGAAAGTTGAAAGGATTCAGAAAAGATGTACAAGGATTTTGCCAGGGTTGGAGGATTTGAGCTACAGGGAGAGGCTGAATGGGCTGGGGCTGTTTTCCCTAGAGTGAGGGGTGACATTATAGAGTTTTACAAAATAATGAGGGGCACGGATAGGATAAATAGACAAAGTCTTTTCCCTGGGGTCAGTGAGTCTAGAACTAGAGGGCATAGGTTTACTGCGAGAGGGGAAAGATATAAAGGAGACCTAAGGGGCAACTTTTTCACACAGAAGGTAATATGTGAATGGAATGAGCTGTCAGATGAAGTGTCAGAGGCTGTTACAATTGCAATATTTAAGAGGCATTTGGATGCGTATGTAAATAGGAAGGGTTTGGAGGGATATGGACTGGCATGGACGGGTTGGACCAAAGGGTCTGTTTCCATGCTGTACATCTCTATGAATTTATAATTCTATGATTAACAATCTCTCCAGGGACGACCACGTAAAGGCCTCTCCACAAGCTCCATTTACAAACAGTCTCTCCAGAGCCGTCCACATACAGTCCTTTTCACAACCTCTGTACACAATCAATCTCTCCAGAGCCATCCACGTGTAAACCTCTCCACAAGCTCCATATATAAACAATCTGTCCAGAGCTGTTCACATTTAGGCCTCTCCACAAGCTCCGTACATAATCTGTCTCTCGAGTCATGCACGTGAAGGCCTCTCCACAACCTCTGTGTATACACAATTCTTCCTTTTTCACATAATGTTCATGTAATTTTAATTCTGTTAAATGTTACCCACCACTGATCACAGACTCAGTGCTCTCTAGTTTCCGAGCTTTCCCTGACTAACTTTCCTACATAATGGCACGACATCAGCCACCCTCAAATCTCTGGCTCCCCACCCGCTGCTGCTGATGATACAAATATCTCAGCGAGGGGCCCAGCAATCTCTTCCCTAGCTTCCTCACTGTCTGACATTTTTGTAGATCAGAGAATACTATTGAATCCATAGAATCTTTCCTGTTTGGTAACAGGCCCTTCGGCCCAGCACGTCCACACAGACCCTCCACAGAGTAACCTACACAGACCATTTCCCACACCCCATGTTTACCCCGACCCTACACATCCCTGAACACTATGGACAATTTATCATGCACGATTCACCTAACCGCTCCACCTTTAGATTGTGGGAGGAAACTGAAGCACCTGGAGGTAACCCATTGCTTAAAGCCGGACTGTATGATGTGGTGGCGAAACAGCATCGCCTCCCATCTGCTCCCAATCTACATCATAGAGACCATGGACAATGTCATATTGGAGGGTCTAGACAAACCACAAACCCTAGAGAATCCTTTCAGAAGCCGAACACTCCCAGAAGCAACGATCCAATTACTAGTGTTTGTCTCTATGGGACTTGACAAGCCATGATTCTCCCGTGGTATACGAGAGCTTGACTCTTTCTGTCTGAATCCTTGAGGAAAGGCATCATCAACCCTGTCCACAAATGGAAGGTGGAAGGAAAGGGGAATGACCCCACTGTGTCACTGTCACTGACCCATGGGGATATTAGACTGACCCCAAATTGTTTCTGTGACTGACCCCTCGGGATTTCAGACTGACCCCACTATGTCTATCACTGAACCCTGGGGATATTAGACTGACCCCACTGTGCCTCTGTCACTGACCCCTGGGGTAATTAGACAGACCCCACTATGCCATTGTCACTGACCCCTGGGGGTATTAGATTGACTCCAATGTGTCACTGTCACTGATCCCTGGAGACATGAGGCTGACCCCACTGTGTCTCTGTCAATGATTCCTGAGGACATTAGACTGAACACACTGTGTCTCTGTCACTGACCCCTAGGGACAATTGACTGACCCTATTGTGCCCCTGTTACTGACTCCAGGGTATTAGACTGGCCCCACTGTGTCTCTGTCACTGACCTCTGCGGACACTAGACTGACCCCATTCTGTCCCAGTTACTGACGCCGGGGCGTATTAGACTGACCTCACTCTGTCTCTGTCACTGTCCCCTAGGGATACTACATTGATCCCACTGTGACTCTGTCACTGACCCCTAGGGATACTTCACTGACCCCACTGTGAGGCTGTCACTAACCCTGGGGACATGACACTAACACCACACTGTCTCTGTCACTAGCCCGTGGGAATATTATACTCACCCCACTCTGTCTATGTTATTGACCACTGGGGACATTAGACCGAGCCCACTGTGTCTCTCATTGACCCCTGGGACCATTAGACTGAGTCCACTGTGTCTCTGTCACTAGCGGCACTGTGTCTCAGTCACTGACCACTGAGGACATTGGACTGACCCCACTGTGTCTCTGTCACTGACTTCTAGGGTGTTAGACTGACCACACTGTGTCTCTGTCACTGACCCCTGGGGATATTAGACTGACCTCACTGTGTCTCTGTCACTGTCCCCTGGGGACATTAGACAGACCCCAATGTGTCTCTGTCACTGTCCCTGGGGACATTAGACCAACCCTCTGTGTCTCTGTCACTGAGCCAGGGGTCATTAGTCTGACCCCACTGTTCACCTGTCTCTGACCCCTGAAGGCATTAGATTGACTCCAATATGTCTCTGTAATTGACCCTGGGAACATTAGACTGATAACACAGTGTCTCTGTCACTGACCCCTGGTGATATTAGACTGACCCCACTGTTTACCTGTCTCTGACTCCTGAAGGCATTAGATTGACTCCAATATGTCTCTGTAATTGACCCCTGGGGACATAAAACTGATCCCACTGTGTCTCTGTCACTGACCACTGGGGACATTTGACTGACCCCACTGTGTCCCTGTTACTGACTCCTGGGGGCATTAGACTGACCCCACTGTGTCTCTGTCACTGATCCCTAAGGACATTAGACTGACCCCACTGTATTTCTGTCAGTGAGTTCTGGGGACATTAGACTGACCGCACTATGTCCCTGTTGTTGTCCCCTGGGGGTATTAGACTGACCCCACTGTGTCTCTGTCACTGACCTCTGGAGACATAAGACTGACCCCATTCTGTCCGAGTTACTGACACCGGGGTGTATTAGACTGACCCCACTCTGTCTCTGTCACTGTCCCCTAGGGATACTACACTGACCCCACTGTGACTCTGTCACTGACCCCTAGGGATACTTCACTGACCCCACTGTCAGGCTGTCACTAACCCCGGGGACATGACACTAACACAACACTGTCTCTGTCACGAGCCCATGGGAATATTATACTCACCCCACTCTGTATATGTTATTGACCACTGGGGACATTAGACCGATCCCACTGTGTCTCTCATTGACCCCTGGGACCATTAGACTGAGTCTACTGCGTTTCTGTCACTGACTCTGGGGGCATTTGACCGACCCCACTGTGTATCTGTCACTGAGCCCTGGGTGCATGAGACTGAGTCCACTGTGTCTCAGTCACTAGCGGCACTGTGTCTCAGTCACTGACCCCTGGGGACATTAGACTGACCCCATTGTGTCTCTGTCACTGACCCCTAGGGACATTAGACTGAACCTACTGTGTCTCAGTCACTGACTTCTGGGGACATTAGACTGATCCATTGTGTATCTGTCGCTGACCACTGGAGACATTAGGCCAACCCCTCTGTGTCTCTGTCACCGACCCCTGGGGATATTAGAGCGATCCCACTCTGTCCCTCTCACTGACCCCTGAGGATACGACACTGACCCCACTGTGACTATGTCACTGATCCCTGGGGACATTAGATTGACCCGACTGTGTCTCTGTCACTGTCACCTGGGGACATTAGATTCACCCCACTGTGTCTCTGTCACTGATACCTAGGGGCATTAGACTGACCCCACAGTGTTTCTGTCCCTGACCCCTGGGGATATTAGACTGACCCCACTGTGTCCCTGTTACTGACCCCTGGAGGTATTAGACTGACCACACTGTGTCTCTGTCATTGACCCCTGGGGACGTAAAACCGATCCCACTGTGTTTCTGTCACTGACCCCAGGGGACATTTGACTGACCCCACTGTGTCCCTGTTACTGAATCCTGGGGGCAACAGACTGACCCCACTCTGTCTCCATCACTGACTCCTGGGGACATTAGACCGACCCGACTGTGTCACTGTCGCTGACCACTAGGGACATTAGGCTGACCCCAATGTTTTTCTGTCACTGACTTCTGGGGATACTACACTGTCCCCACTGTGACTATGTCACTGATCCCTGGGGACATCAGACTGACACCACACTGACTCTGTCACTAAGCCGTGGGGATATTGCATGGAGCACACTGTGTTTCTGTCATTGACCCCTTGGGACAATAGACTGACCCCACTGTGTCTCTGTCATTGAACCCCTGGAGACATTAAACTGTCCCTACTGTGTCTCTGTCACTGACCCCTGGGGACATTTGACCGACCCCACTGTGTCTCTGTCACTGATCCCTGGGTGCATTAGACTGACCCCACTGTTTCTCTGTCACTGGACCTACGGTGTGTCTGACACTGACCCCTGGGGACATTAGACTGACCCCACTGTGTCTGAGTCACTGACCCCTGGGGACAATAGACCGACCGTCTGTGTCTCTGTCTCTGAGCGGGGACATTAGTCTGACCACACTGTGTACATGTCACTGACCCCTGGGGGCATTCGACTGACTCCAATATGTCTCTGTCACTGACCGCTGGGACATTATGCTGAGTCCACTTTGTTCCGTCACTGTCACCTGGGGTCATTAGACAGATAACACAGTGTCTCTGTCACTGACCCCTGGGACAGTAGACTGACCCGACTGTGTCTCTGTCACTATCCACTGGAGATATTAGGCTGACCCTACTGTGTCTCCGTTGTTCAACCCTGGGGACATTCGACTGACCCCACAGTATTTCTGTCACTGACTTCTGGGGACATTAGACTGACCCCTATGTGACCCTGTTACTGACTCCTGGAGGTATTTGACTGACCCCACTGTGTACCTGTCACTAACTCCTGGGGGCATTAGACTGACTCCACTATGTCTCTGTCACTGACCCCTGGGGACATTTGATTGGCCCCACTATGTCTCTGTCAATGTGTACTGGGGACATAATACTGAGCCCAGTTTGACTCTTTCACTGACCCCCGGGGATATTAGACTGATCCCACAGTGTCTCTGTCACTATCCCGGGGGATATTTGGCTGACCCCACTGTGTCTCTGTCATTGACCACAGGGAACATTTGACTGACCCCACTGTGTCCCTGTTACTGACTCCTGTGGCATTAGAGTGACTCCACTGTGTCTCTGTCACTGACCTCGGGGGCATTTAACCCACTCCACTGTGTATCTGTCATTGACCGCTGGGTGCATGAGACAGAGACCACTGTGTCTCTGTCACTGGCCCCACTGTGTCTCAGTCACTGACCCCTGGGGACATTAGAGTGACCCCAGTCTGTCTCAGTCACTGACCCCTGGGGACATTAGACTGACCCATTTTGTATCTGTCACTGACCCCTGGAGACATTAGGCTGACCCAACTGTGTCTCTGTCACTGACCCTGGGGACATTAGACAGATCCCAATGTGTCACTGACACTAACCCATGGGGTTATTATTCTGTCCTCACTGTGTCTCTGTCACTGTCCCCTGGGGACATTAGATTGACCCCTCTGTGTCTTTGTCATTGATCCCTGGGGACATTAGACCCATCCCACTCTGTCCCTGTCACTGACCCCTGGGGATATGACACTGACCCCAATATGACTGTGTCACTGATCCCTGGGGACATTAGACTTTCCCACAGTGTTTCTGTCACTGACTTCTGTGGACATTAGACTGACCCCACTTTGTCCCTGTTACTGACCCCTGGAGGTATTAGACTGACCCCACTGTGTCTCTGTCACTGATCCCTCTGGATATTAGAATGAGCCCACTGTGTCTCTGTCACTGTCCCCTGGGGACTTTCGACCGACCCTCTGTGTCTCAGTCACTGACCACTGGGGACATTAGCCTGACCCATTGTGTATCTTTCACTGATCCCTGGAGACATTCGCCCGACACCTCTGTATCTCTGTCACTGACACCTGGGGATATTAGACTGACCGCACTGTGTCTCTGTCACAGTACCCTGGGGACATTAGGCAGGCTCCAATGTATCATTGTCACTGACCCCTGGGGATATTAGTCTGTCCTCACTGTGTCTCTGTCACTGTCCCCTGGGGACAGTAGACCTACCCTCTGTGTCTCTGTCACTGAGCAGGTGGCATTAGACTGCCCCTATTGTGCAACTGTCTCTGACCCCTGGGGGCATTCGACTGACTCCAATATGTCTCTGTCACTGACCCCTGGGGACATTAGATTGACCCCACTGTGTCTTTGTCACTGACCCCTGGGGACATTATGCTGAGCCAACTTTGTTCTGTCAATGTCACCTGGGGTTATTAGACTGATAACACAGTGTCTCTGTCACTGGCCCCTGAGGACAGTAGACTGACCCGACCGTCTCTCTGTCACTATCCACTGGGGATATTAGACTGACCCCACTCTATATCTGTAATTGACTCCTGGGGACATTAAACTGATCCCACTGAGTCTCAGTCACTGTCCCCTAGGGACATTTGACTGACCCCACTGTGTCTCTGTTACTGAATCCTGGGGGCATTAGACTGACCCCACTGAGTCTCCGTCACTGACCTCTGGGGATATTAGACTGACGCCACTGCGTAACTGTCACTGACTCCTGGGGACATTAGACTGACCACACTGTGTCTCTGTCACTGACCCCTGGGGACAGTAGACTGACCCCAAAGAGTCTCAGTCACTGACTTCTGGGGACATTAGACTGACCCCACTGTATTCCTGTTACTGACCCCTTGGTGAAATTAGACTGACCACACTGTTTCTCTGTCAATGACCACTGGGGATATTAGACTGACCCCACTGTGTCTCTGTCACTGTCTCCTGAGGACATTAGAAAGACCCCACTGCGTCTCTGTCACTGACCCCTTGGGACATTAGACTGAACCTCTGTGCCTCTGTCACTTACCCCGGGGCATTAGGCTGGCCCCACTTTGTGCCTGTCACAAACCCCTGGGTGCAATTGACTGACTCCACTATGTCTCTGTCACTGACCCCTGGGGACATTAGGTTGACCCCACTGTGTCTCTGTCAATGACCCCTGAGGACATTATACTGAGCCCACTTTGACTCTGTCAATGACTCCCGGGGATATTAGACAGATCCCACAGTGTCTCTGTCACTTACCACTGAGGATATTAGACTGACCCCACTGTGTTTCTGTCACTGACTTCTGGGGACATTAGACTGACCCACTATGTCCCTATTACTGACCCCTTCGGGTATTAGAGTGCCCCCACTCTGTCTCTGTCACTGACCCTTGGGAGTACTACACTGTCCCCACTGTGACTATGTCACTGATCCCTGGGGACCTTAGACTGACACCACTCTGTCTCTTTCACTAAGCCGTGAGGATATTATACTGACAACACTTTGTCTCTGTCATTGACCGCTGGGGACATTAGACTGACCCCACGGTGTCTCTGTCACTATCCCCTGGAGTTATTAGACTGACCACACTGTGTATCTGTCACTGAGCCCTGGGGATATCAGACTGACCCCACTGTGTCTCTGTCATTGACCGCTGGGGACATTACACAGATCCCACTGCGTCTCTGTCACTGACCCCTCGGGACATTAGACTGACCCCACTCTGTCCCTGTTACTGACACCTTCGGGTATTAGACTGACCCCACTCTGTCTCCGTCACTGACCCCATAGTGACTATGTCACTGATCCCTGGGGACATTAGACTGACACCACTCTGTTTCTGACACTAAGCCGTGAGGATATTATACTGACCACACTGTGTCTCTGTCATTGACCCCTGGGGACATTAGACTGACGCGACTGTGTCTCTGTCACTGACCCCTGGGAACATTAGATTGACCGCACTGTGTCTCTGTCACTGACAGCTAGGGACATTAGACTGACCCCACAGTGTTTCTGTCACTGACTTGTGGGGACATCAGAGTGACCCCACTGTGTCCCTGTCACTGACTTCTGGAGGCATTGGACTGACTCCACTGTGTCTCTGTCACTGTCCCCGGTGACATTCGACCGACCCTCTGTGTCTCTGTCACTGACTCCAGGGGCATTAGGCTGACCCCACTGTGTACATGTCACTGACCCCTGGGGGCATTAGAATGACCCCACTATGTCTCTGCCAATTTCCCCTGGGAACATTCGATTGACCCCACTGTGTCCCTGTCAATGACCCTTGCGACATTAAACTGAGCCCACTTTGAATCTGTCACTGACCCCTGGGGATATTAGACTGATCCCACAGTGCCTCTGTTACTGTCCCCTGGGTACATTCGACCGACCCTCTGTGAATCTGTCACTGACCCCGGGGGCATTAGGCTGACCTCACTGTGTTCGTGTCACTGACCCCTGGGGATATTAGACTGACCCCACTGTGTCTCTGTCACTATCCCCTGGGGATATTAGGTTGAACCCATTGTGTCTCAATCATTGACCCCGGGGACATTTGACTGACCCTACTATGTCCCTGTTATTGACTCCTGGGGGCACTGGACTGACTCCACTGTGTCTCCGTCACTGACCCCTGGGGACATTAGACTGACCCCCCTCTGTCCCTGTTATTGTCCACTGGGTACGTTAGACTGACCCCCCCGTGTTTCTGTCACTGACTCCTGGGGACATTTGACTGACCCCACTGTGGCCCTGTTACAGACTCCTGGAGATATTAGACAGACCCCACTGTGTCTCTGTCACTGACCCCTAGGGACATTAGACTGACCCCCTTGTCCCTGTTCCTGAACCCTGCGGGTATTACACTGACCCCACTGCGTCTCTGCCACTGACCCCTGGGGACATGACACTGACACCACACTGTCTCTGTCACGAACCCGTGGGGATATTATACTCACCCCACTGTGTCAATGTCATTGACCACTGGGGACATTAGACAGACACCACTGTATCTCTCATTGACCCCTGGGGACATTAAACTGTCCCAACTGTGCCTCTGTCACTGAATCCGGGGGCATTTGACCGACCCCACAGAGTATCTGTCACTGACAGCTGGGTGCATGAGACAGAGTCCACTGTGTCTGTCACCTTCCACACTGTGTCTCCATCACTGACCACTTGGGACATTAGACTGACCCCAGTCTGTCTCAGTCACTGACCCCTGGGGACATTAGACTGACCCATTGTGTATCTGTCACTGACCCCTGGAGACATTAGGCCGACTCTACTGTTTCTCTGTCACTGACATCTAGGGGTCTTAGGCAGACCCCACTGTGTCTCTGTCACTGACCCCTGGGGATATTAGACTGACCTCACTGTGTCTCTGTCACTATCCCCTGGGGACACTAAACAGACCCCAATGTGTCTGTGTCATTGACCCCTGGAGAAATTAGTCCGTCCCCATTGTTTCCCTGTCACTGTCCCCTGGGGACAGTAGACCGACCCTCTACTCTGTCACTGAGTCGGTGGCATTAGACTGACCCCACTGTGTACCTGTCACTGACCCCTGGGGGAACTACACTGACCCCACTGTGTCTATGTCACTGATCCTTGCGGACATTAGACTGACACCACTCTGTCTCTGCCACTAAGTCGTGGTGATATTATACTGACCCCACTGTGTCTCTGTCATTGACCACTGGGGACATTAGACTAACCCGACTGTGTCTCTGTCACTGATTCCTGGGGGCATTATATTGACCCCACTGTGTCTCTGACACTGACACCTAGGGACATTAGACTGACCCCACAGTGTGTCTGTCACTGACATCTAGGGACATTAGACTGTATCCCTGTTACTGAACCCTTGGTGGTATTAGACTGACCACACTGTGTCTCTGTCACTGACCCCTGGGGATATTAGACTGACCCCACTGCGACTCTGCCACTGACCGCTGTGGATATTAGACTGACCTCACTGTGCCTCTGTCACGGTCCCCTGGGAACATTCGTCCAAACCTCTGTGCCTCAATCACTTACCCCGGGGGTATTATGCTGACCCCACTGTGTTCCTGTCACTAACTCCGGGGGGCATTAGACGGACTCCACTATGACTCTGTCACTGACCCCTGGGGACATTTGATTGACCCCGCTGTGTCTTAGTCAATGCCCACTGGGGACATTATACTGAGCCCACTTTGACTCTTTCACTGAACCCCGGGGATATTAGACTAATCCCACAGTGTCTCTGTCACTGACCACTGGGGATATTCGACTGACCCCACTGTGTCTCTGTCGCTATCCCCTGGGGATATTTGACTGACCCCACTGTGTCCCTGTTACTGACTCCTGGGGCATTAGAGTGACTCCACTGTGTCTCTATCACTGACCCTGGGGGCATTTTACCTACCGCACTGTGTTTCTGTCACTGACCACTGGGTAAAAATGTGTTGCTGGTTAAAGCACAGCAGGTTAGGCTTGTTGTTGGTTAAAGCACAGCAGGTTAAGCTTGTTGCTGGTTAAAGCACAGCACCGCTGGGTGCATGAGACAGAGACCACTGTGTCTCTGTCACTGGCCCCACTGTGTCTCAGTCACTGACACCCTGGGGACATTAGAGTGACCCCAGTCTGTCTCAGTCACTGACCCCTGGGGACATTAGACTGACCCATTTTGTATCTGTCACTGACCCCTGGAGATATTAGGCCGACCTAACTGTGTCTCTGTCACTGACCCCTGGGGATATTAGACTGACCTCACTGTGTCTCTGGCACTGTCCCCTGGGGATATTAGACAGATCCCAACGTGTCACTGACACTAACCCCTGGGGTTCTTAGTCTGTCCTCACTGTGTCTCTGTCACTGTCCCCTGGGAACAGTAGACCGACCGTCTTTGTCTCTGTCACTGAGCCAGTGCATTAGACTGACCACACTGTGTACCTGTCACTGACCCCTGGGGCATTCGACAGTCTCCAATATGTCTCTGTCACTGAATCCTGGGGACATATAGATTGACCCCAATATGTCTCTGTCACTGACCACTGGGGATATTCGACTGACTCCACTGTGTCTCTATCACTGACCCTGGGGGCATTTTACCTACCGCACTGTGTTTCTGTCACTGACCACTGGGTAAAAATGTGTTGCTGGTTAAAGCACAGCAGGTTAGGCTTGTTGTTGGTTAAAGCACAGCAGGTTAAGCTTGTTGCTGGTTAAAGCACAGCACCGCTGGGTGCATGAGACAGAGACCACTGTGTCTCTGTCACTGGCCCCACTGTGTCTCAGTCACTGACACCCTGGGGACATTAGAGTGACCCCAGTCTGTCTCAGTCACTGACCCCTGGGGACATTAGACTGACCCATTTTGTATCTGTCACTGACCCCTGGAGATATTAGGCCGACCTAACTGTGTCTCTGTCACTGACCCCTGGGGATATTAGACTGACCTCACTGTGTCTCTGGCACTGTCCCCTGGGGATATTAGACAGATCCCAACGTGTCACTGACACTAACCCCTGGGGTTCTTAGTCTGTCCTCACTGTGTCTCTGTCACTGTCCCCTGGGAACAGTAGACCGACCGTCTTTGTCTCTGTCACTGAGCCAGTGCATTAGACTGACCACACTGTGTACCTGTCACTGACCCCTGGGGCATTCGACAGTCTCCAATATGTCTCTGTCACTGAATCCTGGGGACATATAGATTGACCCCAATATGTCTCTGTCACTGACCCCTGGGGACATTATGCTGAGCCCACTTTGACTCTCACTGTCACCTGTGGACATTAGACTGGTAACACTGTGTCTCTTTCACTGACCCCTGGGGACAGTAGACTGACCCCACTGTGTCTCTGTCACTATCCACAGGGGATATCAGACCGACCTCACTGTGTCTTTGTCACTGACACCTGGGAACATTTGACTGACACCACTGTGCCCTATTACTGAATCCTTGTGGCATTAGACTGACCCCACTGACTCTCCGTCACTGCCCCTTGGGGACATTAGACCGACCCCACTCTGTCTGTGTCACTGACCACTAGGTACAGTAGACTCACCCCACTGTGTTTCTGTCACTGACTTCTGGGGACATTAGACTGACCCCACTCTGTCCCTGTTACTGACCCTTGGAGGTATTAGACTGTCCCCACTGTGTCTCTGTCACTGACCCCTGGGGACATTAGACTGACTCGACAGTGTCTCTGTCACAGGGCCTTGGCGATATTGGACTGACCTCACTGTGTCTCTGCCACTGACATCTGGGAACATTAGGTCGACCCCACTGTGCCTCTCTCGCTGACCACAACGTGCATTAGATTGACCCCACTGTGACTCTGTCACTGACCACTATGGGCATTAAACTGACTCCACTGTGTCTCTGTCACTAACCCCTGGAGGCATTAGACTGACCCCACTCTTTCTCTGTCACTGACTTCTGGGGACATTAGACTGACCGCACTCTGTCTCTGATACTGACCCCTGGAGTTATTAGACTGACCACACTTTGTCTCTGTCACTGCCCCCTGGAGACATTAGACCGACCCCATTGCGTATCTGTCACTGACCCCTGGGGACATTAGACTGACCCCACTCTGTCCCTGTTACTGACCTCCCTGGGGGTATAAGACTGACCCCACTCTGTCTCCGTAACTGACCCCTGGGGATACTACACTGACCCCCCTGTGACTATGTCACTGATCCCTGGGGACATTAGACTGACACCACTCTGTCTCTGCAAATAAGCCATGAGGATATTATACTGACCACACTATGTCTCTGTTATTGACCCCCGGGGACATTAGACTGACCCGACTGTGTCTCTGTCACTGACACCTAGGGACATGAGACTGAACCCACTGTATTCCTGTTACTGAACCCTTGGTGGTATGAGACTGACCACACTGTGTCTCTGTCACTGTCCCCTGGAGGGACATTAGATCAACACCACTGCGACTCTGTCACTGACCACTGGGGATATTAGACTGATCTCACTGTGTCTCTGTCACTGTCCCCTGGGGAGATTAGACTGATCCCACTTTGTCTCTGTCACTGACCCCTGGGAAGATTAGACAGAACTCACTGTGCTTCTGCCACGGACCCCTGGTGATACTACACTGACCCCACTGTGACTCTGTCACTGACTCCTGGGGACATTAGACCGACCCCACAGTGTCTCTGTCAGTAACCCGTGGGGATATTATTCAGAAACCCCTGTGTCTCTGTCATTGATCCCTGGAGACATTAGAATGACCCTACTGTGTATCTGTCACTGACCCCTAGGGATATCAGGGGGAGCAGGTAAATTCCAGGGAAAACAGGTGGAGCTGGTAGATTTCATGGAAGATCAGGCAGATCAGATAGATTCCAGGGAATATCAGGGGGAGCAGGTAGATTCCAGGGAAGATTAGGGGAGCAGGTAGATTCCAGGGAAGAGCAGGTGGAGCAGGTAAAGTCCGGGGAAGTTAGGGGTAGCAGGTAGATTCCAGGGAAGATCCGGGAACAGGCCGATTCGAGAGAAGATCAGGGATGCAGGTAGATTCTACTGAAGATCAGGGGGAACGGGTAGATTCCAGATAAGACCAGGGGAACAGGTAGATTCCAGCGAAGATCAGGTGGAGCAGCTAGCTTCCAGAGAAGATCACGTGGAGCAGGTCGATTCCAGGGAATATCGGTGGAGCAGGCAGATTCAAAAGAAAATCAGTCAAAGCAGGTAGATTCCAGTGAAGATCGGGGTAGCACGTAGATTCCAGAGGAGATCAGGAGGAGCAGGTAGATTCCATGGATGATCAGGCGGAGCAAGAAGATTCCAGTGAAGATCAGGGGGAGCAGGTAGATTCCAGGGAAGATCCGGGAACAGGCCGATTCGAGATGTGATGTGATAGGATCTTTTTCTGTGCTTGATTTTCATTCAGGCCATATAGGTCTTCCATATTCCAGTTGAAACAGGTATTGAAACCGCACTAAAGTAGTTGTAGAGTACGGTGCTGGAAAAACCTAGGAGGTCAGGCAGCATGCAAGGAGCAGGATAGTCGATATTTCGAGCATAAGTTCTTCATCAGGAATGAGAAGGTGGCCCAAGAGGGCGGACAGGTAAATGGGAGGGGGTGGTACTGGAGAAAAAGTAGCTGGGAATGCGATAGTTGGATGAAGGTTGGGGTGAAGGTGATTGGTCGTAGAGGAGGTTATATTAGATTGGTGAGAAGAAAGATGGACAACTCAGAAAAATAAAGAAGGTAGTGCCAAGTTGGAAGATGGGTCTGCGATCTGGTGGGGGAAAGGAAAATGAGAACACTGGTGAAATCTACATTGATCCCATGTGGTTGGAGGGTCCTCAGGTGTAAAATGAGGTGTTGCTCTCAGTGTGGTCTCCTCTACATTGGGGAGATAGGACACTGTGGAAAGGTTCAGTGAACATCTCTTGGGCACATGCACTGAAACACCTCACCGCCCTGTGGCCACATAATTTAACTGCCCCTCCCACTCCATCAAGGACATGCAAGTCCTAGGCCTCCTTAACTATCAACGTCTAGCCACCCACCCCCTGGAGGAAGAACAGCTCATCTTCGCCTCTGGGACGCTCCAACCACATGGGATCAAGATGGTTTTCCCCATCTCCCAGATCCAATCTTCCAACTCGGCAGCACTCTCTTGAACTAGCTTACCTGTCCATCTTAGACTTAGACTTAGACTTACAGTGTGGAAACAGGCCCTTCGGCCCAACAAGTCCACACCGACCCGCCGAAGCGCAACCCACCCATACCCCTACATTTTACCCCTTACCTAACACTACGGGCAATTTAGCTTGGCCAATTCACCTGACCCGCACATCTTTGTGACTGTGGGAGGAAACCGGAGCACCCGGAGGAAACCCACGCAGACACGGGGAGAACGTGCAAACTCCACACAGTCAGTCGCCTGAGTCGGGAATTGAACCCGGGTCTACAGGCGCTGTGAGGCAGCAGTGCTAACCACTGTGCCACCATGCCGCCCACTAATCTTCTTTCCCAATTATCCGCTGCAACCTCCTCTAAACCCTATCACATTCACCCCGCCTTTATTCATTTATCCCACTCCCAGCTACTTTCCCCCCAGCCACGCCCCGTTCATTTGTCTCTCAGCTCCCTTGGATCACTCCTTCACATTCCTGATGAATAGCAGAAACTCAAAACATCGAGTCTCCTAATCCTCAGATGTTGCCTGACCTGCTGTGCTTTTCCAGCAACACACTCATAGACTCTGATCTCCAGCATCTGCAGTCCTCACTTTCTCCTGGACTGTACTAAAATACCTTGTCAATACCTTCTGGAGAACGAACCTTCAGTATTACCCTTAGAATGTTATCAAGAGATATCACCTTGCAGTATCCAGCTGTTTCTTCATATCGTGAGTGAGTCAAACTAGTTTGTTATTTCTGCTCAATAGATGCAGTGAGAAAAAACAATCTGTTTAAATTATTCTATACTTCAAACCTGAATTAAATTACTTGATGTATTAAAACACAATTGCATAAATTGGTTTCTATGCAGATAATATTCAGATTTTCGAAAAAACTATAACCCTGTATATATCTCCAAGACACACAGTCCCTTTTCATTTACAAATATGCTTTGTTTTTATCACATATTTAAAGGTGCAACAAAGCTGTTTACAATTATCATTTTGATTACAGCCCATTTTATTCTCCAATGAACCTCATCAACTTTTCATATTGTTTCATATTTCACTTTAATTGTACCGTGAATTTCTTGCGGATTATTACATGCATAAATAATTTTCCTGCCTTTTGGATCAAAACCAAAAACTCATGATTTTATTTTTTGTCACGCTGTGTGATGTTCTGTCACCTCCTTTGTTAACCAATGTGGATTTATATTCCTCTGGAAAACGTTTCCAAATCACCATTTTAACATTCAACAATAATCCTCCTGTTTACGTTTTCAGTGAAACTTTGTGAACGAACTCTTACGTTTTTAATAAATCTTCACTGTATTATTCTGTTTTGAAGTGTTTTCTCTGCTGTTCACAAGTCTTTTCTCCTTATTTGGAACTGTATGTAAGTTCTGCTTTATCCCCGATTTCCATTGTGCAAACGCCCATTTTGTTGGCCCTGTTCACAGCTTTGTTTACGCTCATTTTCAGTGGAAGCCATACTATTTCCTCTCGCCTGCCAGCTCTCACTTCCAATGTTATTACAATTTTCTGCCTAGTTTGAGCTCAGAAATTTCAGCTGATGAAAAAAAAACGTTGGTTTCTTTTTGCTCCTAGTCCAAATCCTGATGGGAATCTGTTCAATTAAATATACACACATTAAGGTTCAGTGTGACTAAGATTATAAGTCTACATACACTCACACAGGGCATCAGGCCACACAGGTTAACAATATAAAGACAAATTTTTTCGCCAGCGTTTTATGTGCATCTGATCTTTCCACGATTTGCTGCTTCACGTAATCTGATTTGTCTGAGAACCCACTTCCAGTTCTGACTAGCTTTTGAGAATTGGTTTCCCACTGAGATCTACCTACATCGCAAAGGAGTTTTCCTGACACAATTTAATGTTACTCAGCCATTGTGATTGACTGATAGAATTAGCAAGATTTCATGTTCTTAAAGTTGTTTGTTTCATGAATTTCATCTGATTCTCTTCCTTATGTGGGAGTGAATTCCTTCTGAGCACATCATGAGCTCAAATGAAAATAAAATCAGAATAAAAACTTCACTTCTGTCAGCGGTTATGTGAGTGTTGCTTCCAAAGCTTCAGATGTCGACCTGGATGCCTCTGATGAGTGACTTCAATACTCAGCTGATCTCATCGCAGAGCCTACATAGTGTCAGGGATTTGATGGGCCGCTTTGGGTAGCTATTTGCATAATCTTCACATACATATTATGGACATGGTCATGATGGGAGTGATGATGACCAAATTAAGACGTCCATTAATATATTCTGCAATGCGCCTTTTAATGTTACAGTCAGTCTAAAGCTATCTAAGTGTGCTATACATGAATGATTTAGACTTGATTTAGGAGAGATGATCAATAAATTATTCGATGTTAAAAAATGGTGGGGTGATAAATAGTGATAACAAGAGGATATTAGCAAACTGGTTGGATGATTTGATTAGTGGTGGAGGAGTCATTGACAACGAGATATAGATTCGGTGTAACAGAGAAGGAATTTTAAAGGTGATGTGAATTTTATTTTCATTAAGAGTATGGTGGGAATCTGGAAGGCACGGTGTGTGAAGGTGGTGAAGGTAGAAACTGACTTAGCAGTTAAGCAATAATTACACGTCCAATTATGATGCCAAGATGTTCGAGTCCATGGATCAAGTGCTGGATACCGGGAATAAAAGTTAAGTCCTGTTTTTTTCACTGAGTGGTCTTTTTCCTATGTGCTATAGATACCTATGACTCTATGACCGAATAAGTGTGTCTGTCTATTGCATATTCGTTTAACGTAGGCTATGATGTACATCTTCATTTGGTCTGTCATCACTAGGTTGGGTGAATTATTATAGTCGCAACTTAAATGTTACATTTCTGTTCCTTGCATTCGGAAATATCTGCACCTGGAATTCTCTGAAACATTCTATAATTGATATTTCCTGAAACCTTGCAAGTCTGATGTTAGTTTCAACACGAGTAATCAGTTATTGGAACAAAAGAAAGATGACAACTTAGAAAGAGACCCTGAGGCAGCCAAGTGGAAATAACTGAATACACTTCAGACTGAGCCCTTCCAGAGCAAACACGTATCGTTTGGACTTTTTCTTGCGTGTTTTGAATAATCAGGTTTATTGTGGAAAGGAATATGGAAGGTGTAGAATATAGGGAAATGGGTGACGACATCTCACAAAATGTCCATATTACACAGGAGGAACTGGTGGATGTCTTTGATCGCATAAAGTTGGATAAATCCCCAGGACCTGATCAGGTATATCCTAGGACTCTGTGGGAAACTAGAGAAATGTTTGCTGAGCCTCTTGCTGAGATATTTGCATCATCATTAGTCACAGGTGAGGTGCCAGAAGACTGGAGGTTGGCTAACATGGTGCCACTGTTTAAGAAGGGAGGTAAAGACAAGCCAGGTAACTACAGACCAGTGCGCCAGACTTCGGTGGTAGACAGGTTGTTGGAAGGAATCCTGAGGGACACGATGTGCATGTATTTGGAAAGGCAAGGATTGAGTCTAGATATTCAACATGGCTGGGTGCGTAGCAAATCATGTCTCACAAACTTGATTAAGTTTTAAGAAGAAATTAAAAGAGGATTGAGTGCAGAGCGGTAGATGTGATCTCCCATGGGAGACTGATTAGCAAGATTAGATTTCACGAAATACAGGGAGGACTAGCCATTTGCATACAGCACTGGCTCAAAGGTAGATGACAGACGGTGGTGGTGGAAGGTTGTTTCTCGGGCTGAAGGTCTGTGACCAGTGGAGTGCTACAAGGATCGGTGCTGGGTCCTCTACGTTTTTGTCATTTACATAAGTGATTTGGATGCGAGCATAAGAAGTACAGTCAGTAAGTCTGCAGATCACACGAAAATTGGAGATGGAGTGGACAGCGACGAAGGTTACCTCAGATTACAAACGGATCTTGATCAGATGGGCCAGTGGGCTGAGAGGTGGCACATGGAGTTTAATTCAGATAAATGTCAGGTGCTGCATTTTGGGGAAGCAAATCTCAGAAGGACTTATACACGAATGGTAAGGTCCTAGGGATTGTTGCTGAACAAAGAGACCTTGGAGTGCAGGTTCATAGCTCCTTGAAAGTGGAGTCTCAGCTAGATAGGATAATGAAGAAGGCGTTTGCTATTCTTTATTTTATTCGTCAGAGTATTGAGTACAGGAATTGGGAGGTGATGTTGCGTCTGCACAGGAGATTGGTTAGGACACTGTTGGAATATTGCGTGCTGGGGCCGTTTTCCCTGGAGCGTCAGAAGCTGAGGGATGACATTATAAAGGCTTTCAAACTTATGAAGGACATGGATAAGGCAAATAAACAAGTTTTCTTTCCCTGGGGTGGGGGAGTCCAGAACTAGAGGGCATAGGTTTAGGGTGAGAGGGGAAAGATATAAAAAATACCTAAGGGACAACGTTTTCACACAGAGTGTGGAACGTGCATGGAACGAGCCACCAGAGAAAGTGGTGGAGACTGGTCCAATTGCAACATTGAAGAGGCATTTGGGTGGGTATATGAATCAGAAGGGTTTACAGAGATATGGGCCAGTGTTGACTCGTGGGACTAGATTGGTTTGGAATATCTGGTCTGCATGGATGGGTTGGACCGAAGGGTCTGTTTCTATGCTGGAAGTCGCTATGATTCTATGACTCGAACGGAATATTGTTGGGCTGAACACATTACGCTGTAGAACATCTAAGTATTCTTTAGGCAAAGTACTAGTGCCTTTTCCTCTGCGCTGGAAGTTCCCAATTCAAGTGTCATTCAAACCCCCACATGTGTAATCACATTTCTGTGCCGTTTAAGTTAAATTAGAAATTTGGCACCAAGTGATTCTTGCAAGAAGACCAGAGCCATGGGGTGAATGACCACTAACAACCATAAAATAATGGAGGTCTCACTTGATTCACTATCATTACAGTTTGACAGGGTGTCAGTGTTGCCACACTTTGATCCATGCATCTGTGAGTCAAAGACAATCACTTTAAAACATTCTCTAGTGTTCCATCTCTTGCCTTTGCTTGATTCAGAGGCAGAATGAGGTCACAGACTGAGTGGACAGTCAGTAAAATCTTGCACTTTATAAACTGATTGGCAGCACCGCTGATAGAACACAGAACATAGAACATAGAAAAATACAGCACAGAATAGGCCCATCGGCCAACGATGTTGTGCCGAACATTTGTCCGAGCTGAAGCTCCTATCCATGTACCTATCCAATTGCCGCTTAAAGGTCACCAATGATTCTGACTCTGCTACTCGCACAGGCAGCGCATTCCATGCCCCCAACACTCTCTGGGTCAAGAACCTACCCCTGACATCCCCCTATACCTTCCACCCTTCACCTTAAATTTATGTCCCCTTGTAACACTCTGTTGCACACGGGAAAAATGTCTCTGACTGTCTACTCTATCTATTCCCCTGATCATCTTATAAACCTCTATCAAGTCACCCCTCATCATTTGCCGTTCCAATGAAGACATAGAACATAGAACATAGAAAAATACAGCGCAGTACAGGCCCTTCGGCCCTCAATGTTGCTCCGACCGAAGCCTACCTAACCTACACTAGCCCAATAACCTCCATATGCTTATCCAATTCCCCTTAAATGACAATAAAAAGGGAGAGTCCACCACTGATACTGGCAGGGCATTCCATGAATTCACAACCCGCTGAGTAAAGAATCTACCCCTAACATCTGTCCTATACCTACCTCCCCTTAATTTAAAGCTGTGTCCCCTAGTAACAGCTGACTCCATTAACGGAAAAAGGTTCTCACTGTCAACCCTATCTAAACCCCTAATCATCTTGTACACCTTTATCAAATCTCCCCTAAACCTTCTTTTCTCCAATGAGAACAGCTCCAAATGCCTCAGCCTTTCCTCATACGATCTTCCTACCATGCCAGGCAACATCCTGGTAAACCTCCTCTGCACCCGTTCCAGTGCCTCCACATCCTTCCTATAGTATGGCGACCAAAACTGCACACAATACTCCAGATGAGGCCGCATCAGAGCCTTGTACAACTGCAACATGACCTCAGGACTCCGGAACTTAATTCCTCTACCAATTCCAGTACACCATATGCCTTCTTCACAGCACTATTTACCTGGATGGCAACTTTCAGAGATCTGTGTACATGGACACCAAGATCCCTCTGCTCATCCACACTACCAAGTAGCCTACCATTAGCCCAGTAATCCATCTTCTTGTTACTCCTACCAAAGTGAACGACTTCGCACTTAGCTACATTGAACTCCATTTGCCACCTTTCTGCCCAGCTCTGCAACTTATGTATATCCCGCCATTTAAATTAGCAAGCCACCCCTCCCCCAATGTATCTTTCCAACACTGTATTAATGACTGAAAAGAGGCTGGATTATTCCAGTTTGTCCTTTTTGTGTGTGTGTAGGATAGGGCAACATGTAACCCTGTCAGGTATGTGCCGAGGAGAGCAATAGGTAAGGCATGCAAAATGTGGTCTGCCCATGCTTCTGTCACAAATTTACATGGTGGAGTGACCTCCTTCTCTCCTTTGTAAATTAGTTTCCAGGCTTTTCCCAATCATTGGGTGGACAAGCATCTGGTGTCAATGATTGAATGTGAGTTGATTGACTGGATCTGATGCATGTTTGAACTCCTTCCTCTCACGTCTTGTAGTTTCATGTAGATTTTAAAGAGATGTCTGTTTCAGATTCAGGAAGGTCTTCCTCATGGATATGTTAACGTGCAGAAATTGGAAAGCCGATAGCATGGTTACTTTCCTGGGAGACATCTTGTATGGCAAATACCGACATACCAGAATGCACTTGGTCTGGGCTCCAGTGATGCAATGCGTTTTATTTGACTCTCAATCACTTATGCCTCTGCTTTTGAACTTGTTGGACGATTGTGTACTTCCTATCTTTTGAGTTTCATGGTTTCAAATACCGCAAACCATCTAATTTGTTACTTCAAGTACACGTATTTCAATAGATCATTGAATGTAGAAACATACTTTATGTTGTCTGTAAATGCACATTAAAACTGATAATATTTGGCCCACAGTTCAATTGCTTGTTTTTACCTCACTCACAGTTAACATAATGACGATCTGCGTGCTGCTTTACAAAGATTGTGGATTGCCTCCATGTATCAGATGTTACCTGGGAGCCATGGCAGTGGCGGATCCACTGTTTGTTATCCTCGATCTGATACTGAGACACATTCTCACTGTATATCAGGAACAGTTTTATTTGCTGAGGGACACTCCCTTGTCTAATATCCACGCTGTCCGGCTTTATGCTGCCACTGACTGCTCTGTCTGGTTCACCATCACTTTCACCTTTGATCGGTTTGTGGCCATTTGTTGCCAGAAGCTGAAAAGTGAAAACTTCAATAAGAAAGTAGCGGCTGTGGTTCTGGGAACAGTGACTGTGCTGCGCTGTTTAAAAATCTTTTCTGGTATTTTATGTGAAAGCATCACTATCAGCTGTGGAACGTGCCCCGGTTTTGTAAATTTTCATGGATTGTCCTCTACTCTCCGGTGTGGATACCAGTCGAGTTCCTCCACCACATTCTAAACCCAGTGTCCCATTCCTCCTGATTCTGCTGCTCAATGTTCTCACTGTCAGACACACTTACTGACCAGCAGAGCCCGCAGGAGACTTCGAGCCACAAGCAGTGGCAATAGTTCACGTGATCCAGAAATGGAGATTCGAAGGAAATCCATAGTATTACTGTTTGACATCTCGTTACATTTCATCTGGTTATGGTCGATGTTCATGATTTACATTATATGGTACCGAATGAGGGGATTTGGATATAATGATTTGTATCTGCATCCGTTTGTACAAGAATTAGGCTTCATGCTTCAGCTCCGGAACTGCTGCACAAACTCCGCAATTTATGCTGTCCCACATGAGAAGTTCAGGGAGCACTGGAAGAAAGTGCTGCAATATCCCTTTATTCAAATAACTCAATTTAAAAATACATTATTTAGTCTATCATTTAATCATGTACCATGTTACATGCGTGCATCAAAGTGACACCCGAAGTAATGCATTGCTGTCACTCGCTTGCCTCTGATGTCTGTGTGCTCGCTTACTTCCTCATATTATCCCACTTCCGGTGAACATCTCACTCTGCCCCTTTCTTGCTCCTTCGTTTTGCCATCATTCAGTCTGTTTCGCTCAACTGTCACTTTTTCTCAGTTGTTTATTAATACACCCCTGTTTTTCTCATTCACTCCGGCATTGTCTACTCCTTGACTGAGGCGTGTCATTTCCTTGCACACTCACTCTCATACTAATCCTGCTCGCCAATGTTTCAGTCAGTCACTATCTTGTGTTGGTTTTCCATCGATCACCTGTTTACTCCTGAAACTCGCTCACTTTTTGTCCTTCACTCATCATATCTTATTTCGGATAATATGTTACGATAAATTTTATGTGACAATTCCATATTAGACAGTGTAGTAGATGAAAACATCTTTGACTTGAGTCATGAATGTCCTTCTGATGAATGTGTACCTGGTGTCTTTGCCAAACAAACCTGTGGCAAGTGTTGCCTGACGTCCTCCTACAACGTCAGGAAGATAAAGATTTATTGTTACACCAGTATAACAAACTATGATGGAAAGCGAAAGGAAATCTTGAATCACCAATGCCAAAAATGTGGAATACTGAGGGGCGGGGGTGGTGTGGTGGTGGAGGGAGGGAGGGATCTTTTTTTTGTAAAACAGTGCATGTGTTTTCCGAGCAAAGTCGAGCAGTGAAAACATTGATTTTTGCCCCTAGGTCTTTATGTTGATAGAGTTAAAGTTCCAGACTTGCAACAGCCGGGAATCAAAACAAGGCGAACTGATTGGAATGCAGTTATGCACAAAGCAATGTCACCGTGGTGCTGCAATGCAATTCAACACAATCCCCGAATATACCTAATAAAACATTTATTGTGACAGTTAAACAGAGTTGACTTTAGCCATCAAAGGTAAAATGTGGCCACAGAACAATAACTTACTCAAAGACGTAGATTTAAGAATACTTCTTAAACAGGAGAGGCAACTGAGTAGTCTGAGAGAGGGATAAGGACAGTCAGAGAGTCTGAAGAGAGGGTGCAATAGTTCGCACAGATCAACTTAAACATCCGCTGTAATGATGATGCAGAATAGTGGAGCATAGAAGGAGGCCATTCGTCCTCTGTGTCCAATTGATTACATTCCTCTTTCCTCAATCCATGACACTGTAACAGCCCAAAATCAAGTATTTACTGAAATCAAAATATGAATGTTAATAATGAATCTGTTCACACAGCCCTTCTACATTAAATTCCAGATCAAGACAATCTGCTGCTTCAAAGACACTGTTCTCATTTCCCTCTCTATCCTTTGGTTCTCTCCTCATCTTTCAATGGAAACAGATTGTGCCCATTCAGTTCAGCTTGTCTTCAGAATTTCAACGGCTCTATAACACCCCCCCCACCCGCGCGCGCGCGCGCACACCACACACACACACACACACACACACACACACACACACACACACACACACACACACACACACACACACACACACACACACACACACACACACACACACACACACACACACACCCTCTGTTGTAATGGGAGTACTCCAGCTTCCTGATCTTCCTGCAGTCCCCCATCTTCCGCACATTGTCACAAACATTTGCTGTACTTGCTCTGACATCTTTTCTAAAGTATGGTGCTCGGAAGGGGTGTATCTTTCAGTCATCAGAAATTGTCCACATCGATTCCCTGCTTTGACATTGCACTCGTAGATCTGGTTTAAAAATCAATGGGGTCTTTAAAATCTGAAGGCCATTGAATGAACATTAACAGAACGCAAGAACAGAATAAATAGGAGCAGGAGTAGGGCACCTGCCCCAATGAGCCTGCTCCACCATTGAATACGATCATGACTGATAAAGCTCCACTTACCCTCCTGCTCACCACAACCATAAATTCATTTACTGCTTTTAAATCTTTGCCTGAACAAGCAGCGAATAAAATGGCTTCAGCTGCTTCACTGTGTAGAGAATTCCACAAATTCACACCCGTTCAGGTAAAGACGTCAGTCAGTCAGTCCTAAATCTGGTTCCACTTATTTTTGGGCTATGCTGCATAGTTCTAGCTTCATACGACAGTGGACACAACTTCCTGCTTCTATCCGATATATTCCCCTCATAATTTATGTTTCTTTTGATTCCCCCCTCGTTCTTCTAAATTCCAGTGAAGTACAGTCGCAGTCTAATCAGTCTCTCCTCCTCATTTCCGGTATCAACCTAGTGGAGCCCCTCTGCAACCCCTCCAGTGCCATTACTTTCTTTCTCGGATAAGCAGACCAAAACTGTACACAGTACTGCAGGTGTGGCCTCACCAGCACTCTGCACAACTGCAGCATAACCTCCTTATTTTTAAACCCCATTCTTTTAGCATGAAGATCAATATTCCATTTGCTTTCTTAATTCCTTGCTGCATTTGCAAACCAATTGTGCGATTAATGAACAAGTTCACATGAGTCACTCGTACAGTAGCATTCTGTAATTCTTCAGCATTCAAACTGAAGTCTGTTTTTCTGTTATTTGCACCAAAATAGATGACTTCCAATTTACAAAAACTGTATTCCATATGCCAGACTCTTACTAACTCACTTCACTGATCTACATTCTCCTGAAAGCTTTCCGTGTCCTCTGCACATTCTGGTCTCCAACTGTATTGTCATCCGAGAACTTTGATCCACTACACTTGATTCCTGACTCCAAATCATTGGTGCAAATTGTAAATAATTGCGGTCTCAATGCGGATTCCTGAGGCACACCACTCGCTACTGATCATCAAACAAAAAAATACCTATTTATTCACACTCCTTGCTTCCTGTTAGTTAACCAATCCCCTATCCATATTAATACATTGCTCGTAATGCCACGTCACCCTTTTGTAGATTACTTCATTGAATGCCTTCTAAAAATCAAGATGCATCACATCCTCTGGTTCCCCAATGTCCTTTGCGCTTCTAAGGTCCTCAAACAATTCCACTACATTCGTTAAACATGACCCACCTTTCATGAAGCCATGCGATGTCTGCCCAATTGGGCAATTTCAATCCCACTGTCTCGCAATGTCTTCCTTGATTATCAATTCAAGCATTTTCCCCAATACAGGCGTTTACCTAATGGACCTATAACGACCCGTCTTCTATCTATTTCCTTTCTTAAACAGCAGCGTCATATTTGCACTTTTCCAATCTGGCAGGACAAAACCACAGTTCACTGAATTTTGGTAATTTACCATGGGCGCGCCTATTATTTCTTCTGTCAATTCTTTTAGAGCCTTAAGATGCATTCTATTAGGCAAGGAGACTTCTCTCCTTTTTGCCTCAATAGCTTGCTCAACACTATTTCCTCAGTGAGCATGATCGTTTTTTTGTTCCTCACCAGCCACTGAATCCTTGTCATCAATTATTGCTGGATATTTGTGTCTACTACTGTGAAAACTGACACTAAATGCCTGTTCAAGTATATATTGAAGTTATCTGCATGTTAGAATAATATGTTTAAAAATTAGAAAAAAAATGTAGCCGTCTTTTAATTATGATCGTTCACTTTTTTCTCTTAAGGGATGGAGGTATTATGAAGATGTGGGTGTACTCTACCTTTAAGAGAGTTAAAAGCTGGTAGAGCTACCTGACAGCACCAAGTGTTCTCAATAAGTTAACAATGTAACACTTGCTCAAAAGCTAATGTAGCTGGTTGCCTGGAAATGAAAGAACAGATTCGAGTTATTCCGATCAGTTTAAATTATATCCCCCAAAAATACCAAACTCTAATCCAGTTTGAATTCAATTGAATTGACACTCTTAAAAGCCACGACGCAATCTCATTGTTTGAGGGCATAAGACTGTGTAGAATTGAACAGTTGGGAAGAGTATTGCCAGGTAAAGCACGTATAAAGACTGCCTGATACATAGCTCTTTTAGATGTAACTTTATCGATCAGTAACCTAAGAAGCAGAATCCTTAAGAAAAAGAAAAGAAGACACTGAAAGATCTCACGAGAAGAATTGAAAACTACCTCGTTTTGAGATAATAAGTAGTTTTGTTTTGTAAATCTTAGTTGGGAGCTTTATCAGCTTTGTATTGTGGAGGGGGAAGGCAAATGATTGTTTGGAGGGCGGAGTTGCACATAATTGTTAATTAATATTCTTTGTTATACTTTAAGAAATAAAGTTGTTAATTTTGACTTTGCATAATTCTTGGCCTCTCGAATTTTCACAGATCACTGCATGGGATAAATCTTTTCTGTGTTTCTGGTTTTAAATTAAACAGGAGTGTTTATCCCGTGTCATAACAAGAGCCTTTGAAAAATGAGCCAGTGAGATTACAACTCTGTTTGGTTTCAACCTGAATACAAGTGAAGATGGTTATGGCTGTTGGAGATCAATCCTCTTAGCCATCGGACATCTCTGCAGCAGGTTGTCAGGTTTATAACCGAGGCTTCAAAATGTGAATGTGCCTTAACAACGCCCTTTCCTCAAAATTGGAGATGATTTCTCGTTATTGGACAATGCTCAGTACCATTTACAATTCCTTAGAGAAAGAATAGATCTGTGTAAATATACAGTGAGACAGCATCTAGCTTGGGCTCATGATTGACAAGTAACATTCACATCCCACAAGCACCAGGCAAAGGCCATCTCAAAAAGTTGAGAATTTACTCATCCCTCACTGGTTTACTATGACATCACCATCACTGAATACATGGTTATTAACAATCGGGGCCAACCATTGACAAGAAAGTGGCCTGATCCAGCCTTTCAATTGCTGTGGTCACAGAAATATGTCAGACATTCTGATTACAGTGGCAATCAACTCCCCGCCAGCCTCTCCAATCCATGTCCACCATCCAGGAAGTACAGCTCAGGGCTGGGATGGAATGCTCTCCATGTATTTGCCTGAGAGCAGCTCAGATACAACACTGAGGGTAACACTCACAACGCTCCACATCGTACAGGATAATCAGCTGATTGATTAGCATCCCATTCATTACTCACGCCGTTCACTAATGATGCATACAACTAGCAATGAATAATATAGTGTGCTATGTAAATCACTACTTGTTCCTTTTAATTTGGCGACATATTCAGAAATCTCACATGGATTCAGATTCGTACGGGGATGTAGATACTTGAAGTGGGTGGCCAAAGGTCTAGCAGATAGAGTACAGTGTTGATAAATGTGAAGTCATAAATTTTGGTAGGAATAACACTAAAAAGAATTATTATTTGAAGAGTAAAACATTGCAGTGTGTTGTTGTGTAGTGGGACATGGGCGTCCTTGTGCATGAATCGCAGGAAGTTGGTCTGCAGGTGAAACTGGTAATGAAGAAGGCAGATTAAATTTTGTCCCTCACGTTTACAGGGATTCAGTTTACAAACAGGGAGGTGATGGTAGTCGGGATCATGCTGACCATCAATGTGGATGCACAATTCTGTTTGGACACTGGGATTGTGGAACTGTCATGTACTGAAATATTGTTGATGAGGGATTCAATGCAAGATCCCATGTAATCCTTCACTTTTCTAACACCTTCAGTAAGGATCTACCCCAAAGTGGAGAATTATGAAGCTTATGAGGCACACTTGATCACATCAACATGGGCAAACATTCGGACATGGTCATTGGCTGATCATTTATATAAATGGTGAAAATTGTACTGAGCCTTGTGCTGGTCCAATGGCCAGTCTGCTCCTTGCACTTCCCCTTTGCCCAAGAACGACTCTAAATTATCAGTTGTGAGGTCATGTTTGAATAACTGTCCAGATCCCGTTTGGGAGCTGTCTGGAGATATTTTGGAGCTGGTCACTCTTTACTGGAGGTGCCAGTGTGGTCCAGCAAGACTATATTTAGATTCAGGCCTTTTCCATTGGATTTTTGATGCATATAGCATTGCAAAGATCATGTGTTTACTTATCTGAACATGAATCAGGTGTTTACTGCGGTTATTGAACTGAGCAATAATCAGCTGGTGACTACAGTTACTAAATTTAGCAATAATTAGCAAATTTAGCAAAAATTTAGCAATCTGATTATTGAAGTGAATAATCTTCCACTAAAAATACATTTATTTTGGCTAAATTTTCAGATTTAAAGAAATAAAGGGGTGTTAATTCTTTATTGGATAAAACCGAAACCTGATCTGCGGTATATTTCTCAAAGTCTAATCCAGCCACAATCTATCATAGTCATGCTCACAGAATCCCACTTTGCAGACATTGTCGACCAACTCATGACGAGGTGTCATGACGTTCAGTGGGCCATCTGCAGCATCAGAATTATACCTTGAACAGACAATCATCGAATATTAGCCCGACATATCTGACTGGAAAGATTGAGTTCTAGGGAGGTGGTGGATAGTCTGTGTTTTTTTTTTACTGTCGGACGTCAGAGGCTGAGGGAAGAATTTATAGAGGCTCCTAAAATCACGAAGGGCATGGATCAGATAAATAATCAAGGTCTTCCCCAGTGTAACAGAGTCCAAAGCTCGAGGGCATAGGTCTACACTGAGAAGGGAAAGACTTCAAAGAGACCTGAGGGGCAATTCCTTCATGCAGAGATGATGTATGCATGGAAGAAAGACATGCATATGAAGGATTTGCGGCGATATGGATCAGGAGCAGGCGGGTGGAAACATTTTCATTTGGGGTTATGTTCAGTTTGGAGTGGATCCATCAAAGGGCCTGTTTCCATGCTGTAGGACCGTATGGATCTATGGTGGAAGCTGGTACAATTGCAACATTGAAAAGGCATCTGGATGAGTATATGAATAGGAAATCTTCAGATTGCTTCAATGAAGAGTACACCAGGACCAACAAACAGGAGCACTGAAAACTAATATCTGATTTCCAACCTGGTGAGGCTGCAAACAAGATGACTTTTGCATGGAACAAGCGATTATACAACCAATGACACTCTGTTTTCGGTCCGCTGATGCTGCCAGACACGCTGTGTTCCACCAATAATTTCTGTTTTTGCATCACCTCTAAGTTCTTCATATCTACACTCTGGCACGTTCACTCATAGAAGATGGTGATCAATTATACCACTGGGTGAGAAGACTTCTCTCCAACAACTAAACCCTCAGTTATGGGGGAGTCCAGGATATCAATGCAAAAAATAAAGCTGAAGCATTTGCAACAATCTCCAACCAAAAGTGCCAAGAGGTTGATCCATTTCAGCCTCCGCCTGAGGTCACCATGTTCACAGATCCCAGTCTCCAGCCAAATCAAATCAATCTTCCTGATGTTATGACAGGAGACACTGGATACGGAAAAGGTTATGGATCCTGACAGCATAAATATCACCTGCCGAGCCAGAGTGTTCTCATGTACCAACAACACTTGCATGGTCTGAGAATATGAAAAATTACCCAGGCATGTGTTACACAGCGAAATGAGGGCAACTCTGATGTTGTCAATTAACGTCTCATCTGTCCACTGTCTAACATGCAAATGGGAAGGAAGGTGTCATTAACAGAGGTATCAATCGATACCTGGTCAGCAATAGTCTGCTTAGTAATGGCCAGTTTGGGTCCCCCAAGGGTCATTGTTCACAGACGCGGTTCAAAGAAGTGGAACTCCAGTGGAGAAGGGAGAGGAACTCCCGTTAACATCAAGGCACAATTTGATCGAGTGTGACACTATGAGGCCAAAGAAAAAGCACAGTCAATGAGAATCCAGAGAACACTCTCTGCTGGTTGCAGCAATAACTAGCAAGAAGGAAGACGGTTGTTATTGTTCATGGCAGCAATTTTATCTTCATGACATCTCTTCAAGAACTACTCAGGAAACATCCGAGGTCTAACTATCTTCACCTGCGTCAGCAATGAACACTCAGAGGTATTACAATGATCCTGTTAGTATAGGGTTTTGAATATAGATATTTCCAAGCAGTTGATCCAGGTTCGATTACTAGCCATTGCAATGTTCCAATTTTAAATTTACCAAAAGAGGATAGATGAGGGTAGCGCAATGGATGCTGTACATATGGAGTTTAGTGAGGCCTTTGACAAGTCATGAATGTTAGGTCACATGGTATACAGGGAGCGCGAGCTAACTGGATTTAAAATTGATTCAATGGTAGCAAGCAGAGGGTAATTGTTGAAGGTCGTTTCTCCGACTGGTGGCCTGCGGCTAGTGGTGAGCCACAGGAGTTAGTGCTGAAACATTCTTTAGTTGTGATTTGCATAAATGATCTGGATGGAAATGTACATGGCATGATTAGTAAGTTTGCAGATGGTATAAAATTAGGCAGTATCATTGAAAAAGTGGAACGTTGTCAAAAATTACAGGGAAGTCGGCTGAGGATTGGCAAATGCAATTCAATACAGATGAATGTGAGGTGATGCACTTTGGAAAGTCAAACAAAGGTAGACTTATACCGTAAATGCTAAGGTCCTGGGGAGTGTTTGGAACAGAGGGACCCAGGAGTACAAGTACTTAGACCTTGGAGCATGGTGCCACAGGTAGACAGGGTCTTGAAGAAGGCATTGAGCATGCTGGCCTTCATCGGTCAAAGCAATGCACATAGGATTTGGGACATTATGTTACAGCTGCATACGTCCTGTTTTGTAGCTTCATCAGGTTATCACTTCATACACTGGTATTAGGTCCTACTACTTGCATGTCCTTTTGTACTCTTCATTGAACGAGTATTGAATCGCTGGCTTGATGATAATGGTAGAATGGGCGATGTAGAGTCAGAGTGATACAGCACAGAAACAGACTCTTTGATCCAACTCATCCACGCCGTCCAGTCATCCCAATCTGACCAAGTTGTTGATCGGTTCACTGTGCTGTTGGTTTTCTTGCAAACTATTCACTGTGCTGTTGTTGTGATCTTTCTCAAATTTATACTGTGTTATCTGCGCCAGTTTTAAATTTTATAAAGTTACGAGGTCACGTGAATCTTAAAATTAAAGCGAACCATTTTTCTTTCAGTTGATGATTATTTAATTGTTATTCACTACGGTAATGAGAGTACACAATTAATTACTGGTCAGTTTCGTAAGTATCTTCGAGTAAAAAATGAGGTCTGCAGATGCTGGAGATCACAGCTGCAAATGTGTTGCTGGTCAAAGCACAGCAGGCCAGGCAGCATCTCAGGAATAGAGAATTCGACGTTTCGGGCCAGAGCCCTTCATCAGGAATGAGGAGAGGATGCCAGGCAGGCTAAGATAAAAGGTAGGGAGGAGGGACTTGGGGGAGGGGCGATGGAGATGTGATAGGTGGAAGGAGGTCAAGGTGAGGGTGATAGGCCGGAGTGGGGTGGGGGCGGAGAGGTCAGGAAGAGGATTGCAGGTTAGGAGGGCAGTGCTGAGTTCAAGGGAATCGACAGAGACAAGGTGGGGGGAGGGGAAATGAGGAAACTGGAGAAATCTGAGTTCATCCCTTGTGGTTGGAGGGTTCCCAGGCGGAAGATGAGGCGCTCTTCCTCCAAACGTCGTGTTGTTATGTTCTGGCGATGGAGGAGTCCAAGGACCTGCATGTCTTTGGTGGAGTGGGAGGGAGAGTTAAAGTGTTGAGCCACAGGGTGGTTGGATTGGTTGGTCCGGGTGTCCCAGAGGTGTTCCCTGAAGCGTTCTGCAAGTAGGCGGCTTTCGTAAGTATAGCAACAAGCTGATTATTGTTGAGTTCAATAACTGCAGTAAACTCCTGATTCATGTTCACAACACATTTCAGTAAGAATACGTTGAAAATGCCTTTGCAAAAGTCTGAATTCAAATATACCGCTGTTGCACCTCACTGCCCCACAAATAAAATATAATTCATTTATGGGCTCTTAACTCTGTCCAGAGAGCTTCCAAAATGGATGCAAGCATTTATACAGACATTTCATAAAGTTATGAACATAGAACACAGAAAAGTACAAAACAAGAACAGGCCCTTCATCCCTCCAAGCCTGCACTGATCCACATCCTTTATCTAAATCTGTCGCCTATTTTCTAAGGATCTGTATCCGTCTGGTCCCTGCCCATTCATGTATCTGCCTCAATACATCTGAAGTAACGCTATTTTGTCCGCCCTACCGCTTCAACTGGCAGCGTTTTCCATGAATTTTCCAACACTTTCCCCTCTCACCTTAAACCGTGACCCCTAATAGCTTCCAATCTGGGAAAAAAGCTTCTTGCTATCTACCATGACTATACCTCTCATGACTTTGTAGACCTCAATCAGGTCCCCGCGCCGCCCCTCAACCTCTGTTTTCTAACGAGAATACTCCGAATGTACTCAATCTATCTACATAGCTAGCACCCTCCATGCCAGGCAACTCCGTGGTGAACGTCCTCTGCATCCTCCCCAAAGTATCCACATTCCTTTTATGCACGTGTCGATCAGGCCAGAGCCCTTCAAACTTTTCAGGAAGGTAGCCCAGACCCTAATGTTGCGAGTTGTTGTAAACAGATGTACAATGGATATTCCAGGAGTGATGCTGTGAGCCTAACCATTTGGTTTTAAACAAAACAAAATTTATTGACAAGATTGCTGAATGAAACACACGCAAAAGAAAACCGAATACCGAATAATATAACTTCTCTGAAAAGCAAACATATCATCCCAACTTAATGATGCTGTTCCCCATGTTTGCATGAACCCCCATAAACATCCTTTGCTACAAAAGGGAGAATCAAACAAGGATCCTACAGGAGAGAAGTCGGAGAGAGAGGAAAAACCTTGGCCTGCTTCTGTGGGTCCAGCAGCTTCAAAACACGAAAAAACAAATCAAACTAGAATGAAGCTGAGGTTGGAGAACTAGCCACACCCTTATCATTGGACGGTGGGTTTGGTAGATTCTGCTGTCCCAGAAATGTTCTCTGAAACAATCCACAAGCAGGTGTCCTGTCTCCGCGATGTAGACTTAGACAAAGCCTTACAGGTTGCATTGCACAGGGCGCACTTTGGATGAGATCACTGTTCGTAAGGTCAGCAATGAGTAGAGAATCCATTCATCAATCTAGTAATCACCGGGAAGAAGCTGTCCCTGAATCGCAGGAGCTGTATTCATCGAGTCGATAGATGGAAGGGTAGCTTCCACGATGGTATGGGGTGTGCACACCACTTTCTCTAGTTTGTTACACTCCTGGGCAGAGCAGTTGCCATACTTGATGCACCCGGACATCAAGCATTCAATTGTACATCTGCAGAAGTAGATGAGGGTCCTTAAGTTCATGCCAAATTTCCTGAGACTCCTCAGGAAGGGTGGTGATTGTTGTCCCTTTTTTGACCATCACATTCACATGGGGAGTGCACGACAGATTGTTGTCACTCCCAGGAAATTCACTCTCTCCAATGTCTCAATCGTAGTTCCGCAGAAGGGAGCATGTTCTTCTCCATTCTTTCTGAAGTCTATGATCAGTTCTTTAGTTTTTCCGACATTGAGAGAGAGGTTATTATCATTGCACCACATCTCCCTTTGCTTTAAAAAGGACAGGTTGCATCTGAGGTGGAAGGGGTCCAATATACTGGCAGGGAGATTTGGTCGAGCTGCTTGGGAGGATTTAAACTATTAGGGGTTTTGGATGAGACCCAGGGCGTTAGTAAAGAAAGAGATGAGTTTGAGACTGGTGCAATAGGGAAGATGAATAAGTCAAACAGTCAGTATAGGTAGGAACAAAGCAGAGAATGAGATTGGACTGACAAATTAAACTTCATTTACTTCAATGCAAGACGCTGAAAAGGAAAGGCAGATTAACTCAGGGCGTTAAGGAACATGGGGCTGGGATATCACAGTAATTACAGAGACGTGGCTCAGGGATGGACAGGACTGGAATCTTAATGTTCCAGGATACAAATGCTATAGGAAGGATAGAAAAGGGGGTGAGAAAGGAGGGGCGAGTATCATTTTTAATTGGGAGTAACATTACCACTATATGTGGAGAGGACATTCCTAGAGTTGTGCCCAGGAAAGTTATTTGGGGTGGAACTGAGAAATAGGAAAGAGATAATCATCTTATTCGGATTATATTATAGACACCCCACCCACAAGAGTCACCAGGAAGTTGAGAATCAAATGTGTCAGGAAGTCTTAGTTATCAGTCAGATGAACAGGAAGGTAATGGGAGGGGATTTTTACTTTCCAAACAAAACTGTGACTGTCATTGTGTTAAGGGCTGAGGTGGAGAGAAATTTGCTTAGTGTGAACAAGAAGAGTTTCTGATTCAGGGTGTCAATATAACTACTGGAGAAGGTGCAGCATTTTACTTAGTTTGGGAATTAAGGCAGGGCAGGTGACCTAGGTATCAGTGGGAGAGCATTTCTGGACCAATGATCATGATTCTATTAGTTTCAAATTAATAATGGAAGTGTTCTAAATTAGAGGAAGGCCGATTTTGATGGCATAAGGTAAGAACTTTCAAAACAATAATTTGGGCGGATATTTGTATCTGAAGGGGCGGCTGAAAAATAAAACAAAACTCCAAAAATGAGAAAAAGAGAGTCCAGAGACACTATGTTCCTGTTAGGGAGAAAGACAAGGCTGGTAACTGCAGGGAATGTTGGACGGATAGAGAAACTGAGAAATCAGGAGGACAAAAAGGGGCCACGAGATAGCATTGGCATATAAGGTTAAGGAGAAGCCAAAAGAGTCCACAAATAAATTAAGTACCAAAGGGTGAGGAGGCAAGAATAGAGCCCCTTAAAGATCAGCAAGACCGACTTGGTGTTGAGCCGCAAGGAAATTGGGTGAGATTTATTGAGCATTTTGCATCAGTGTTTACTGTGTAGAAGGATATGGAAGCTGGAGAAATTGGGGAAATAAATAGTATCATCTTGAAAATTTCCAGGTTACAGAGGAGGAAGTGCTGGACATCTCAATCGTATAAAGGTGGATAAATCCTCAGGACCTGATCAGATATACCTAGAACTATATGGAAAGCTAAGGACATGATTGCTGGCCCTTTTCCTGAGATATTTATTCATAAGATAATGACGGTAATTGATAGCCACAGCTGAGGTGCCAGAAGTTAGGAGGCTGGCTAACATTGCGCTACTATTTAAGAAAGGTGGTAAGGAAAAGTCTAGGAACTGTAGACTAGAGAATCTTACATCGGCTGAAGGCAAGTTGTTGAAGGGGATCCTGAGGGACAGGTTTTTCATGTATTTGGAAAGGCAAAGATTGGTTAGGTATAGTCAGCAGGGCTTTGTGTGTCGGAAATCTTGTCTCACGAACATAACTGATTTTTCTGAATAAGTAATGAAGAAGATTGATGAGGGGAGAATGGTGGATGTATCTATATGGACTTCAGGAAGGTGTTCGACAAGGTGTCTCATGGGACAAAGGTTAGGAAGATTAGATCACATGGAATACAGGCCGAACTAGCTACTTGAATACAGAATTGGCTCTAACTAAGAGATAGAGAGTGGTGGTAGATGGCTGCTTTTCAGATTTTAGCGTTGAGCCCAGTGGTGTAATATAAGAATGGGTGCTAGGTTCTCTGTATTTTTTTTTTGTCATTTATATCAATGATTTGAATGCGAACGAAAGAGGGATGGTTAATAAATTTGCAGATGACACCAAACTTGGTGATACAGTGGGCAGCCAAGAAGGTATTCTCAAAGTATAATGTGATCATGATCAGATGGCCCGTGAGCGGAGGAGTGCAGCTGGAGTTTAATTTAGCTAAATGTGAATTACTGCATTTTAGCAAAGGCTAATCAGGGCAGGACTTAGGCACTTACTGGGAATGTCCTGGGGAGTGTTGCTGAACAAAGAGACCTTGGAGTACACGTTCATAGATGTTTGAAAGCGGAGTCACAGGTAAGTCAACATAGTGAAGACATGGCTTGTTATTTGATTTATATTTATATGTAATCTTTATTATCATGTGTCCACAAGTACAGATGTACAGGAGTACTGTGAAAAGTGTTTAATGTCACCAAATATGGCACCATCTTCGGTATAAAGATACCTAGGTGAAAAACTGAGGTAAAAAGTAGTAACACAGACACAAAATCAAACAAAAAGCATCCCCATTGGTCTTAGTGTAATTAAAATAATAAAGAAATGAAGTTAAATGTTAACATTACAGTCGCCCGTATTGTTAAGTGGAAAAACATGGAATAAAGGTAAATGTTGAACAGACTTTCTAAAGGGCATTTCCTGTAAGGGTTTAATCTCCATCATTTTGGCCCACTCTCTGGGAAATCTCTGTCTTCCCACTCTCGATGTCGCAGATGCCGGGGGATGGGAGCGAGGCCTCCCTCATCAATACTTCGGGCTTGCTCTGGTCATTTTAGCCTCAAAGCCACAGCCACTTCCATGCACCAGACATCCAACTTGCAGTCCTCAGGAGCCCGGCTGCTGCCACACTTCCCACAATACCATCGTCACTGTTGCCTCTCTGCAGAACTTCAGATAGCAGGAAAAATAAGTTACCAGAATCAGAGAGAAGATAAAAATGTAGCCAAACTGGAGTGGACGGCCGAACATGCTCCCACCATCTTCAATAGCTCACTCATTGTCTCCTCTGCACTGCTGGGGAATGTTTATCTTTATTAGCCAGTACATTAAATATAAGGAGTTGTGAGGTCATGCTGACACTGTACAGGACATTTTTTAGACCACTTCATCAAAACTGCGTATACTTTTGTTCTTTTTCCTATAAGAATGATGTTGCTCAACTTAACATTTGCAGGGAAGATTTACAACGATGCTGCCAGGGTTGGAGAAGTCAGTAATAGAGATAGACTGAATGGGCTGGGGTTATTTTCCCCGTAGCGTTGGAGACCGTGGGGTGATCTTACTGAAATTCATAAGATAATGACGGCAATGTATAGGGTAAACAGCTAAGGTCTATTTGTTAGGGATCAGGAGTACACTATGAGAGGTCATATGTTTAACAGCTAAGATTTAGAAGGAATCTAAGAGGTTGGCGTGATATGGAATGAGCTTGTCGATGAAGTGGTGGAGGCTGACACAATTAGAACATTTAAAAGACTTCTGGATGGATATATGAATAGGAAGGGTTCAGAGGGATATGGGATAAATCCGAAATTAATTTGGGACATCTGGTGGGTATGGATCAGTTGAACAGAAGGGTCTGTTTCTGTGCTGTACATCTCTATGACTCTGACTCTGTAACAACTTGGAAGTGCATGGGGCACACAGAACAATTCACTGACACAGAGCTGATCAAACACAGTTTTACATTTAGACAAATGTCCTGCCAACAACCATGCCTTGCTGTTTCAGCTATGCTGATGTCGGTGTGTTGTTCACTGCAGGGTTCTTGAGCACTGATCTTCTCTTTCACCATTGTATTTACATGGCTTGTCCAATTCACTATCTAGTTAATGGTTTCTCCAAGATGTTGACAGTTGAGGATTCAGCGATGGGAACCATACAGAAAATGAAATTATGATGGTTTAAATCTTTCTTGTTAGAGATTACCATAGTCTGGCATTTATTGACATGAATATTCCCTGCAGCTTTTCATCCCAGTCCTGGAAATGATCCAGATTTAATTGCACTTGGACATGGACTGCTTCAGTATCTGAGTAATCCTATATCCTGTTGAACATTGCACATACATTGGCTAATATATCTCATGTTGGAGGGAAGTACTTTAATAATACTACTGAAGATGTTTGGGCCAAGGACAGTCTCCTGAGGAACTCCTGCAGAGATGTTCTGTAGTTAAGATTACTGACCATCAGCAAGCACAATCTTTTTCCTTTGTGCCAGTTATGACTCCGGGCAGTGGAGAGTTTTCCTCAATTTTCACTGACTCCAGACGTGCTCAGGCCGTTGAAGTCACACTCAGTCAAATGCAGCCTTTTCTGATAAGCATAGTCATACCTGCTACATCTGCAATCAACTCTTTTCCTCTATGTTTGAACTGAGGCTGTAATTAGGTTGGGAGCTGCGTGGCCCTGGAGGAACCCAAACTGGGCGTCAGTTATTGCTGAGCAGGTGCTGCTTGGTAGCACTGTTGAGGATCCCTTACATCATTTTACTGATGATTACAAGTTGATTGATGGGGCGGTAACTAGTTGGATTGGCTTTGCTCTGCTTTTAATGTATGACATACCTGGGCAGGTTTTCACTCTCTCCGTTAGATGTCAGTACTGTAGCTCAGCAGCAACTTCTTGACAAGGGGTGTAAGATGTTCTGGAGCACATGTCATCTATCCCATTGCTGGACTGTGATCAGGTCCAAAGCCTTTGCCTGCAAGAGAAGGCCAAGATGGATAAACCCATCAGCATTTCTGTTTGACGAAATTTGTGAACGGGTTCAGTCTGATTGTTGTATGGATGTGTTTGCCTCCTCCTTTTGTTGATTATTCGAGATATATGCGTAGCCATGGTCACAAAGGGACACATATCACAACCTCATGGGAGAGGGGCAACTGGTGGTGAATTCAAAAAAGTTCAAGATGGCGCCGACACTGGGCTAGCCCTTGTGAATTCCCGACAGCAGACTGAATTATCATTTATTATAACCATTCGACATTTTCAAACTTAAATTCTATATCTGTAAAAATAACTGCGTGCAAGTTTTTATTTTGCCCTACGTTGTAAGTCTTTGCTTCTTGTGATCTCCTATACTGCTACTAAATAATGTTTTTCATTGTATTCAGGAACACATAAAAATAAATCAAATCAAAATTGAGGGTGTCACGATAACTCCGATGAGGTGAGATGGAAAGTCCTTCATGGTAACTTCAGCTAGTGTGGGATCTGTATTTCCTCTACATTACAAACCAGCTAATCAGCTCACTAAGAGAGCCAGTTGCTGAGTGTGCATTCTCCGGAGAAGGATATCGTTGGAACACGACGAGATTTACAGATAGAAATGTTTGAGTGGAATACAATATTGCTTCTGGAATAAAGCTTCTCGTTTCTTCAATTAATGTGATCAGAATTGTCCAATATTTGAAACTGAATTTTAGAAATAAACACATATTACTCAATGGGCGTTGTCATAATCTGTTTGTTCACATTTCAAAGAAACACTAATTTGAACAGTGTTGCAACCTCAAAATCCCTAGGCGATCCCCATAGCATAAAGTATTGGGTTTGGAAACGTGAAACATCAGGGTTTGATGCAGAGAGATTGACTGCAGCACGAAAGCACAGATCACTTTCCAGAGGAAATGCTTGAAACATTTGATATTATCAATAAATTATTCAACGTGATTCTTGCTATCATTAGTCTTCCTGGTAAGTGACTTAACCTATTAAGGCTTTGTAAACCTGGTTAAAAGTTGCTCTCTGTGCTTTGCGAAGGATGATGTTACATTCTGATCTAGTGCTCACAATTATACCGACATTCTAACATTGACGTCATTTATTAAGTCAGCAATTTTGAATGTCTTGGTTGTTTAATCCTGACTCGCTAGAGCGCTTGTGGTGAAATCGTAAGGTCCCCATTCTGAACCAGAAGGATTATGGCATGGGTTAAACCATTTCTGTTCAGCAGGTTTCAATTTACAGGTTGTTTAGCCTGTGTCGTAACACAAGTTAGTGGAATGAGCAGTTATAAAGTAGGGATCACAATTCTAAAGGGAGTGAAAGATCAGAGGTACCTAGATGTAAATGGGTATGGATCATTGAAAGTAGCATTAAAGTATCAGAGGGTGGAGCGTGCATGGAAAGAGCTGCCAGAGGAAGTGGTGGAGGCTGGTACAATTGCTACATTTAAGAGGCATCTGGATTGGTGTATGAAAAGGAAGGGTTTGGGGGGGATAAGGGCTGGGTGCTGGCAAGTGGAACTATATTAGGTTAGGATATCTAGTCAGCATGGACGATTTGGACTGAAGGGTCTGTTTCCATGTTGTACATGTCTATGACTTCTTTGCCTCTTTGAATGCGTTCAAGTTCCACCACAGCGGTGATATGTCTGAGCAATTTAATTAAATAACAATATTCAGTGAATTGTCACATATGGCATCAGTGTTGTCGTGATACACACCTCTTCAGGAGCCAGTGTCTGTTTCTCAAATCTGGCAGGAGTGGGTTCCTGTTCTTGATTGAGTTCTGTACCCTGAGTTGGGAATCGGTGTAAATCCAAGGCTCATGGAGGGATCTGTTTATTAATGAGAACTTTGTTTGATCGTGCCAGTCTAGAGAACACTGAAAAAGTTCAATAGACTTGGCAACATTCCAGGGGGAAGATTCAGAATTAACATCTCTGGTCCAGTATGACTCTGCATCAAAACTGCTTCTGGGAGCTAGGATCCGGGGTAAGAGTTTTAATCCTGAGGGGAATATGCTACTTGGCAAACCCAAACTGAAGAGCATTCTGGTACAAGTAAATGGACTCGAAAGAAACGGTCTGCTTCTGTTTCTCAGGTGAGTCTGATTTGTGGATCCAGTCCACTCTTACATCGTCTCTGAGTCTCTCCAGGCTCCAAACTTGCCATGCGACAAGAAACCCTTTGGACTTCCTGAAAGTGGGGAGAGGCATAATTTGTGGAGGATTTGTGTTCATGTAGAATCTCAGTCTTGGCCAGTTAAAAACTATCCTGGAATGTGTCAATCATAGAATACATTTAGTAGTAACTGTGAAGCCACAAAATACATGAACTTAAAACTTTAATTAGTACTAAAAAAAACTAACCTCACTGTTTGAGTCATGTGCAGAGATTTATACAATCTGAGCTGGAAGATATGTTTTCAAATGCATCGTCACCATATTAGGTAAAGTATCAGTGAGCTCCAGTGAAATGCTGGGTTTTTTTAGATTATTAGATACCAGTCCCTACAGTGCTGAAATAGGCCCTTCAGCCCAACAAGTCCACACCGACCCTCTGAAGGATAACCCACCCAAACTCATTCCCCTTTGTCTAATGCACCTTCACTATGGGCAATCCAGCTTGGCCAATTTGTCCGACCTGTGGGAGGAAACCGGAGCACCCAAAGGAAACCCTCGCAGACACGGTGATAATGTACAACCTCCACACAGACTGTCGAGGCTGGAATGGAGCCTGCGACCCTGGTGCTGTGAGGCAGCAGTGCTAACCACTGATCCACCGTGTTATGTTCGATTTCTATTGATGTGTCTTGGTTTCTTTGGGTGAGTAATACAATTGTGATTCTTTTTCTAAGAGGATGATAGGTGGGGTCCAACTCGATCTGTTAATTAATGTAGCTCTGGTTAGAATGCCTTGTTTCTCAGAGGTCTCATGCATCTCTCTGTTTACCTTGTCCTCGGATGGATGTGTTTTCCCAGTCAAAGTGGGGTCGTTCTTAATTTGTACGGAAAAGATACTAGTGATAGTGGGTCATATCTTTTTTATGGCTTGTCGTCGTACATGAATCCTGGTAGCTAGTTTTCTGCCTGTTTGTTTGATGTAGTTTTTCTTACAGTCCCTGTTGTTCTTGGTTATAAGTTTGCTTGCTGAGTTGGAAGGGTTGTTTTCAGATGTTTCATCACAATTCTGGGTAACTTCATCAGTGAGCCTCAGGTGAAGTGCTGGTGTCATGTCACAATTTCTATTTACGTTTCTTGGTTTTTTTAGGGCGATTTCTACCTCTTCCGGTTCTTTTTCACAGACGATGGTAGATGGACTCCAAGACAATGTGTTAATTACGAGAGTTCTGGTTAGAATTCCATGCATCTCGGAATTCTTGTGCATGTCGCAATTTAGTTTGCCCTCAGATGGATGTCTTGTCGCAGTCAAAATGGTGCCCTGCTTCACCTGTATAAAAAGATACTCATGATAGTGGGTCATATCTTTTTTGTGGCGAGTTGGCGTTCATGTATCTTAGTGGCTAGTTTTCCACCTGATTGTCTAATGTCGTTTTTGTTACATTCCCTGCATAGTATTTTGTACGTTACATTCATTTTGATTGTTGTTCTGGTTGTAAGTTTGTTCGCTGAGCTGGAAGCTTTGTTTTCAGCTGTTTCGTCACCATCCTCCATGAGTTTCCAGTGGAGCGTTGGTTTCCACTTACAAAATATCATGCAGGGACTGTCACAAACACTACATCAGACAAACAAGCAGGAAACTAGCCATTGAGATACATGAACACCAACTAGCCACAAATACATATGACGCACTATGACTAGCATGTTTTCATACAGGCAAATCAGGACACCACTTTGACTGGGACAACACTTCCATCCTAGTAGAAACTAAACAGAGACACACATTAGAATTCCTGGAGGCATGGCATTCTAACTGGAACTCCATCAATTAACACATCGATTTGGACCCCATCTACCTTTGTCTGAGAAATAAACGAACCAGGAATGATATCACTCACGCTAAGAAACCAAGAAACGTAAATAGAAAGTGGGACATAACACTAACACTTCACCGGACATTTACTGAAGATGTTACCTTCTATGGTGATGAAATGTCTGACAACACACCTTCCTTGTTAGCAAACTTACAACCAGATGCTCAATCTGAGCTGCAAATTTTGTGAAAATTTGCTAATTTATTGAATCTGCACTTTAACTGTTTCTGTCTCTTATTTCTCATGCAGTCAATTTACTTGCAATTCTGATCTTGTCCCGAGGAAAGTGCGGTCTCTCAACTTGCACCTGTCGTTACCTGGTAGCAATGGCGATAGCAGATCTATTTGTTATTATCACTGAGGTTATTCTGTGGCAGATTAGCTATTATTATTTCCCTGTGTCTTTCCTGGACCTCACTCCTGTGTGCAGTATTCACAATGTTCTGCTACGTGCAGCAATGGATTGTTCTGTCTGGTTCACAGTCACCTTCTCCTGTGATCGATTCATTGCCATTTGTTTCCAGAACCTGAAAACTAAATATTGCAACAGGAAAAGTGCAGCTCTCATCCTCTCGATAACCTGTATTGTGCTCTGTTTTAAAAATGTCCCCTTTTACTTTATTTATGAACCGAAACAGGTAATTGCCAACGTTTCATGGTTCTGCTATCCAAAGGAAAATTATTTTACTGAGCCTGGATGGGTTGGATTTAATTGGTTTGATAGGATTTTAACGCCCTTGCTTCCATACGCTTTAATTTTATTGTTCAACACTCTGACAGTGAGACACATTTTAGTGACCAGTCAGATTCGTCAGGGATTGAAGAGTCAGAGAAAAGGAACGAATCCCAGTGACCCAGAGATGGAGAGCAGAAGAAAATCTGTGATTTTACTTTTGACCATATCTGGCACCTTCATAATTCTGTGGTCAGTTTTTGTTATAGAATTCTTTTATTCTAATATTGGAGGGACATTCCTGAGAAATTACAATAATTCAGAACTTATATTTGCAACGGCTGGTCTTTCACTCGCAAATTTAAATTGCTGCACAAACACATTTGTTTATGTGGCAACTCAATCCAAGTTCAGAGACCAAGTCAGGGAGATGATGAAATATCCTGTCACATTGATTATCCAATTAATAAATAAACAAAAGAACTGAGAGTAGTGTCGAGGCATGTCACAGTATTTACTGTCCTGAATGGGAACAAATTCACCACAATTATTGTTGAATAGTTGGAACCCAAACTGTGATCCTGATTGAACCACACTCGTCATTACCTTCCAGTCCAAAAAATACACATTCTGCTTTCTGTTTGTTAATGAATTCTCAGTCCAGGTCAGTATAATGCCCCAATCCAACTTGCTTTAATTTTGCAAAACTAATTTTCTTTCTGAGACACTACCAAAACATTTCTGAAAACCCAAATGCATTACATCAACTTGATGTTCCTTATGTATTCTGAGTTTATCTTTAAGGAATTTCAATATGTATGTAAAACACGATTTCCCTTTCATCAACCCATGTTGACTTTGTGAAATCCCATATCCACATTCTTCAACATAAACTCTTCCATTTTCTCAATGACTGAGATTAAGCCAATCTGTCTAAACTTCTGCATCCGACAGGAAAAGCACATCCTTAATAAAGGTCATCTTTGCATCGTAATCTACAAAAACAGAAGAATGCACAGTCCTATAGCTCCAAACTAGTTTAGGCCTTTAAAGTTTAATCAAGGGTCAAATTGCAATAAAAATGTAATCAAAAAACATCGCCTCTCCTCACTATTGTGGATACACAAAATAAACACAAATAAGGTTACACTTCAAAAACTAACTATTCAGCCGTCCATCTGCTGTCAGCACCCTAAAACAGGTTTCTCTATGGTCAGGTGTGAATTTCACTGTTTATCTTTCTTGGATGTTATTTTGAAACCTAAGAGCAGAAGCAGTCAGCTCCCCAGGGTCACTACTGTGTCACATGGCTGTGCAGGGTCACAGTTGGGTCACACAGCTGTTCAGGGTTACTACTGGTTCACACAGCTATTCAGGGTCACGACTGGGCCACACAGCTCTTGCAGGGTCACTACTGGGCCACTCAGCTGCTCATGGTCACTGCTTGGTCACACAGCTACACAGCGTCACTGCTGGGCCACACAGCCGCTCAGGGTCACTATTGGGCCGCGCAGCAGCTCAGGGTCACTGCTTGGTCACATGGCTGTGCAGGGTCACTGCTGCGTCACATAGCAGTACAGGATCACTGCTTGGTGACATGGCTATGCAAGGTCACTGCTGCGTCACATAGCTGCACAAAATCACTACTGGATCACCTGGCTATGCAGGGTCACTGCTTGGTCACATGGCTGTAAAGGATTACGGTTGGGTCACACGGCTGTGCAGGGCAACTGCTTGGTCACAAAGTTGTACAGGTTCACTGCTTTGCCACACAGCTGTGCAGAGTCACTGTTGGTCACACAGCTGTGCAGGGTCACTGCTTGGTCTCATGTCTGTACAAGATCACTGCTTGGCCACACAGATGTACAGGATCACTGCTGGGTCACATTGCTGTGCAGGGTCACTGCTGGGTTACACAGCTGTACAGGATCACTGCTTGGTCATATGGCTGTACAGGGTCACTGCTTGGTCACACAGCTGTACAGGATCACTCTTGGTCACACAGCTGTACAGGGTCACTCCTTGGCCACACAGCTGTGCAGGATCACTGCGTGCGCACATGGCTGTGCAGGGTAACTGCTTGGTCACATAGTTGTACAGGTTCACTGCTTGGCCACACAGCTGTGCAGAGTCACTGTTGGTCACACAGCTGTGCAGGGTCACTGCTTGGTCACATGTCTGTACAAGATCACTGCTTGGCCACACAGATGTACAGGATCACTGCTGGGTCACATTGCTGTGGAGGGTCACTGCTTGGTCACACAGCTGTACAGAATCACTGCTTGGCCAACCAGCTGTGCAAGGTCACTGTTGGTCACACGGCTGTGCAGTGTCACTGCTGGGTCACATGGCTGTACAGGATCACTGCTTGGCCACGCAGATGTACAGGATCACTGCTGGGTCACATGGCTGTCGAGAGTCACTGCTTGTTCACACAGCTGTACAGGATCACTGCTTGGTCACACAGCTGTGCAGGATCACTGCGTGCACACATGGCTGTGGAGGGTAACGGCTTGGTCACACATATGTACAGGGTCTCTGCTTGGTCAGACAGCTGCACAGGATCACTGCTTGTTCACATGGCTGTACAGGATCACTGCTTGGCCACACACCTGTATAGGATCACTGCTCGGCCACACAGATGCACACGATCACTGCTTGGTCCCACAGATGTACAGGGTCAGTGCTTGGTCACATGGGTGTATCGGATCCCGGGTTGGGCACAAAGCTGCACAGGATCACTGCTTAGTCACACAGCTGTGCAGGCTTACTGCTTGGTCACAGATTTGCACAGGATCACTGCTTGGTCACATGGCTGTGCAGGGTCACAGCTACGTCACATAGCTGCTCAGGGTCACTGCTTGGCCACACAGCTGTGCAGGATCGCAGCTTGATCACACAGCTGTACAGGATCACTGCTTGTTCACACAGCTGTGCAAGGTCGCTGCTTGATCACACATCTGTACAGGATCACTGATTGCTCACATGACTGTCAGGATCATTGCTTGGTCACATGGCTGTACATGGTCACTGCTTGGTCACATGGCTGTGTAGGGACACTGCTTCGTCACATGGCTGCATGGGTCACTGCTTGGTCACATGGCTGTACAGTATCACTGCTTGTTCACATAGCTCTACAGGATCACTGTTAGTCACAGAGCTGTGCAGGGTCACTGCTTGGTCACCCAGCTGGACAGGATCACTGCTTGCCCATAGAGCTGTACAGGATCACGGTTTGGCCACACAGTTGTGCAGGATCACTGCTTGGTCAGATGGTTGTGTCGGGTCACTGCTTGGTCACGCAGCTGTGCAGGGTCCCTGCTTGGTCACATGGCTGTACAGTATGACTGCTTGGGCCACACAGCTGTTCAGGATCACTGTTCGTCACACAGCTGTACAGGATCACTGCTTAGTCACACTGCTATACAAGTCACTGTTGGTCACACAGCTGTACAGGGTCACTGTTTGGTCACACATCTGTACAGGGTCACTGCTTACTCACATGGCTGTGCAGGGTAACTGCTTGGTCACACATCTGTACAGGGTCGCTGCTCGGCCATACACCTTTACAGGATCACTGCTTGGCCACACAGCTGTGCACGATCACTGCTTGGTCACACAGCTGCACAGGATCACTGCTTTGTCACACAGCTGTGCAGGGTCCCTTCTTGGTCACACAGTTGTGAAGGGTCACTTTTTGGTCACACATTTATATTGCATCATTGCTTTTTCACATGGTTGTGCTGTATCACTGCTTGGCCACACAGCTGTAGAGGATCACTGCTCGGTCACACAGCTGTACAGGACCACTGCTTGGTCACATGGCTGTGCACTGTAAATGCTTGTACAAAATGAGGTCTGCAGATGCTGGAGATCACAGCTGAAAATGTGTTGCTGGTTAAAGCACAGCAGGTTAGGCAGCATCTCAGGAATAGGGAATTCGACGTTTCGAGCATAAGCCCTTCATCAGGAATGTGAGAGAGAGACTCACTGAAATCCTTGTAGAGGGAGGAAGAGAGCTTCTTCAAGGAAGGCATCCTTGCAAGAGGATTCGCAGTAGGTTAAAATCTTCGAGTAAAAAATGAGGTCTGCAGATGCTGGAGATCACAGCTGAAAATGTGTTGCTGGTTGAAGCACAGCAGGTTAGGCAGCATCTCAGGAATAGGGAATTCGACGTTTCGAGTATAAGCCCTTCATCAGGAATCCTGATGAAGGGCTTATACTCGAAACGTTGAATTCCCTATTCCTGAGATGCTGCCTAACCTGCTGTGCTTTAACCAGCAACACATTTTCAGCTGTGATCTCCAGCATCTGCAGACCTCATTTTTTACTCGAAGATTTTAACCTACTGCGAATCCTCTTGCAAGGATGCCTTCCTTGAATAAGCTCTCTTCCTCCCTCTACAAGGATTTCAGTGAGTCTCTCTCTCACTGCACCCCCCAGGTCATCCCTTCCTGATGAAGGGCTTATGCTCGAAACGTCGAATTCCCTATTCCTGAGATGCTGCCTAACCTGCTGTGCTTTAACCAGCAACACATTTCCACGGTAACTGCTTGGTCAAATAGCTGTGTGGGGTCACTGCTGGTTCATGCAGCTGTGCATGGTCACTTATGGATGACACAGATGTGCAGGATCTCTGCTGGGTATTACAGTTGTGGAGTTTCTCTGCTGGGTCATTCAACATTGCACCTTAAATGTTCTGTCGGACAGCTATGTAGGTTCTGTCACACAGACTATTAGGTCAATTAATTTGTTGGGCCATTAAAAAGCTTGGTCAAGTTTGCGAGACACTATTTTCCTCACACAAAACCATGCTCACTATTGATAATCAATCCTTGAATCTCCAAATACACATGAATCCCATCCTTCAGAATCATTTCCAACAACTTAACTACATTGCTCTTGCAATTTCCTCCCTAACTTCCCACAGTGTCCTGGGACATATTTGATCAACTCCTCGAGCTTCATCTACCTTTATGTTTTCTGAGACCTCCAGCACTACCTCTTCTGTGATATGAACTGTTCTCGAAACATAAATATTTATTTACCTGCCTACTTTTGCCTCGATTTCTTTCTCAACAGTGAAAAGTGTTGCGAATTATTCATTTAATATCTCTCCCATCCCCTGAGGTTCAATACAAAGTTGACTTCTTGAACTTTAAGAGTTCCTGCTCTTGCTCGGTTGCTCTCTTGTGATTAATGTATCTGTAGGATAATTTTCAATTACTTTTATCCTGTTTTACCAAGGCTATCTTATATTTCCTCTTTACCTTCCCAATTTGCTTCTTCAGAACGTCCCTATACTCTTTTACTCTTCACGAGATTCAGGTAATCCCAATTCTTTAATCCATAATTTTTTTTTATTCTTGACTAGAAATTCAACACCTTTATTCATTCATTGTTCCCTAACCTTACAAGCCTTGCCTTTTCAAGCCCTCCCCTTTGTCAGTCATCTCTTTACTCGCAGTCTTCTCAAGTCAACTTTTGAAAGTTCTTGTTCCATATTCTTAGAACTTGGCTTACTTCAAATTGGAACTTTAACTGACATGGAAAACGTATATTTTTTCCCCATAACTATATTGCAACTAACAGTATCTGATCACCAGTAGCAAAAGGTTTCCAGACTAATACTGCGGTCACTTGCCCTGTTTCTCTTAGGATCATTCACATAGTGAAAAAGAAAGAAATCCTGAATGCATTCAACAAATTCTTCACCATCCAAACATTAACAGTATAACAGTTCCCGTCAATGTTTAGAAATATAAAATCCCATACTATTATAGCCTTATTATTACAAATATTTAAAATCTCTACATGCTTACTTCTCAATTTCCCTCTGACTATTGGAGAGCCTATAGTACAATCCCATCAAGGTTATCATTCCATTCTTATTTATAACTCAAGCCCACACATTTTCACTAAATTATCTCTCAGCAATATGTTCCTGAATTACAGTAGTAAAGATTTCCATATCACACCCCTTCTCACTTGCTTCTCTTTCCATCATTCAAGTAACAACTAAAACCCGGAATGTTAATCTGCCAGTACAGCATTCCCTCAGCCCAAGTTTCTGTAACAGCTGCCTCACCCAAGTCTCATGTTCCCATACATGCCCTAATTTCATCAGCCTTACTTGTTAGACCTTTTGCATAGAATTAAATGTAGTTTGATTCTTCAGGCTTACTTCTGACTTGTTCTTGTCTATATTTTCCATTTTCCTTGCTCTTTTCTGATTCAGAACATTATCATTGAGCCATCGACTTCTCCAGCATGGAGACAGATCCTTTGGCGGAAATTGGTTATGCCGACCGAAATGCCCAACCAGGGTAATTCCATTGCCATGCACTTCTAAACATTTCCTGTCCGTGTATTTGTTCAAATGCCTTTTGAATGTTGTTAATGTATCCACCTCAACCACTTTCTCTGGCAACACATTCCATATGTACCACTCCCTTTGTAAAAAAAAAGCTAGTCCTCAGATTCCTCTTTATTCTTCCTGTTTAACCTTAAATTGATGTCCTCTAATCCTCGATTCCCAACCCTGGGAAAAAGACTGAATGCATTCATCCTATCCATACCTTTCATGATCTTGTACACTTCTATAAGACCCCCCTCAGTCTCCTAAACACTAATGAAACAAGTCCTAGCTTATCCAACCTCTGCTTATAACTCAGTCCCGAGAGTCCTGGCAACATCCTTGCAAATTTATTCTGCACTGTTTCCAGTTTAATAACATCTTTCCTCCAGCAAGGTAACTAAAACTGATCACAATACTTCAAGTATGACCTCACCAAAGTCCTGTGTGACTGCAACATAACTTCCCAACTTCTATACACAATTCTCTGACTGATGAAGGCCAGTGTGCCAAAAGCCTTTTTCACTGGCCTTTCGACCTTTTACTCCACTTTCTGAGAACCTCGCACCTGAACTCCAAGGTCCCGCTGTTCCACTACACTCCTTAAGGAGCTACCATTCAACATGAAACTGCTACCTTGATGTGACTTTCCAAAACCCAATAGCTAACACTTATTTATATTAAATTGCATCTGCCATTTCCCAATCCATTTCCCCCAACATTCAAGGTTCTGCAGCATTGTTTGATAAACTCCTTCACTGTCCATGGTAGCGCTTAATTTACTGTCATCTGCAAACTTACTAATCATGCCTTGTACATTCTCATCCAAATCACTTATATTGATAATAAACAGCAATGGGCACAGCAGTGACCGCTGAGGCACTCCACTAGTCACAGGCCTCCAGTCTGGAAAGCATCCTTCCACAATTACACTCTGATTCCTACTATCAAGCCAATTATGTATCCAATTTGCCAGCTCCCTTGGATTCCATGCCATCTGTCCTTCCAGAGCAGCCCACCATGTGAAACCTTATCTAATGCCTCACTGAAATCCATATAGACTAGGTCTACTGCCCTGCCCTCATTAACCATCGTACTCACTTCACTAAAGAACTCTAACAAATTTGTTCGGCATGATCTCCCTCACTAAAAAGCCAGACTGACTACTCCGAATCAACCCCTGTCTTTCCGAATACATGGATGTTTTAACACTCAGAATCCCTCATCTCTCTTTCTATTTTGGAAGCTCACCTCAGGAAAAAAAAAGAGATCACAGGCTCTAAACATAGAACTAAAAATCGCCCCATCAGAACACTGGTCCCATTTCCAGTTCAGGTGAAACCTATCGTTTTTAGAACAAGCCTTTTCTGTCCCAGAAAAGACCCAAATATTCCAAAAAATCTGAATCTCTGCACACTGCACAAACTCTTCAGCCAATGACTGATGTGAGTCTAGATTAGGGTGGTGCTAGAAAAGCACAGCAGCTCAGACAGTTTCCAAGGAGCAGGAAAATTGACGTTTTGGGCAAAGGCTCTTCATCCGGCATAGAGGCGGGGCGCTGCAGATTGAAGAGATAAATGAGAGGGTGTGGGCGTGGGGAGAAAGTAGCATAGAGTACAGTAGTTGGGTAGGGGTACGGATGGAGGCAATAGGTCAGAGGGGAGGGTGGGTTAAGGTAGCAAAGATTAATTGCAAAACTTGAACCCACACCTCCTCCCTCACCTTCATCCAAGGCCCCAACGGAGCCTTCCACATCCATCAAAGTTTTACCTGTTCATCCACCAATACCATTTATTGTATCCGTTGCTCCCAATGCAGTCGCCTCTACTTTGGGAGACTGGACACCTCCTAGCAGAGCGCTTTAGGCAACATATCCGGGATACCCCACTAATCAATCCCACTGCCCCATTTCAACTTCCCCTCCCACACTGCCGAGGATATGCATGTTCTGTGCCTCCTCCATCACCGCTCCCTCACCTCCCGACGACTGGAGGAAGAACGCCTTATCTTCTGCCTTGGAACACTTCAACCTCATGGCATCAATGTGGATTTCACTAGTTTCCTCATTTTCACTTCCTCCACTTCGCCCCAGCTCCAACTATCCAGCTCAGCACCACCCTCATGACCGACCCTATCTGCTTATCTTCCTTCCCACCTATCCACTCCACCCTTGTCTCGGACCTATCACCTTCATCCCCACTCCCATTCTCCCATTGGACTATTTGCTACCTTCCCATACCCTCCTCTCTGAACTATCACCCTCATCTCATCTATTGTACTCTGCTACTTTCTCCCCAACTCCACCCCCTCTCCTTTATCTTTCCATTCTTCAGGCACCCTGCCTCTATTCCTGATGAAGGGCTTTTGCCAGAAATTCTTAGCGCCCAAGATCTGAATAACACCTTTACTTTCCTCGAAGAGACTATCTCTTTCAACAATACACAAAAAGGAATATCTGTTTGAGAGAGAAATAGCCACAGGAGACTTCTGAACCACCTTGTTCCCTTTCCTGATGGTTAATCATCTATCTGACTGATCCTGCTGTGTAACCACATCTCTAAATCTACTCGTCATCCCACTCAGTGTCTCCTGTATGTCTTCAATGACATTGAGTCGAAAATGAAGAAGCTCTCAATAGCACCTTACATCTATAAATAAGGTGGAACGATGGCTCAGTGGTAAGCCATGCTGCCTCATAGCACCAGTCTCCCAGGTTAGATTCCAATCTCAGGCGATTGTTTGTGTGGAGTTTGCACATTCTCCCCGTGTGTGCGTGGGTTTCCTCCAGGCGCTCCGGTTTCCTAAAACAATCCAAAGATGTGCAGGTTAGGTGAATTGGCCATAGTGTAAGTGCATTAGTTAAAAAGTAAAGAGGTTTGGGTGGTTGACAGTTCGGAGGGCCAGTGTGGACTTATTGGACCGAGTGGCCTGTTTCCACACGGTAGGCAATCAAACCTAATCAAACTGATTTTCTAAACAACAGATTTAACATGGAGCATGCAAACACAGTGAAGTATTAATTATATCAAAAAGTAAATCAAAGATGTAACTGAACGGATGAAAAAAAGTGAATCCTCAAATAAGCCAACATTCAGCTTTTGGCTTCAGGAATTAAAAAAGAAATCTCCGGTGCCGTCCCCCTGCAATCCTCTCCACAATCTCCGTATATAAACAATCCCTCCTTCTTTGCACATTTGTTCATGTAATTTTACTTCTGTTAAAGCTTACCAACCATTGTTGACAGACTCACTGGTCTACAGTTCCCTGGACTTTTCCTTACTAACTTGCATAAATAAATCATATCAGCCACCTCCCAGTCTCTGGCTCCCCATCTATAGCTGTTGAAGATAAATTATCTCAACAAGATGCTCAGCAATTTCTACTCTGGCTTGTTCACAGTTTGACATTTTTGAAGATCAGAGAAGTGTTTAATGCTGTACTATATGTTGTGGTCCCCAAACAGCATGGCATCCCATCAACTCCAAATCTACATCCCAGAGACCATGAGCAATGGCATATGGGAGTATCTAGAGAAACCACAAACCCTGGAGAATCTTTTCAGAAGAATAACACTCTCAGAATCAATGATATAATGAGTTGTAATGGACTCCATGGGACGAGACCAGCCATGACTACCATGGTGTGCGAGAGCATGCTATGCTTGAGGAAAGGGATAATCAAACCTGCCCACAAGAGGAAAGGGGAATGAGAGGGAAATGACCCCACTGTGTCCCTATCACTGAGCCCTGAGGACATTCGACTGACCTCACTGAATCTCTGTCACTGACCCAGGGGAGATCACGCTGACCCTACTGTGTCTCTGTCACTGACCACTGGGGGCATTAGACTGACCCCACTGTGTCTCTGACACTGACCCCGAAACTTTGCCCAGGAGGGTCACTCTCTCACCGTGATGAATTTAACTTGAGTGCCCCCACAGGGTTGGCAAAGGCAGGATGGTCGGCTAGTATGGGGTTACACAGCCCTGTTGTTAGCTCTGTATCACAAAGCAGCCATCCAGCTAACTGAGAATCAGAGAATCTCTGCAGTGCTGATGAAGACCACTTGGCCCATTGGCTCTGCACTGCCCTCCAAGGATCATCTAACCTAAACCCATATCCCTAATCTGTTCCTTTAACCTGCATTTCCCGTGACCAACCCATTCCAGCACGCAACGCCCTGGATACTATGATCAATAATGTGAAATGTTTTCATCCTTCTGTGATTCCTAACAGATAAACTAATCCTGCATTATAACAGTGAAGTAATCCATATTGGCATTTCAGGGGTGGGTGTTGCTTTGATACAGGATGGGGAAAGGAGAATTGAGAAACCAGTGTGAGATTTCTGTTAAAAAACACTCGTTTCATTCATTCAGACAGTGGCTGCTGATTACTCCTCTTGCCACCAGAGGGAGCCGCTCTGCCTCTGCTCACAGCCCACTTCCTCCTTGTCAGTTCTTCTCTGTCAAGGAACCTTCTTCTTCCACTTGGTCATCACCCACCGGCCTTGTACCAGCCCTAGACCTCTTCATTGCAGACTGCAGACGTGACATCAGCGACATCAATTTCTCCACCCCCTCACCCACTCCAACGTCATCCCCTCCGAACGTGTAACACTCCACTCTGTCTGCACCAAACCCCGGTTCACCATCAAACCCGCTGACAAATGTTAGTCTGGATAATGTTCCTCTATGTCGCAGAGGCCAAATGCCAATGCTCCAACACTACGTCCTAATTCTCCGTTTCCCACTACTCCAACATGACCCATCAGGACAAAATCACATGCACTGTCCCTGCCATCATTGTCTCAAGTGATCTACTCTCCAATGCCTCCAAATTCATAGTCCCCCAACTCCATACTGCGTGTTTCTACCTGTTCCCAAGGACCACAAGCCTAACTACCCCAGCTGAACCTTCGTCTTGGCATGCTTCTGCCCCTTCAAACTCATCTCATCCTACCTCAACTCCATCCTGTACCCTTTGGTTCAGGAACTTCCCAGCTGCACCACACCCTCCACCTGTTCAGCAACTTCAAGTTCCACAGCCCCTTCATATGCAGATCTTATTCACATCCATACCGAACTAGGATGGCTCCCAGGCCTTCTGCTCCTTCCTCTCATCGAATCATACAGACCCTCATGGAAACAGACCCTTTGGTCCAACCCGTCCATGCCGACCAGATATCCCAACCCAATCTAGTCCCACCTGCCAGCACCCGACCCATATCCCTCCAAACCCTTCCTATGCATATACCCATCCAAATGCCTTTTAAATGTTGTAGTTATACCAGCCTTCACCACTTCCTCTGGCAGCACATTCCATACACGTACCACCCTTTGAGTGAAAAAGTTGTCCCTTAGGTCTCTTTTATATCTTTCCCCTCTCACCGTAAACCAAAGCCATCTCGTTCTGGACTCCCCCACCCCAGGGAAAATACTTTGTTTATTTGCTCTTTCCTTTCCTCTCATAATTTAGTAAATATTTATAAGGATACCCCTCAGAGTCCGACGCTGCAGGCAAAACAATCCCAGCCTGTTCAGCCTCTCCCTACAACTCAAATCCTCCAACCCTGGCAAATTACTAATAAATCTTTTCTGAATCTTGGCAATTTTATCAACATCTTTCCGAAAGGAAGGAGACAAGAATTGCACGCAATATTCCAACTGTGGCCAAACCAATGTCCTGTACAGCCGCCACATGACCTCCCAACTCCTACACTCAGTACTCTGACCGATAAATGAAACATACCATACGTCGTCTTCGCTATCCTATCTGCCTATGACTCCACTTTCAAGGCGTTATGTACCTGCACTGCAAGGTATCTTCGTTCAGCAACGCTCCCATGGACTTTACCATTAAGTGCATACGTCCAGCTTAGATTTGCTTTCCCAAAATGTAGCACATCGCATTTATCTGAATTAAACTCCATCTGCCACATCTCAGCCCATTGGCCCATCTGCTCAACATCCCATTGTGACCTGAGGTAACCATCTGCGCTGCCACTACACCTTCAATTTTTTGTGTCATCAGCATGGCCTCAATCGCTCTCCCAATAAAAGCTGACACACCATGTGCCTTCCTAACAACCCTATCAACTTAGGTGGCAAATTTCTGGGAACTGTGTACATGGACATAGAGATCTTTCTTCTCATCGACACTGCCAGGAACCTTACCATTAGGCCAGTAATCATTATTCCTGTTACTCCTTCCAAAGTGAATCACTTCACAATTTTCCGCAACATCTCCATTTGCCACCTCTCAGACCTGCTCTGCAGCTTTTCCATGTCCCTCTGTAACCTGCAACATCCTTTAGCGCTATCCACAACTCCACCAGACTTTGTGTCATCCACAAATTTAGTAACCCATCCTTCGATTCCCTCGCCCAGGCGTTTTATAAAAATGACATATAGCAATGGACACAAAACTGATCCTTGCGGTACACCACGAATAACTGAACTCCAAGATGAACATTTCTCATCAACCATCACCCTGTCTTCTTTCAGCGAGCCAAGGTCTGATCCAAACTGCTAAATCACCCTGTATCCCACGCTTTTGGATTTTGTGCGATAGCCTACAGTGGGGGACCTTATCAAACACCTTACTGAAATCCACATGCACCACATCAACTGTTTTACCCTCATCCATCTGTTTGGCCACCTTCTCTAAAAACTCAATAAGGTTTGTGAGGCATGACGTACACTTAACAAACCATGTTGACTGTCCTTAGTCAACTTATTCCTCTCTAGATTATTATAATTCCGATCTCTTGTAACTTTTTTCCAACACTTTTCCCACAACAGAGGTAAGGCTCATTGGTCTATAATTAGCAGGGTTATCTCTACTCCCCTTCTTGAACAAGGGGATAGAATGTGCAATCCTCCAGCCTTCTGGCACCAATCCGACAGAAAATCACAAAACAATACCAAAGTCAAAGGTTCTGCATTCTCCTCCCTGCCTTCTCAGAGATTCCGAAGATAAATCCCATTCGGCCCAGGGGACCTATCCATTTTCACACTTTCCAGAACTGCTAACACTTCCTCCTTGTGAACCTCAATCCCATCTAGTCTAGCAGCCTGTATCTCAGAATTCTCCTCGACTATATTGTCTTTTTCCAATGTGAATACTGATGAAAAATATTCATTTAGCCCGTTCCCATCTCCTCGGTCTTTGCGCACAACTTCCACGGCTATCCTTGATTGGCTCTAATGTTACTCTAGTCATTCTCTTATTCCTGATATACATGTAGAAAGCCTTAGGGTTTTCCTTAGTCCTATCCACCACCGACTTCTCATGTGCCTTCCTGGCTCTTCTTAGCCCTCTCTTTACGTTTTTCATGACTAACTTGTGACTCTCATATACCCTACCTGAACCTTTACATCTCATCCTATAGTAAGCCTCCTTCTTCCTCTTGACAAGAGATTCAACTTCTTTTGTAAATCACGGATCCTGCGCATGACCACTTCCTCCCTGCCTGACAGGTGCATACTTTTCAAGGACATGCAGTAGTTCTTTCTTGAATAGGCTCCACATTTCTATTGTGCCCATCCCCTGCAGTTTCCTTCCCCATCCTATGCATCCAAAATCTTGCCTAATCGCGTCATAATTGCCTTTTCCCCTGCGGTAACTCTTGTCCTGAAGTATGTACCTATCCCTCTCCATCGCTAAAATAAACAGAAGTGAATTGTGGTTACATCACCAAAGTGATCACCTACCTCCAAATCTAACACCTGGCACTGTTCTTTACCCAGTATCAAATCCAATGTGGCCACACTCCTTGTTGGCCAGTCTACACATGTGTCAGAAACCATTCTGCACACACTGAAAAAAACCCTGACTCATCTAAAGTTCTCAAACTATAGAATTTCCAGTCAATATTTGGAAAGTTAAAGTCTCCCATAACAGCTGCACTGTTCCTCTTACTCCTATCCAGAATCATCTTTGCTATCCTTTCCTCAACATCTCTGGAACCATTCGGAGACCTACAGAAAGCTGCCAACATGGTGACATCTCTTTACCTGTTTCTAACCTCAGCCCACAGTACCTCAGTGGACGAGTCCTCAAACGTCCATTCTGCCACAGTCATACAGCCCTTGACCAACAATGCTACACCTCCACCTCTTTCACCATCTTCTCTGTTCTTACTGAAACATCTAAATATTGGAACCTGCAACAACTTTTCATGTCCCTGCTCTACCCATGTCTCTGAAATGGTCACAACATCGAAGGCGGAGGTACCAACCAATGCTGCAAGGTCACACACCTTATTCCGGAAGCTCCTGGCATTGAAGTAGACACACTTTGAACCACTTTCCTGCTTGTCGGTGCACTCTTGCGATCTTCAAATCATGTTTCTGATCTCACGACTCTCAATTCCCTGGAACCGGAACTACAGTTAAGGTTATCATCGCCTGTTGAATTGGTTTCTGATGAGCAAATATCCCCGCCTCCCCCCAGATGTTGGTATCCCTCTGATTCAGGTGTATACCATCCTGTTTGTAGATCTCCCACTACCCCAACAATGAGACTCAATTACCCAGATATCTGAAATTCTTCCTCCTGCACGTGTTCAACTCCTCTCTCTCTCCCTGTTGCTCACTTCACGAGCACATGAAAAGGGCATCAAACTAGAGATAACAACTCTGTTTGTTCTAACTCTAAGCTTCCACCCCCAACTCGCTGAATTTATTCCTTAAATCCGATCTCTCTTCCTAACTATGGCGTTATTGCCTATGTGGACCACAACTTGGGGCTGGTCCCCCTCCCCTGCAAGGATCCCGAACACACGATGCGAGACATCACAAACCCTGGTACCTGAGAGGCAATACACCAACTGTGGGTCTCTCTCATTCCCATAGTACCTCTTATCTGTCCCCCTAACTGTGGAATCCCCAATGACTAATGCTCTTCTCATCTCCCCTCTTCTTTTCTGAGCAACAGGGATAGACTCTGTGCCAGACACCTGTTCGCCATGGCTTCCCCCTGGTAAGTCGCACCACCCTCCACAATATCCAAAACGGTATACTTGTTATTGAGAGGAATAGCCACAGACGAACCCTGCACTGCCTGCCAGTTCCCTATCGGTCCTCTGACTAGAACCCACCTGCCTTTGTCTTGTATATGAGCTGTGACTACCGCTCTGTACCTCCTCTCAATAAACGCCATCACCTCCCCCCGACTCCACCAGCTCCGAAGATCATCTCGCTCCAGCTCCAATTACCTAACACGGTTTCTGAGGAGCTGGATATGGGTGGACTTCCCAGCGATAGTGTCAGCAGGGACAATAGTAGTGACCCTTAGCTCCCACATTCTGCAGGAAGAGCATTCAACTGCCCTAAACACCATTCCCATGCTTCTAAATTCCTAAAGAAATTATTGAAAAATACAATTTTTAAAAAAAATTCTAGTTACCTTACCAATCCAGCACAGAGAATCTTTTTTTGATTAGAGGAGGAGGATGGGTGGGAGACACTACCGAAGTAGTGCTTCAGGTAACACACCACCCAAATATATTACTTCACTTACCCAGCAGTCCCGTGTCTGCTCCTACTCAGCGTGCACTCTGCCTACTCATGGCGGAATTATTTAAATCAGTGATTCACCTTCTTGTCAGCCCCCGGTTGACGCTTCCGCTCTTTCTGCTGCTGAAACAAAAATGAAGGGCTCCAACGCTCTCGGTAAGTTTTTATATCAGTGATTTACCTTCCCAACAGCCCTCTAGTCGATGTTCCCGTGCTTCCTGCTGCTGAAACAAACATTTCCTGGCTCGAATCATTACTGAATTATGTGACTCACTCTCAATTAAACAGCAACTGTCTGGTGCATATCACACGTAGGCAGCAGGGATTGTGGAACGGGCCAATCATACTTTAAAAGAGAGACATCTAAATTGGTCCAAGAAACGGAGTTAAACTGGCTCAGAATCTTGCCCTTGGCAGTACTGCATATGTGAGTGTCTCCACATTTGCAGACTGGACTGTCAGCTGCAGAGATAGCTAACAGTCTGTCAATGAGGATTCTGTGGGATGCAGATGATAAGCCCCTTGCGGGTGTGGACCTACATGAAATGGGTGAGCAAATGCAGAACTACTCGAAACAGTTTACTCTTCCTCTGAAGTTTCTTCACTCAAAGATCAAAAGTCACCTTGCCCAGGTGAGGAAGAGACAATCGCCTCCCAATATCTAAGAGTAAACGCAGGGGATTGTATATTGGTTAATAACTGGGAAAGGAACAAACTGGGACAATGCTGTAGCGGACCCTTTCACATCTTACAAACAACACCAACCTCTGTCAAGACTGAAGAACGTTCGAAATGGGTCTACCGATCTGATTGCAAGATTACTCCTGAAACAGGATTGGAAACAGCTCAAGACCTTTTTGGTACTCTTTGGACTTGCTGAATTCTTTAATGCAGGATGACATTTGAGATTGAAAAACAGGCCTACTCGGGAACTGCATGCAAACACTTATTTACATATGTCATATATGTAAGCTGAAAAAATTAATATAAGTAATTGTTGGTTTTGTACCCATGTCCCCATCCATTCAATGGAAAGGAATATCTCTTCAACCGTTTTATAGAACAGAAACAGTTGCGTGGATGTTATGTCGGAATCACATTAATGGGGACATGACAATATGGGAATCGGCAAGTTATGAAATAACTAAATTTTCGACATTATATCAGTTCCTCCTTCCCTTACAGTCCATTCAAATAATGCTACACGTACCCTCTGTGGAAGAAATCAGAAAAGGGAAAATTGATGGGACAAAGCAGGTTTAACCTCACATTTGACTGGCAAGGCCCAGCAGTGAGTATTCCTGATCGTGCAATACGTTACTGCAATTGGTCCAGAGTATAACTTTGAATAGTCCATTGGCCTGTTCTACCCTCCAACCTTGGATGACATTGGCTAATGATTTTACAGCTTTTCATGGCATATACTTTATATACGGCACCAGAGCTTACCCTTGGCTTCCAACCTGTTGGATAAGAAACTGCTATTTGGATTATGTGGTACCCTATGTGCATCATATGATCTCCCTTAAGCCCTACCTTCTATGAGCCAAAAGAGTCATTTCCAAAACAGACCATTTCTTCATGATGACTTTTCCAGTGGATGGAATGCCCTGGGCATTCGGTGAATTGATTCACATGGCATCAACATTGGAACATGCAGCAAATGACACAGCTTTGGAAGCAAGGGCAACTGGACAAGTATTGACTGAGGTCTCAGATGAGCTTGTGGCTGTGGCATTGCAGAATCGACTGGCTTTTGATTATCTCCTAGCCTCAGCAGGAGGAACGTGTGCTATTGTCAGTCAGGGGTGCTGTACTTACTTTCCAGATGCCTCTAAGCATATTATCAACCTGGCTGACCATATTAAACAACATTCTGATCAAACACAGAGGGGTGGCTGGGAATTCCATAATTACAACCCACTGGAATGCTTAGGTCCCCGGATATTTGATTGGATCATGAAGACCATTTACTGTTATTACTATTGTTAGTAGGAATATGTTTGTTCGTTTGCTTGTGCCAATGTATTTTCAACTGGATTATCAAGGTACCTGTGTAACTGATTTTCATGATATGACAAAAGGGGGAATGTGGAATTGTGGGAAACAGTTAAGAATGTCTGATGGGAAAATTGGCCAACTCCCGGGTTACAACACAATAAGTTAAAGAACTATTGCAAAAGTTAGGAAACAGTGCTGAATTTAGCAGACATGACACAAGGTGAACTTATTAACATTTCCTGATAAAAGGCTCTTGCCCGAAACGTCGATTCTCCTGCTTGTCAGAATTTGATTACACGGATCCACATATGTTTTGAAAATCTAATTTTAGCTCAAACAAAGACATTCATATGCAAAAACAAAGGTATGTAATAACGTACATAACTCGATGTTTTGGAAAGTCAACAGGACAAAACAAGAGGGGGAGGGGGGATCGAAGATGGCGGCAAACTAAGAGGTCTGCTTTGCTGAGCTCCGCATCTCTGTTAAGGCAAATTATCCTTCTCACCTCCCCACTTAAATAATTTCGACGATAATTTTATATTTAAAGACTTTTTGAACCTAGATATCTTATATAGTTTATAAGTTTGTTTTATCTAACAAACTAAAAGTAAAGGCTCCAGCAATTCTCATGACACAGGACACTCACAAGAGAAGGCAGATACATTCACGACCGCAGCTGCAGCTCCCTCTAGTAGGCCCTTGGAGTCATTCCATTACCAGACCCTGGCTGCAGAGTTTGCAAAACAGCGAGAGATGATCGAAACGTCCATCACAGAGAAGTTCTGCAATAGACTGGACCCAATCTTAGCCAAGCTCCAAAAACATAAGGAGCAGCTGGGAGGCCGAGTATGAAGAACAGAAGAAGTTGAAAGGACTACCACAGTTTTGGAAACCGTGATTGATTCTGCAAAGGTAAGAATTTGAATGCTGGAGAAACAGGTACTTACCACACAGGAGCAGGTCGATGACCTCAACAACAAAGACAAGAGGAAGAACTTCCGCATTTACGGGGTTGCTGGAGGGGGAAGAAGGTGGCCAACCAGAGAGTTTCTCTGAAAGCTGGCTGCCTCGATTCCTGGGCCTGGAAGCTTCATCTGACTGTGTAAATTGTGAAAGGGCCCATCGAATTGCTCTGTGCAGCCCCGGCTTTGAACAGCGTCTTCATTTAGCCCTAGTGCGATTCTGCAGCAAAAGAGATAAACTTAAAGTTATTGAAGTCTCCAGAATAAATGGAGAAGATCTACAGGCCTTAATCTACAAAGGATAGAGGATTATGTTCTTCCAGGACTTCGCTGCAGCTGTCATACGGAATTGGATGACCTTGATGAAGTCAAGAGAAAACTGACAGACATTGGCATCCAATGTTACCCAAGGTACCCACCACTGTTTCGCTTTATGTGTGATGGGTCGACCCATTTTTTTGACAGCCCAGAAAATGTGAAAAACTTTTGCAGACGATAAAATGGATCGGATAACTGCAAGTATGTGGACTATAGTGTTTCATTTTCCCTTTTCTTCTCTTATTTGTTTATTTGCCAGGGTTGTTGAACCCCTTTTCTTAAATTATTGAGTGATAATGTATATATGGGAATGGGTCGAGGGTTTACATTTAATTTTCTTGCTATGGTAGTTTTCTTTCTCTCATCTTTCTTGGCCTGAGTCTAGGATGGGGCTCAAGCTGGAAGGAGGTATGAAGGTGCTTTTGAGATATGTAAGTGCCACCTGTGGGCAGGGAATAGAGCCCATTGTTAAATGTTTTCTACTTGGTTTAATTTGATGGATTTTGTTTGTAGATGTAGTTATTAGGATGTTAGACGTAGTAGTTTTAGTTTTCTTTCGTCTATGCTCAGCAGTTGATAAGTCGAATTCTTCCTTTTCGGAGATTGAATGATGTTATAGAGGGCCATGGCCAATTTTGTCCTCAAATGGTGTACCTGGAATGTTAGAGGGATCTATTCGCCAATGAAAAGGGAAATGGTGCATTCCAGTCTTCTAAAGGAGAGGGTGAATATTGTCCTTTTGTGGTAGACTCATCTCACTGATAAAGAACATTTGAAATTGCAGAAGGGTGGGTTTGATTGTGGATATTTATCTTCTTTTAAAACGAGGAACAGGAGGCGGCCATTCTCATCTGGAGGAATCTTCCACTTCAGTTGCTTGACAGATTAAAGATGAGCATGAGTGGTTTGTCATTCCTAAGGTATTAATGCATGGAGAAGAGGATGGTATCCTGAATGTGTACTGTTCCTCAGCGCACCCTCTTAGATTTCTGATAGATGCGTTCTCAAAACTGATGGCCCTTACATCACAGCAGCTGATTTGAGGAGGAGTCTTTAATTGCTTTATGGACCCTGCGGTGGATAGAATACCTAGAGGCCCATCAACACATTCTCCTAAACAGCTGATGGACTTATGTGCGGAATTGTGATTGGTGAATGTTTCGACACCACGGGCAGTGAATTTACATTCTTCTCTAATCCACACAAATGTCATACAAGGATTATTTTTTTTTCCTAGCCCCTGCATTATCCTTGGACTTGTTAACATCCTGTACTTTTGGAAATATCACTGTTTTGGGTCATGCTGCAGTCTACTTGGGGACTGAGCTTAAGATTAGTGTGGTCGGCTTTCGACATTGGTGAATGAATCCCATTGTTCTTAGGAATAGTAAGTTTATTGAATATTTCCTTTACAAATTTAAGGTATTTTTATCCATCAATTCAGGCACGGCCAGTAACCCGTCCATTCTTTGGGAGACAGCTAACGCTTATGCCAGGCTCATTTCTTACTCCGCGAGTCAGAAGTAACTGAAGGGGGAGCAAAAATGCCTTCTTGAGGGAAGTTTAAAGACCGCTGAGAAGGCGTATTTTGATAAGCCATCATTGGTTAAGTTGCAGTAGGTTATGGCTCTTCCTTGAACTCTTGCTTACACAGATGGCAACGAAGGAGCTCTCCTTTGTGAAACTGGTCTAACATGGGGACAAGTGGGCAGGTACCTACTGTATCTTTTCAGGAGAAAGAATGCCCGCCAGGCCATTACCTCGATCAGACTCTAAAAAGATTGATGCAGCATTCCGGAAATTATATATTGAGCTATAGAAATCTGAGCATTGTGAGGATGTATGGGCTAAGATGAAGTCTTTCTTTAAGAACTTGACCTTTCAAGTGTCAGTCCTGAATAAACAACTTTTCTTAACGCACATATAGCAGTACAGGAGTTTTAGGAGGCTGTGAGATAGATGCAAAGTGGGAAGGTGCCTGGCTTTGATGCCCCCCCTCCCAAATTGAGTTTTATAAGGAATTTATAAGCAGATCGTCGGGACCAATGTTGGAGATTATCATGACTGATCATCTTTCACCTAACCCTGAGAGAGGCTAATATTTCTCTCATTCTAAAGAAAGGGAAGACTTCAGAGGAATGTGCTTGTTATAGGCCCATCTCACTTCTGAACTCTGATTTCAAAATTGTGTTCAAGGGTCTCACTTAACGACTGGAAACTGTGCTGCCTTCCATTTTTAGCAATGATCAGACTGGTTTGAGAAAGGCCGTAGATCCTCTAATAATGTCGGAGGGTTGCTGAGTGTGATAAGTATGATTCAAGCTTGTCAGCAGCCTTCTGTTCAGGAATTAGTGGTCACCTGAGACGCAGAAAAAACGTTTGATTGGTTTGAGTGGTCACGTCTTTTGTTTATGCCCTGGAGCAATTTGCATTGGGGGAAGTTTTTATTCATTGGGTGAGGGATCTTTCTGATGCTCCTGTGGTGGCGGTTCTCACCAATGGTGTGAGGTCTAGTAATTTTGATATTTGTAGGGGCAGTCGGCAAGGCTGACCCCTCTCACCGTTACTTTTCACGTTGGTGATTGAGATGCTGACAGCGGCGATCCATAGGGATCCTAAAATAGCCACCCCAAAAGTAGGATCTAAGTCACAATAGATCGCATTATATGCAGATGATGTTTTGGTTTCTCTGTCTAATCCACAGGATTTTATATCCTATCTTATACAATGCATCAACTCATTTGGCTCTTTTCAGGCTACAAGATTAATGTCTTAAAATTAGAGGCTATGCCAATGGGGGGTCTTAGGAGAATATCTGAGGTGGGGGGTGAACGACAGTTCCCTTTCAAATGGTCACAGGATAACTTTTCTTATTTAGGCATCTTTATTTCTCCTGTCTTTGATGAGACGTTTCAGGCTAATTTTGCTAACTTGCTTGACAGGATTAAGCACGATTTCCTGCAATGGGAAGTACTTCCAATATCCTGGCTAAGACGGGTATCTCTTATCAAAATGAATGTTCTTTTCCGTTTGCTCTCCCCTATACAAATGCTTCCACTGATTTTCGCGCATCTTAATGGATGGTATATCTCTTTTATTTGGCGCTATTCGCAGCTTCTTATCAAGTTGTCTAAACTACAGTTGTCTCATAGATTTGGGGGAGTGGATTTCCCAGGTATTATAGGATACCGGTTAAATTCTCTTCTATCGTTTGTTCGCCATTGGGTCTGTAAAGACCCGACATCAATGTGGCTAGATATTGAGGACTCCAAGTCAAAATGTCCCCTCATCAGCCTGTCGTTATTCGATAAAATGAAGGTGTTTATGGAATATTGCCATAATTTGATTGTACTTATTACTGTTAAGGCATAGACGAGAATTGGGCAGAAGGAAAGTAATATGTCCAAAATGTCATTTCTTACTCTTATAGTGGATATGCTGAGTTTTCAACAGAGGGTAATGGGCCCTAGATTTAAGCTCTGGGCAACTAGGGGAATCTCCTGTTTGGCCTACTTATTTGAAGATGAAAAAATGATGTCGTTTGAGCAAATAATTTGTAAACAAGTTCAAGTTAGCAAAGACTTTTACCGCTTTTTTCAGGTCAGGGATTTCATTCAGAAAGGGACCATGCTCTTGACCAACTGCTGTGGATCTATTATGGAGAAGAGGGAACTTTATGCTGAAAGTACTCTCTCAATTAGTACGCTTTATCATTTGCTGGGGGCGATCTTTCAGAAGAGGATGAACAGCTTTGCGATATTTGGCAGAGGGAATTAGGGGTTGAAATTTCTATGGCAACATCCGGACACATTTGCAAGAATGCAAGGAAGATTTAGAATTGTCATAGGACCCGTGCCAGAGAAAGGTTTTGCATAGGGTCCACTTGGCCCAAGAACATCTCTCAAAGTTTAAGGTGGGAGCATCCCTGTTTTGTCCAAAGTGTAAGGTAAACATCGGCACTCTCACTCATTGCTTATGGTGTGCCACAGGCTCCATGCATATGGGAGTTCTGTGGCAGAGCTCATAGAGAGGGTCTGGAGGGCTGGGGTTGAGATGGACCCCTATCTCGCTTCTCACGGACCTACCCAGTATACTCTCTATGGATGCTCAAGGGGAAACAAAATCTTTCTAATATCCTCACTTTCTGCGTTAGGGAAAAAATAATTAAAGTGTTGGGTTTCTGAACACTAACCCCCAGGGACTGTTGGTTTGGCATAGGCTTATTATGAAACATATCCCTCTGGACCTTTTCACAAATACGATGCACTGGAAAACATACATTTTTATACGATATGGCACCCCTTTCTGGACTGCTCAGACAAGGCTTTTGTGAAGTCATTGCGTTCTGATTTACTGTACTAGATGGTCTTGAAGGAAGAATTAGTAATATTTTGTGTGCAGTTAGCGAGGTAATATTTTATTCTGCTAAGCTGTTTTGCTTGTTTATTTATTCATTAACTACTTTTATTGCTTTTTTCTGTTTTGCACATGAGAGATATGTTTTGGTCGTATTGTTGTTGTTGCTGTGGAGTTTTTTTTCTCTTTTTGTTGTATAGAATAATAGGGTTAGGGTTAGGGTTAGGGAGGTCAGGTCAGCCCTTGTGACCCTGGCTGAGATGCTCTGTGAAACATGCCGTTAGTTTATGTTTGGTCTCGCCAATGTAGAGAAGACCAGATCGGGAGCACTGGATGCAGTAAACTAGCTTTGAGGATAGGCAGATGAACCTCTATCTCACTTGGAAAGTCTGTTCAGGGCCCTGGATGGAGATGAGGCGGGTGGAGTGCCGGCAGACTTTGCATCTGTTAATGTTTCAGGCGAAGGTACCAGGGGTCTGGAGGTCTCGTGGAGAGAGTGGCGGGAACCAAGGACTGTCGAAGGGAATGGTCCTTGCGGAAGGCAGACAGAGGTGTGAAGTGTGTGATATTCTTAGTGGTGGGGTCCAGGTGGAGTTGTTGGAAGTGTTTAGCGGAAGATGTATTGGATACAGAGAATGGTGGGTTGGAAGGTGTGGACAAGGGGGAGCCTGTCTTTATTTCGTTTTGAGGGTGAGGGTGTTTAGAGCAGTGGAGTGAGGAATTTTCATGAACCCTGGTACCTTCCCCTGCAATCATAAAACTTGCAAGCCTTCTGGCACATTACGCACCCACACCTCCATTCAGGGCCCCGAACAGTCTTTCCAGGTGAGACACAGGTTCATCTGCCTCCCATCCAAACTAGATTACTGTATCCAGTGTTCCCGATGTGATCTTCTCTATATCAGTGAGACCAACTGTAAACTAAGGGCTGGTTTCATCGAGCTCTCAGTCAGGCCAGCAAGGGCCTATTTGACCTCCAACTCACTGCCCACTATTATTCACCTTCCAATTTCATCTCCGACTTGACCATCCTCGGTCTCCCCCATTGCCACGCGAATCAGACAGCAAATTGGAGGAACAAGACCTCATTTTCCACCTGGGTAGCCAACAGCTGGGAAGACTTAACATTGAGTTCTCCAATTTCAAATAACCTCCATTCCCACCCCCCGACTCCCTTTCCAGTACTCTCCTCCTCCCTTCCATATCTCTGACCGAGCCTGTCTTCTGGCCACCCTCTGTAGCTCAGATTCTCCAATTCTGCCAACATCTTTGTGAATCTTTTCTGAACCCTTTCAAGTTTCACAACATCTTTCCGATAGGAAGGAGACCAGAATTGCATGCAATATTCCAACAGTGGCCTGACCAATGTCCTGTACAGCCGCAACATGACCTCCCAACTCCTATACTCAATACTCTGACCAATAAAGGAAAGCATACCAAACGCAGCCTTCACTATCCTGTCTTCCTGCGACTCCACTTTCAAGTTGTTTTGTACCTGCACTCCAAGGTCTCTTTGTTCAGCAACACTCCCTAGGACCTTACCATTAAATGTATAAGTCCTGCTAATATTTGCTTTCCCAACATACAGAACCTTCCATTTATCTGAATTAAACTCAATCTACCACTTCTCAGCTCCTTGGCCCATCTGGTCCAGATCCAGTTGCAATCTGAGGTAACACTCTTCGCTGTCCACCACACTTCCAATTTTGGTGTCATCTGCAAACTTACTAACTGCACCTCTTAGGCTTGCATCCAAATCATTTATATACATTACAAAAAGTAGAGGAACCAGCACCGAGACTTGTGGCACTCCACTGATCACAGGCCTTCAGTCTGGAAAGCAACCCTCCACCACCACCTTCTGTTTTCTCCCTTTGAGCCAGTTCTGTATCCAAATGGCTAGTTCTCCCTGTATTCCATAAGATCTAACATGGCTAATCAGTCTCCCTTGGGGAACCTAGTTGAACGCCTTACTGAAGTCCATATGGATCACACCTACTGCTCTGTCCTCATCAATCTTCTTTGTTACTTCTTCAAAAAACTCCATCAAGTTTGTGAGACATGATTTCCCACGCACAAATTATGTTGACTATTCTGAATCAGTCTTTGCCTTTCCAAATACATGTACATTCTGTCCCTCAGGATTCCCACCATAAACTTGCCCACCACCGAGGTCAGTCTCACCGGTCTATAGTTCCTTGGAATGTCTTTACTGCCCTTCTTAAACAGTGGCACCACGTTTGCCAACCTCCAGTTTTCTGGCTCCTCATCTGTGACTATCGATGATACAAATATCTCAGCAAGAGGCCCAGCAGTCACTTCTCTAGCTTCCCACAGAGTTCTCGGATACACCTGATCAGGTCCTGGGGATTTATCCACCTTTGCCCGTTTGAAGAAATACACCACTTCCTCCTCTGTAATCTGGACGTTTTGCAAGATGTCACCATTTATTTCCCTACAGTCTATATCTTCCATATCATTTCCCTCAGTAAATACTGATGTAAAATATTCATTTAGTATCTCCCCCATTTTCTGTGGCTTCACACAAAGTCAGCCTTGCTGATCTTTGAGGGTCCCTATTCTCTCCCTAGTTACCTTTTGTCCTTAACATATTTGTAAGAAAACTTTCATTTCTCCTTAATTCTATTTGCTATCTCATGTCCCCGTTTTGCCTTCCTGTAGTATACTCCTACTTTCTTTATACTCTTCTAAGATTTCACTATATGTATCCTGTCTATACCTGACATATGTTTCCTTCTTTTTCTTAACCAAACCCTCAATTTTTATTCATCCAGAATTCCCTACACCTACCAGTCTTCCCTTTCACCCTGACAGGAATATAATTTCTCTGGATTTTTGTGATCTCATTTCTGAAGGCTTCCCATCTTCCAGCCGTCCCTTTACCTGTGAACATCTGCCTCCAATCAGCTTTCGAAAGTTCTTGCCTAATACCGTCAGAATTGGCCTTTCTCCAATTTAGAACTTCAACTTTTAGATTTGGTCTATCCTTTTCCATCACTATTTTAAAACGAGTAAAATTATGGTCGCTGGCCCCAAAGTGCTCCCCCACTGACACCTCAGTCACCTGCCCAGCCTTATTTCCCAAGAAAAGTTCAGGTTTTTCACCTTCTCCATTCGGTACATCCACATACAGAATCAGAAAATTGTCTCGTACACACTGAGGAAATTCCTCTCCATCTAAACCTTTAACACGGTGATAGTCTCAGTCGATGTTTCGAAAGTTAAAATCCCCTTCCATAACTACCCTATTATTCTTAAACATAGCTGAGATCTCCTCACAAGTTTGTTTCTCAATTCCCCTCTGATTATTGGGACGTCTATAATACAATCCCAATAAGGCGATCATCCCTTTCTTATTTCTCAGTTCCCCCAAATAACTTTCCTGGATGTATTTACGGGAATACCCTCCTTCAGCACAGTTGTAATGGCATCCATTATCAAAACTACCACTCCCCTTCCTCTCTTGCCTCCCTTTCTATCTTTTCTGTAGCATTTGTATCCTGGAACATTAAGATGCTAGTCCTGCCCAACCCTTAGCCATGTTTCTGTAATTGCTATGATATCCCAGTCCCATGTTTCCACCCATGCCCTGAGTTTATCTGCCTTCCATGTTAGGCCCGTTGCTTTGAAACAAATGCAGTTTAATTTATTAGTCTTACCTTGTCGCTGTGTGCCCTGACTTTTCGACTCGCTTCTGTTCTCATCTGTACCCGTGTCAGATCGGTCTCTTTCTTCATTATCTCCCTGGGTCCCCCCCCCCCCCACCACCTTAAGATCATTTCTAAGGCCATTCTATTTTCCCAGGCCATTCTACTGGTTGCATCAAGCTGTTCTGCTATGCCTTTGACTTCATAACCAGTGTAATTGATGAATCTTTGCTGATTTTAGAAAATATAGTTTATCCAGTCCACATTCTTGTTGACTATTTCTCACCAAAATAGGGCTGATTGAAAATCTGTTGCAATCTGGTTGCGGGTCTTGAACTCATCCGGAACCCCTCCTGCAACTCCTGTAGAGTCGAGATAAATCATATCATCAAAAGAGGTGTCTAATAATGACCTTTACCACTCCCCTTTTTGTTGCTCTCTTCTCCTTTTCAAATGCCAAGTGATTGGGATTGCCAATTGTACAATTGCACGTATCCCTCTCCAATCTGGAGGTAGGGTAGGTCTCGATATTTTGCCCCCACAGTGGCACCATAGATCCGCTCAGGGAAACTTCAGTGCTGAATAGTTCCCTCCCTTTTCCGTCACATACTCAATTTCGGTACATGACTTCAGCTCCCCCAAATATCTGGACCGTTTTGTTCCTCGCCTGTTTACACACGATGTGTGATTTCTGACGAAGGCAGAAAAGGTTTGGGGGCGGGGGAGGGACGTCTTTAAGCCTTCCTTCATTAAAGGAGGGAACATTAATGGAAGGGGCATACAATCTTCATTACTCCATGCAGTCTCATCCTGATACAGGGCTATCATGCATGTCATGCCCTACCTGTCTCTCTTCCACCCGAGCAGAAAGGGGACTACTTGGGCCATTGGTCTCCCAGAGGCACATGCACAGCAATTGCTCGGTTTCAGACATTTTACAGTGTACTTGATCCATTTAACCCAGGCATTTGCGTCCCCGTATCTAGTTTCTATTTCGATGGTCTGTTTCAAGTCCTTTACCTCTCTAATTTTTATCACTTTTATCGAGAGTGGTGAAAGGTTGGATCGTATTATCCAGTTGTTCTGCCCGTTTTCCCTTTCCTATTCCTATGCTAAACCGAAAACAACAGCCCGAGAAATCCTTCCCGTTTGATTTCATTTCTACCCCAAATGTTTCATTTAATTGTACCTGATAGGTGCCCACCTCTCCCACCGCCCACACCCCCCCCCACCTCCCTCCACAAGAAGCGCTTCATGCCATGTGGTTCTCTTTATCGTTAAGTACATTGGGTTACACTTTTTTATTGGGACAATCGAGAGCTGGTCGGAAGGAGGCCCGGTGTACTATGATGAGCCAGCATACCAAGTACCATCCGCAAGGCCCTCCCCATAGGACTTAAGATGTATCTCTGAGCTGCTGTACTGTCTCTGATTATCTACACTCCCACAATTTACTAAGCTGCATGCATCGGCGTCTATTACTTGCAGATTATCAGACTCAGGGAACATTAATAACAAGTATGAAGCGACGTATGACAAAATCCCTATATTAACAGCGCTAATATCATCACCCTAAGCATCCCCAGCATTCTATAATAGTATTGAAGCACCGAGAGACTTTACATGGAATCTATATAATAAAAAACAACCAGCGCTTGCGTTACCATGGTATAATCAGTCACTTAAAGTCTTTTTAGCCTGAGTTTCAGTGGTTCTTGCGTTGATTCGGCTGTTTTCTCAACTGTGGATTCCACTGATCCTTTAATCCTGGTGTAGTGAGTCCAACCTTTCTCCGTCGTTCTTATCGCCGTTTCGGTAGTCAAAAGAGCCTGGAACGATCCCTCCTAATTCGGTTGCAATTTAGTTTCTGTGCATAACTTAATTAGGACCCAATCTCCAGGTCGGATGGGATGAACAGTGAATTCAAGGATTGGAGTCTGTGCCAATAAACTCTGTTTCCTGAGGAAAGACAAAGAGAAGGATAAGCCCAGTATATACTACTTTAAGATCAATTTCTAGTTTCTGCGATTGGCAGTTCCTCTTTTGTTCCCAAGTAGGGCAGGCCAAACAATATTTCATAATGGGATAGCCCCAAATCTTTCCTTGGGTCCATCCGCATTCTCAAGAGTGCTATAGGTAATCACTTAGTCCAAATGAGTCTGGTTTCTATTATTAGTTTAGATAAATGCCTCTTGAGTGTCTGGTTCATTCTTTCAACCTTTCCTGATGAGGGTGGGTGCCAAGAGGTGTGGAATTCCCAGGAAATCCCTAACCCCTTTATCGTTCCCTGGAGTACCTTGGAAGTTAAGTGAGTTCCCTGATTCGAATTTATACACTCCATTATCCCTTATCTGGGAACTATGTGAACAAGTATTATCTTTGGCACACCACTTTCGGTGGCAGTGACCAGAGGATACGGCTCCACCCATCCAGATAAATGATCAACTATTATCAACATGTAACTCCGTCTTCCCACTCGGGGTAACTCGGTATAATCTACCTGGATGCTCTGGAATGGTCTTAGCCCAGGTTCTCTCCATCCTGGGACTTGTTTCCTTCGCACCTTCTTGTTTCCCGCTCACATATCTGCTTGGCTATCGTATCTTTACATCCATATTTCTTCAAGACTAAATCACATATTGCTCGCACTCCCCGATGACTCCCCTGATGTAGGACAGCCATAATCTCTCGCATCAACATTTTATTCAACGTCTCCCTCCCGTCGGGCAACATTAAGCGCTCAACCACTGTCTTTGTGGCTCTTAAGTCTATTAGTTCCTCCTCCTCCTTTGCAGGAAACAACAAGGTATCCGGAGGATCCGTAATTACAGATATTATGGAGTATATTGCGGCTCCCTGTGGATTCAGCGCCGCTTCTTTAGCTACCTCATCGGCCAGTCTATTTCCTCTTACTTCCAGATCATTCCCCTTTGATGTCCATTTATATGAACTATCGCTATTTCCCTCGGGAGTAACAGGAATCCTAGTACTCGTTCTATCAATTCCTCATGTACCAATTATTTTCCTCGTCTACTCATTAGTCTTCTTACTTGCCAAATTCTCCGAAGGTGTGTACCACATCAAATGCATTTTTGGAGTCTGTATACACTGTTCCTTCCTTGCCTTCTAAGGCTCTGAGAGCTCTTTCTAGGGCATAGAGTTCACAAGTTTGGGCTGACCAGCCGTTAGGCCGTCTTTCAGCCACGATAACGTTTCCCTCCATCCCGTCTACTAGAGCATATCCATTGGACCTTGTACCTTCAATAAACAGGGAGGACCGTCGATTAACAACCGAGCTCCCGCATGCAGCGGGATGTCCCTTAAGTCCATCCACACTTTCGTTTGATATTCAATAATATCAAGGCAGTCGTGCTCTGGATTGCCGAGGGCCTCCCACTCTCCACACCACAGGAATGCGGTTGTATTTAAGCAACTGTCTGTGACTAGCACAAGGTCATCCTTCTCTATTAAAATTGCCTCATATTTCAAGATCCTAGAGTCTGTGATCCATCGTCCTGCTTTTTAATTTAATATGGGCAGGACCTGATGTGGGGTGCTGACTATTATGGCTCCCCCAAAAGTAAGTTTCCGACTCTCCTCTACCAATAAGGCTGTTGCTGCCACTGCCTGCACACACTCTGGCCACTAATGCAGCTTTCCATTCTTTAATTAACAATGAATGAATGCAGTCTTTTTAAAAATTAGTTATGAATCAATATGACAGGTCACTGAGAATGTCTGCAGGAATCATGCCACTTAATATTGATACAGGCTAATACAATTGATTTATTATAAATCTTAATTACTAAGTATATATATACTAATTAATAATATTATAATTATATATCATATACAAAAAGTCATTATTTGTAATTCAGGGTAGAAACGAAGCAAGTAACTAAAACATTTTAAAAACTTCCTATTGCATCATTCTCTTCCCTTCTGTAGTTGATTTCCTTGACTTTATTTTCATTTTAACCTCATTTCGCTAATATATCAATTTATGCTTGTCCAAAGTTAAAGCCTGTTCCTAATTGTACATTTTGGAATCTTACTTGCAAATATATTTATATATTAAAAATTCATTTATTCAGTATTTAATACTGGAAATGCAAAATGCATACAGTTCCCAACTTTGAAATTCATTATAATTAACCGGTGTTAGTCCTTTAATTTAAATCCACAATTAGCTTTCTTAAATAGTCCTGACCAGTCATTGCTCAGTTACAATGCTATAGGTCGTGAAATAACCGGAACTGCCTTAAAAGAATTTGTTTATTCAAGTTAAAAAAAACTTCTAATGCATGAATAATGGCTGAAATAAAGGTCACAGTTATTAACCATAGGATTTTTTTTATTTAAATGAAACTTCAACTGTCATTGAGGAAGGGGATTTTCTGAATAAAGCTACGTCTTGTACATCATAATCACCATTAATTTTAAAATTAAGTGGAAACAAATGAGCCTAAAACACAGAAAAAGGTTATGATGTTGTTTTCCTCCGTATTAAGCTGAATTGAAATCGAATAAGGTTGGCTTCTATGCAAGGATAAAAGAGATTAGTTAGAAACTGATAGTAAGGCAGTCATGACCTGTAAAAAGAACAGGAGGTAACATTTTATTTCATAATCTGTAAAATCCTTAACCTTCAAAGAAATCATGTTAAATTTCCATAAAAAGAAATCAGATTCAAAACAGTCCCGAATCTCCAGCTCCAGGGAACAAAGCACAAACATTCAATCACCAACGAACAAATGTGCATTCAAATCGAATCACAAATGGTTAAACTTTCTCTTAGTTGTACAGCTCTTCTCTCTCTCTCTCTCTCTCTCTCTCTCTCTCTTACACACACACACCATATCTCACAAACATTTTCTGAGCTTCCACAACAACTCCTCTAGAGGCTTCTCGCTTCACCCCTCTATCTGTTGATTTTTTTTTTCTGGATGTCTGGCCATGATGTAATTACGAAGTATACCCTCAGTAGCCCTTCAGCTACTAGCCCTTCTGACACGAAGCATCATCTGAACCCATCCTGACTGAAAGGCTGTTGTCCGTTGATAATTAAATTCAAATATTTACAAACCCAGTCTTTGACCGACCCTTACTTTGGCCAGAAGACGGCGGGACGAAGAATGGATTCCTTAGTCCATACAAAGCAAGAATATTTAATAATCTTTTTCCCTTGTACAAGTATTATTTTTCCAATTCCACAACATCCTGCCCAACAGACTTTCTGGAGGTATGTTGTCAGGGACCCTGCTTCCATTTCCATTTTCGTTTATCCCGGAGGTTTTTTCTTTACCTTCGGCACAGCCCATATTGCGTTCCTTCGTTAGTCCATTATTAACTACCAGTACACAATCGCAGCCACCAAGGCAATACTTACTAGTCAATTTTCTTGGCTTGGTCTGTGCACGGAGTTGCCTGATTCAACGTCTCCCTGTGCCTATCGTTCAAGTATTACCACTTAACTCTTCTGGGTTAGAATGACTCCCAATGGATTCTGGTCAGTCTGCCGGGATAGGGACCTCCGTCAAGAAACACAGGACTGTTCTAAATGGGAACGGGATGTGTCTTTCAAGCTGTTGACGGTACCTACCCCGCCGGTGATGGGACAGGATTACGGATAAGAGCCCCAATTTGTGAGAAACGAAGCTCACTGTTCAATAATTTCAGTCCGAGTCAAATTCCGAAGCAGTCTTTATTCATATGTTCTTGCACGCCCAGGTGACAACAAAGTAGGCACACTTCTGAAAAATTTATTGTACATTTATACAGTTTTCTATGAGCCGCTCTGTACCTCCCCGTTTGCTTCATATGTGACAGTAGTATTGCTCTGTTTAGCTGCTAATCTAATGAGTTTACTACATCTGTCTATGGCCTGCTGTTGTTGACGTGCAATCCCAATACCCCCCGCCCCCCCCCCACCCCCACCACCACCCTTGAAGCTGGATCTTATTACTTTTGTTGACGCAACTGGGTCTTATTTGGTTATCTTGTTCATACTAAATCCCTGTGTGCGTGACAATTGCAACGGTCATGTCAATACATCTGTCTCTACCAATCGACCACCGCATGAGGTATACCCCCTAATGATTCCGCCTTGTGATTTTTGCAGAAACAACAACCTTCATAAGCGCCTCTCACATTAATTAATTACATAATTGGTGTGAGTGGATACTTTACTGAGCTCTGCTGCTGCTCTCTGAACCTGGGATGAGTTGCCATGGAAATAAAGGTGTTTGATGAGTCGTTGCCGCCCCCCCACCCCCATCAGCACCCAATTGGTAATGTTACACCTTAAGAGCCTGCAGTGATACCTTTACATCGAGCATCCTCCTCGATGGTGCTCCTGAGTGATACCTTGTTACCGTCATGTACCCGAGCTGAATCACTGCACACAGCTCCTGGGTCTTATTGGCTGTGAGGGTTTAAGCTCTCCCTCAGGACGCTTCATGTCTCTTCCCAGGACCAGACCAATCGCTGGGACATGGCTGACTCACGCTGGGTCTTCCTCCTGTCAGGAGTAGCAACTATCATCAGGGTTCCATTGCTCAGGAATCTTCACCTTCACCATCGAGAGATGCAGTGGCTTGTGGAGCGGTGGGCCATCGGCGCGGGGATGACCAGAGTCAGGGACGAGCTGGGTTACAGGAGACTGGACTGGATGCTGCTGCAGGAATTGGCCAGCAGGGCGGCGATAGGCATCCAGCTCAGGGCCACTGCCATCCGACACCAACAACGGTGATGACCAGACTTGACACCACACATCAGTTGGAGGATGTGATGGAATCCCATTTGCGTGTATCCCTGTTGGGCAGAGTGTCACGTTGGCCGCAACGTATCCTAAACCTTCCTTGAGTGACGTACTGGCTCAGTGGTTAGCACTGCTGCCTCACAGCGCTAGGGGCCCAGGTTCGATGCCACTCTCAGATGGTCGTCTGTGTGAAGTTTGCACATTCTCTATGTTTCTGCCTGTGTTTCCTCCGGGTGTTCCGGTTTCCTCCCAAAGTTCGAAGATGTGCAGGGTAGTGGATAAATTGTATGACAGTACGCATAAGACTCAGGGATGTACAGGTAAGATGGGTTAGCCATGGGAAATGGAAGGTTACACGGCTCGGGTAGCAGCTGGGAATGGTTGTGATGCTCTTCAGACGATCAGTGTGAGCCCAGTCGTCTGCGTCCTCTCTGTAGGCTTTCACTGATTCTCGGTGCCTGTACCCCACCACCCGAGCTACCTCTGGAATATGTGCTGTGTGACCTTTCACCTCATGAAAAGGCGGTTCTTGGATTAACTGCTTACGTACACCATCCACCTCAACGTTTCTGTCCGCCACCTGGACAGGTCTTGGTCTGGTTATTTTCCACTGGGCGGCAGGGATCCCCAGTGGAGGGTTCTCCAAATGGCCTTTCTCCCTCTATCTCTCGAGAACCTGGGATGGAAGGTGTTGCACACAGCATCCCATATAACCAAAGATTGCTGTAGTTCACGTATTTCCAGCCCAACTGTATATTTTATGATGCTGTGTGGGGTCCATGGACTATGTGTGTAATGATTGTGAGCGTTTGCACTTCCTCTTTAGTTATTTGAAAACTCTTCGTGTCTTTGGTTTCACTTCGATCACACATTCCTGATTTTGAGCACCCAGTGTGGAGTGTTGTGAACAGATTGGAGAAGCTCCATGTGCGTCTGCTCATGGGCCTTTTCAGACTTCCATTATCAGGTCAACACATAGGGCCATGGAAAGGGTTATCTCTGCTGACTGCCTGTTCCTCTTCCATCGTCATGTTTAAGCTTGAGTGTCTCTGAAGAAGGAGTACCTGGTGTCGACCAATGCAATTGAAACCTTTAACAGGACGTATACACTGTGGAGTATAGATTACTTTATTTCCCCTCCATTTCTAATTGATTTGATCCCCTCCTTCTCTCCCCAACATATCACCCGCCTCACCTTTCTTAAACCTTGCCCAAAAAAAGGGCCTTGTTTGGTCATTTACACATTTCCTGGTGGTTAACAAAATTTGTAATAAAGCCTATTCACAAAGGTGTCTTTCTTTCAGTCTCACGGTACTCTCTATGAGTCTATGGGTGTGGTGCTGGAAATGCACAGCTGCTCAGGCAGCATCCGAGGAGCAGGAGAATTGAGGTTTCAAGCAAGAGCTCTTCATCAGGAATGAGGCTTGTGGGCCTGGGAGATGAGAGATAAATGGGAGGGGGTGCTGCCGAGATGGTAGATAAGATTGTGATAGGTACATGATGGTGCGGTTGGAAATGAAGGTCGGAAGGAAGGTGAATTGGATGGGTGAGAAGGTCGGTAAGAATATGGACAGACAGGACTAGACAAGAGGGTAGTGCTAATTTAGAGGCATGGGAGTGGGGTAAGGTGGGAGGAGGGGAAATGAGGAAACTAGTGAAATCCACATTGTTCCTGTGTGGTTGCATGGTTCCAAGGCGGAAGGTGAGGCATTCTTCCTCGAGACATTATGTGGTAAGGGTTTGGCAATGGAGGAGGCCCAGGACTTGAATATCCTTGGTTGTGTGGGAGGGCGAGTTAAATATTTGGCCATGTGGTGCTGGGGTTGGTTGGTTCAGGTGTCCCAGAGATGTTCTCTGAAACGATCTGCAAGTTGGCGTCCTGTCTCCCTGATGTAGAGGGGACCAAATGATACAATAGTTAACGTGTGTGGAAGTACAGGTAAATTTCAGTACAGGTTTATGAATGAATATGATCAGTGAACTCCACTCTGAGTCGATGCGATGATGTGTTCACTGAGCTTTGCATTCACTTCCTTCTGGACTTGTGTGGATTCGAGCGATTAAGTCTGGAGTGCTATTGTTTTATGGAAACTGCAATTCATTCTTGGCCTTCATGTACAATATTATCAGTCCTCCCCAATCTATTCCCGCATTTGTCCTCAAACTGCTGCATCAAACGTTTCCTGAGACAGATAGCTTTCTGTCCTATTCCATTCTTCAAGGACTTCCTTGTTATTTAATGCATTTTGAGGACACCAAATTCTGCGTTATCGAGATTTGATTCCTCACTCTGTGGGGCAGTAACTAACAATTGTTCCTCCTGTGGCTTTCATAGCCTTTGGTATATTTTGCAGGTACAGCACCCTAAAGCAGTCCAGGCCATTTGAAGTGCTTTTGTACCTTAGCCTGAGTCTTCCACACACCAAATAACGTTCTACTGCCAATTCAGGTGTGACCTGTGATACTTCCTGCCTGTATGTAACTAGAAACACAATCCGGTGCACTCCCACCCATTTCTCCTCTGCACTCACCTGCGGTGCTCTCCATTTTCACATTAGGATTCAGTCCAAACAGTCTCTTCTGCTATCGTCCTGCCGGACTTCTGAACCTGTCGTTTCCCTCTGACCTTCCCATTCTTCTGTCTTCCATCCAGCCTTCTGAACCTGTCCCTTCCCTCTGACCTTCCCATTCTGCTGTCTTCCTGCCGGCCTTCTGAATCTGTCCCTTCCCTCCGACATTCCCATTCGGCTGTCTTCCTGCCGGCCTTCTGAACCTGTCCCTTCCCTCTGACCTTCTCATTCTGCTGTCTTCCTGCCGGCCTTCTGAACCTATCCCTTCCCTCTGATCTTCGCATTCGGCTGTCTTCCTGCTGGCCTTCTGAACCTATCACTTCTTTCTGACCTTCCCATTCTGCTGTCTTCCTGCCGGCCTTGTGAACCTGTCCCTTCCCTCTGACCTTCCCATTCTGCTGTCTTTTCTCTGGGTTGTCTTCTTACCCCTTACTGTTTTTACTGGAAAAGTTATCTTTAATAGTCCGTGCCTTTGGAGATTTTCTTTGGGACGAAAATATTTATTTCTTCTGGCAGCTCCTCTGAATAATAATCAAAGTTTTTATTCCATCAACATCTTACCCTCTCATTGGCCTAATGTTGTCAATACTTAAAATTCAAACTCAATTGGGAATTGGTATCCTGGGCATAATTTAATTTAATTCATTAAATTCGAACAGCAACCAAAACGCAGGGATCCATTTTCCATTCAATTGTTGCATGTATCTATTTTGGCAGAGCCTGTCTCTTAGCTGTTCTGTATACTGGCAGCTGTTGCTGTACCCTAATTTCAGAAAACACTTTCTACCTTAAAGTGACCATACATTGTTTTGACTTAATAACAGTATCTAAGAGTTGTACCTAGATACTAGTACACGAGGTGGCTCCATAACAGGTGATATTGTAAACATTTTCACTGAGCTCCTGTACTTTTGTCCTTGAATACATTTGACAACAAATGATAATCTAATTCTAATTCTAGAAGATAAGGTGGGAGGAGGGTGAAAGGCGTAAACAATAGGTTGGGGTAGAGCCCAAAGAGAGAGAAGAACAGTTGGACAGAGAAAACAGTGGGTAAAACTCTGGCTAGGAGGGTGAATAGCTGAAATTGGAGACTGTTTCTAGCTAACAGTGGGTGGTATGTAAGAGCCAACTAGTTGATAACAAGGCCTCATGTGGTGGTTGCGATAAGGACATGAAAGGGTTCTGTCCTTAAAGTTATTGAAATTGAAATTGAGTCCGAAGCGCCTCAGGGTCTCCAAACAGAAAATGTGGTGTTGTTCTTCCAGCCTGCACTGAGCTTCACTGGAGCACTGCAGTAAGCTTGAGATAGAGATGTTGGCCAGGGAACAGGATGGTGTGTTAAAGTGGCGGGCAGCTGGAAGCTCAGTGTCATTTTTGTGGACAGAATGAAGGTGTTCCGCAAATATGCCACCCAGTCTACACTTAGTTTCCCAATGCGGATGAGACTTCAATGTGAGCAGCAAATTCAATAGACTGAGTGAAGTGCAGGTAAAGTGTTGCTTCACCTGGAAGGTGTGTTTGAGCGATTGGATACTGAGGATAGAGAAGGTAAATGAGAAGATATCTCACCTTTGGTGGTTTCAGGGGAAAATGCCATCAGGCTGCTGGTGGGATTGTGGTTTGGGAATGAAGGGAGAGTGGATGAGAGTTTTCTGGATGGAATGGTACCGGCAGAAAGCTCACAAGGGATGGAAGGGGGTTATCTCTCAGCTGGTAGCATCTCACTGGCTAATAATGCTGTGGATGTGGTTGCTGGTGGGATATTATGTAAGGACAATGGGAACCCCACCTCTGTTGCTGGAAACATGGGGACGAGGACTGAAGTGCTGGTGAAAGGTCGGACGAGGCAATAAAGGAGCTGGGGAATCCTCGGTTGAGTAAGAAAGTAGACATTTCAGAGGCTCACATATCGAATTTGTCCTCATTAGAACAAATGCGATGGAGATGGAGGAAGTGGGAGAATGGAATAGAGTCTGTGCAGGAAACAGGGTGCGAGGATGAATAGTCCAGGTAACTGTGACAGTCGGCAGGATTATATTAGATATTGGTGGCCAGTCTACCCAAGAAGTAGAAACAGGGGAAGGGAAGGGAGAAGTCAGAGGGTCATATGTGTATGTTTTCTGGGGGAGGGAGTAAGGCAGGTGGAAATGTGGGAATGAAATGTTTACAGACGATACAAATATTGACCGGGTCATTCGTCTTAAATAAAAAAAGTCTGAGGTTACAGAAAGTAATCGGCAGATTGGCCTGATGGGCAGATGAGTGGTGGATGAAATTTAACGCTAAAAAACAAGAGGTGATGTGCTTTGGCAGAAGTTACAAGGCAAATAAGTACTCAATTAGGAGAAAGTGAGGACTGCAGATACTGGAGATCAGAGTTGAAAGAGTGGTGCTGGAAAAACACACCACAAAACAAACACACCATGACACTTTGACTTCTCAGTTCCCTTCCTCGACATCACTGTTTCTATTTCTTCGGTTAGACTGGCCACCAATATCCAAACTAACCCCACTGACTCTCACAGTTACCTGGTCAGGCAGGTCAGGTAGCACGCGAGGAGCAGGAGAATCAACGTTTCAGGCACAAGGAAACTCAAAGGAACAGAAAGATCTTGAGCTACTTTTTAACAGATCCCTGATTGCAGCGGGACAGGTGAGTAGGGTGGGTAAGAAGGCATACAGGATACAATCATTTAACAGACAAGGCAGAGATTATATGAGCAGGGAGATCCCGTTGTAGCTGTTCAGGCCTTTGGTTAGGCCTCAGTTGGAGTATTGCGTGCATTTCGGTTCACTACACCATAGGGAGGATGGGATTACACTGGAGAAATAATAAAGGACATTCATCAGAATGGTGCTTGGGTTGCAGCAATTTAGCTGTGAAGGGGTGGCTGGATAACCGCAGGCTGCTTTCTTCCGCAGAGATCAGGGCATGTAAAACAAAGACGGATGTGAATTGGCTGAGTAGAAAACAATTAGTGCATCGCCGTTAGGCGATGGATCAATAACAACGTGGCATAATTTGAAGGAAAAAGGCTGATGGTCCAGCGTGGACATGCCACCCAAAGGATGGTGGAGGTAATGCCTGGGGATGGTAATTGAGGTAGAAATCCTCAAGAACTTTAAAAAGTCTTTGACCGTGGCACTGCAAGAACATTCAAGGCTGTTGATTAATGATTTCAAACTTAAGGTTCTGATTTTCTTTTGATCTTTGTTTTGAGAAAATGTGACTGAGTGGGAGTTCCACCGCTGTTGGCGTGGTCAGTATCAGCTTCAGGTTCAATTCTAGAGTACTCATTCACAGATAGAATTTACCAAATGCGTTTATAACTGAATAAATGAGCAAAGTAGTGGCTTAACACAGTGTAGTAGAACAGCTCTCAAGGAGCTCTACAACATAAGGTACTGAATGATTGAATAACCTCAGCAAAGAAAAGGTCATCACTGAAAATAATGCCAAAAGATATTTAGGTATGGATAGGACTGAGGTTAAGTGAAATAATGCAACTATGGTTGTTGAATACGAATTAAAACTGCACTTGAGACCTAAAAGGATCAGATTAATACAGTCCTTGGTGTATTCAGATACAAACATAAATCACAATGATGTCACATCATTAAAATAAACCTATTGTTATCCGTTGTTTCAAACGATATTAAAAAGTGAAGATGTAATCACAGTTTCCCCGTGGAGATACCGCACAATACAAAATAACATCTCTGGAACTGTGTCAGCTCCACCTCCAAAAGAACGCTCCAACTCTGACAGGTTGCCAGCAGCAGGAACTAGAGAGGTTGTCTCACAAACATTAAAATGCATCTTCTAAGGGAAAAGATCGCTATAATGTACGATCACATCCTTGTCATTGTTGGTGTCCCTCGTAAGTATTTTAACAGCTTTAACATATGTAGGTGTCTGCAGGAAATCATCCTTATTGCTACCGACAATATATTTCCATTCAGCAAAGGAAATACCGATGCCATGTGACAGCGTTCTCACTTACTGAGTTCAAAGAAAATAATTGTTTGATTAGGAGGTTCCTCAGTAATGTGCAGCATTGTCTGTTTCTCTACACAGTGCAGAATGGGTTTGCCCTGAGGCCACACTAATGGGGTTTGGCTGAGCACCGGCCCTGGATAATCTCGGAAGTCTCGAGCAAAACCATTCTCCTTCTGTTGGAGTACAAAGCCTGCTATCGGTCAGATGGGTCTTGAAATATCCCACTACTCAGTGACACCTGGTGTTTTCCAATCCTTAATGTGAAGGGATTGTGTTGGTGGATCTTTTAAAGGGATGTTGCTTTAAATGGGAGATCAGGTACAACATGATCAATGAGTGGGATGAGCAGGTCATTAGGATTGATAAGCAGGGGTCAGTACAGAATGCTTTGACCATCTTGTGTAATGTCACCAGTCAGTGGATGTGCAGGGGCATGATTTGTGAGGACAAGACACAGAGAGGGGTGTTAAACACAAGGTTCCAATAATGATATTTATTTCTGAATTGTGTGATTGTGCCATTTTTAAAATGATACACGCTACTGTGGTGCAGAGTTTCATAGAAGTAACGCTGGGATCCAGACTATTCTGGCAGCAGCTCTCCCACAGAGGATCAAACACCTTTGTCCAACAGGATATTTCCCATACTACCCTTTGTTGGTGTTGCCATTTGATGTTCCCCAAACAATAATTGTCTCTGTGAAGATTCTCTAATGTGCCTTCATTTGGGATTATTATTTTGTCTTTGGCTATTAGTTTCTATGTGCTTTTACTCATGTGTCATGCAAGGCTATGGTACAATGGCGAATGCTGTTTAAAACATTGGGATTCCTCCTCCACATAGATCCGAACGTGGGAGGGGGATCTCAGTTTACAAGGAGAGGGCTTAGGAGAGGAACTTGGCAGAATGAACCTGGACATCTTGTTGGAAACTTTGCTTCATCACAGATAAAGTGCCTGATTTCTGGATGGAGCCTGTGGTGCACAGTCTTGGACAAGCAGGGCATCTGCGTCAAATATTGAAGTTCTAAGCATTGCAGTGGGTATCCAACCTAGCACATGATGGTGGGATTCACTGCTGGCTACCTGCCTGTTCAGACTGTCAGGATATTTAATCCTGTGCACAAGGGAGGGACTCAATGCCCTCTCATTTCCGGATGACATCTATTCCTGGACATTAAGGAGTGATTAAATGTCCTGCACTATTGTTCATACAGCGTGGATATACAATTCTGTGAAAAATCTGAACTGTGGACTCTCCAAAATAGAATATTGAAATTTGGTAATCACTGTTCATGTTGATGTCTCCTGTTCTTTGTTTTACTGATCCCAGGTTTGTTGCATGTATGGTGTGGTCTTATGGGAAATTCCAGCCAGCCTGAGTAATCTATAAAACAGGGGAAATCAAATGCTGCCAATCTCGAAAAGAATTAAGTTCATGACCTGTTTCTGGGGGCAATCTGCTGCTCATGATCTTCCCTAAGCATTTTAAAAGTACAAATGATTATTTTATACTGAGTTTGTTGCTGTGGTTCATATTCTTTAAACTTCATATGACATAGAACGACAACTATCTTTGTGCCAGTATGTACAGTTTGGACTCAGCAAAGGAAAATGCTTGATCAGTAATTCCAAATCTCTTTTTTTCATTTCCCTCTCTTACAGTTAGTCTAGTGATGATTGCCATCCTGGATTGGGGCAAGTGTGGTCTTTCTACATGTAGCACTCGCTATCTGGTGGCGATGGCAACGTCTGATCTATTTTTCATTGTGTTTTGTATCATCCTTCGCCGATTTCGCACTTATTATTATCCACTGTGTTTCCTGGACATCACTCCTGTTTGTAGTGTTATCTTTGTCCTGAACTGCTTGTCCATTGATTGTTCTGTCTGGTTCACTGCTGTTTTTTCCTTCGATCGATTTGTTGCCATTTGTTTTCATCAGATGAAACTTAGGTATTGCACAGAGAAAAGTGCAAGGAATGTTCTAGCAACAATCTTTATTTTCTTTTCTTTAAAGAGTGTTCCCAACTACTTTGTATATAAACCTGGAAAGATCATCAACAATATTCCATGGTACGGTTCGATCAGGTCCAGCTATTTTTCTGACCGTCGTTGGGCAAGTTTTACATATTTTGTGACTTTTTTAACACCAATGTTCCCATTCACTTTTATTCTCTTTATCAATATTCTGACTATCAGACACATCTTCGAGGGCATTAAGGTGCGTACGGAACTGAGGGGTCAGAGAAAAATGCAGAATGACTCAGAGACAAAAAGCAGAAAGAATTCTATGATTTTACTTTTTGTCATATCTGCTAGCTTCATCCTTCTCTGGTTAGTGTATGTTTTATATTTCTTTAATGCTGATTATGCCATGAAAAAGGCTGCTCTTCGTCTCTTTAAACAAGTTGCGTATATGCTGCGGGACCTCAGTTGCTGCACAAATGCATTTATTTATGTGGTGACACAGAGAAATGTCAGAGACCATTTAAAGTATGCAGTGAAATATCCAGTTATAAAAATAATTCAATTGATGAATAAATCCAAGCAATTGAGAGCCAACATTAGCTGTTGTAGAAAATGGAACAAGGAGGCCACATGAAGAATAGACCAAAAGGAACAGGAACAGCAGCAACTTGGAAGAACCAGGAAAAGCAAAACCAGTGCAAAGTGTTGTTTGTAATGAACAAGTTAGTAGAAAGCTGAAGAACAAATGCAAATACAGAGGAGGAATTAGATATGTATAAAAGCTCCATTCATCTGAAACAATCAGTCCTAAATGAATGAACCAGATACAAATCTAAATGAGATGCAGGAAAAGGATCATCACTGCAGGCCAGAGTGGGAAACACATCTGTAGGATTCTGTCCGGTCTTACTCACTGAATCCTTTGGTCCCCACATCTTGACATTCTTTTTCGAAAGGTTTTTTTTATAAAGATTAAATAATATCCGATAAAGATTCTATGTCTTCTGACTGCAAATTTATTTTCAACAATAATTTACTTTGTTTCCATTTAATTCACTGATATCATTCCATTTCTTTGTTCCTTTCTTTCCATGAACCAGAGGATGCATTCGTGGGAGAATCCAAGCCCAAACAGATAGACTCCTGAACTTTCTCTCTGCACCCTCACAATGACACAGTTCCTTTACCTTTTTAGAATGTTCCTTAAAACCCACCTCTACATACAGGTTATTAGCACATAATCTAGTATCATCTTCAGTGAATCAACATCAACATGTTTAATTTGTCAGGAATAATGATATTTTAAATGTGTTTGCAGATTGTGTTCTATTAAAGTGGACAATGATGGTACTATTTTGTTCAGTATAGCTGTGTTCTGAGCAGGTGACTTGGATTTGAGTCTTGGCAATCGCAAGTTGAGAGTTTTTCTAAAATTGATCAATAGGAAAAAAGCAATTTGATCAATTTGAAACATAAACATTGAACCTCACCCCTTCACCGAAACAGTCCTTCTAAAGCAAGCCGCCCAGAGTAGGGTCTGTGAGAAAGAGGGAGTGTGACAGACATCGAGAGAACTGGGCTCAACCTGAATGGTGAGCATCATCATTTTAAACTCGCCATGTCTTTCCTTAACTCCTGTTTGTACCTGTCTGAATTTTCCTCCTCCAGTCTCACACTTCGGTGACTTGATGGTTCAAACATTCGCACTGCTTCCACACAGCATCGGGGACCTGGGTTTAATTCCATCCTCGGGTGACTGCGTGGTAGTTGCGCATTCTCCGCGTGTCTGTGTGGGTTTCCTTTGGGTGTTCTGGTTTCCTCCCACAGTCCACAGATGTGCAGGTTAGGTGAATTTACCGTGCTAAATTATACCATAGTGTTTTGAGATGTGTGGGTTAGGTGCACTAGTTAGAAGAATGGTTCTGGTTGGGATACTCTTCGAAGGGTCGGTGTGGACCTGTTGGGTCAAATTTCCGTTTCCACACTCTAGGGAATTTATGATTCCCCATCTTTCTCTCTCTTACTGCCAGCCTCTCTATTTTGTCTTTTTCTCTCTTACCTCTTCATTCTACCTTAAAATATATTCTTTCACATTCTCTTTCTTTTTCTCACTTTTTCACTCTCTCTTTGTCTCCATCTGTTTCTTTTATTCATTTACAGGATGAGGGCATTGCTGTCTAGGCCAGCATTTATTGTCCATCTCTAATTACCCAGAGATCAGTTAAGAATCGTCCACATTGCTTTCAGTCTGGAGTCACATGTTGACCAGACCAGGTCCGGATGGCAGGTTCCTTCCGTAAAGAACAACAATTGTCAATGGATTCGTGGTCATTAATACACGCTGATTCCTGATTTTTGAAAGTTAAACTTTGTTATGAAGTTGTAGATGTTTACCGAACCTTTAAGGGAGTTGAAATTACTGCTGGCGCAAAGTGTTCTGAATGATTTTAAATTGTAACCGTGGATTGAACCAGATAGCTGCAGCTGTGTTGCCATGGTACACAACAAATTCAAATGTGGTCAATCAATTTAAATTATGCTTCAAGTTATCAAAATCCAATCTTTTTTTAAAATGAAAATGCTTTGACAGCACTAAACCAATGGAATGTTCTGATGTTTCGAGGGTATAAATATCAGACATTTCGAACCGTTATCCTGAGCAGCAAAGAGCACCAACAAAAAACAGAACAATACAGACTGCTCGCACACCTCCTCTCTGAAAGGTCTCTTTATCTATGAAAGACCTTAAAGCAGAATCCCAAAGAAGAAACGAAAACAAAATGCAGAGAAGAAACAAATTTTGCTTGGTTTTGAAATAAGTATTTTCTAAATCTTAATTGTTTTTTTTATCAGAACAGTATTGTAGATTTGGGAGGTAAAAGATAGGTTAAAGAAACAAGGAGTTGTAAGTAGTTTCTGTATAATGTTCTTGTTTGGACTTAAATGAATGAACTGTTCATTTTTACTTTAAATAGTGAAATCTGGGAGAATTCTTTGACACTCAAAATTTAACAGATTATGGCGTGAAGTGAACTTTTTCTTTGTGTCCGATTTAAATTAACAGAGGGATTTACTTCATGTCATAAGAATTTGGGGGCTCGTTCTCATGATTTGAACAGTTTGTGTCTTGGATTCGTGTTTTGAACAGGTTTAGATAGATGCTGTCTGGGATTTAGACAGCTTTGATTCGATTTGCGGTACAAAAAATGCCCAGCAGGTTTATTCGCTTTGAGATTAATGTGCTAGGTGTTTAAATAAAATGTTACTATTCAAACAAAACTTAGGTAAGACAGTTTGCTTAATTTTGGTGTGCCTGTGTCATAACATGTTCCACCATCTGTCATGGCAGTGAAGCTCAACGCAAACTGGAGGAACAGCATCTCATCTTCGGACTGGGCACGTTACAGCCTGCCGGTCTCAACATTGAATTCAACAACTTCAGATGATTATCCCTTCTCGACCCTTCTGTTTTCGTTCTGCTTCGTAATTTTATTTCATTTATTTTATTCTCTTTCAATTTTTTTTCACTGTTCAGTTCCTCTTATTTCTTGACTGTCTCTCTTTCTCTTCCTCCCCACTCTCTTATCACCTTTTCTCCTCCACTTTCCCCTTTGCTACTCTTCTACCCTGCTTTCACTTTTGCCTCTGCTTCTCCGATCTCCCCCCCCCCCCCCCCCCCCCCACAATCCCTACTTATTTTGTCACATAGCATTGGCTTTAGCCTTGGTTATTCACATCTCCTAATCACCCTATCATCTCTGTATGCATTTTCATTATCGCCTCTTTATTGATACCTTTGCTTCTGGAGCCATGACTCACCTTCCCTCAGCCCAGTATAAATACCTCCCTATTTCTTCCCTTTTTATTAGCTTTGAGAAAGTGTCAGTTAGACTCGAAACGTCAGCTCTTTTGTCTCCTTACAAATGCTGCCAGACCTGTTGACATTTTCTAGCGTTTTCTGTTTTGGTTTCTGTCCTTTTGGTCCTGAATTTGTCCGTTCCCATTTTGCAGTCTCCTACATTTAGCACCTTTGCCCATCTCCATGGCCCCTGTCGAATTTTCCTGCCCTGTGTAGCTTCATCTCCCCTCAACTGCCTCCTCGACCCCTTTCTCCATTACGCATCCACAGCATGTAAAAGCCCATCTGTATCTCAGTCCATCCACAATATCCTTGCCCCACGCCATGTCCCAGCCCTTGGACTGGAGGGAAAAGTGACCATGTGCAGAGACTAACCTACGTTTCGACTGCCTATGCTATATTATAGTGTCACAAAGTCATAAAGCCTGGAAAGAAAACCTTCGCTCCTTTCAGTCTATACCAACTATAATCCGAAACTAAACGAGTCCTACGCTCCAAACTGTACCTATTCATGAACTTATCCAAATGGTTTTCAAATGCCAAAACTCACACAACACCAATTTATAATCCCACAGGTTTATTTGCAGTTGCAAACTTTTGGAGCAATGTTCCTTCATCAGGTAGCTAGTAGGGCAGGATCATAAGGCATAGAATTTATAGCAATTGATCAAAGTGTCAGACAATTGATGGATATATTGAACAAACCGAGATTGTTGTTTTTAACGTGGTAACTGTACCTGCATCCACCACTTTTTCTGGCAGATCATTCCGTACACAAACCATTTGCTGTGTTAATAAAGTTGCCAATCATGAGCTTTTAACATCTTTCTCCACTCACCTTAAAACTATAACCTCAAGCTTTGAACTTTCCCAACATAGGGAAAAGATCCTTGTCATTAACCTTGTCTATGCCCCTCATGGCTGTATGAACCTCAATAATATCATCCTTCCATCCCCAATGCTCCGTGAGAAAAGTCCTAGCCTTTCCAATCTCAAACCCTACACTCCCAGCAACATTTTCTGAAACCATTTGCATTTTAATAATATCATACCTGTAATAATATCCTTCTGTGGCCGGAACCGGACACATTAATCCAAAAGAGGCCTCACCAACATCTTGTACAATCACAATATGGCATCTCCCAAGTGCTATGCCCAAAGGTCTGAGAAATGAAAGAAAGTATGACAGATGCCTTCTGAACCATCCTGTCTACCTGCGCTACAAATTTCAAAGAATTATGTATCTGAACTCCGAGGTCTCTCCGTTTTCTATTTCAAAAATATACTTTATTCATAAAATAATTTGATGGTCTACAGTGGATCATGCCATACATACGTAAACATTTACATACAGAGATCAGACTTTCTCATTTGTACATACAGGTCTGTATGTTTATCAATCATATATCGATATATTTAACTGAGGCGTCAGCAGAGCCCAAATGACTGCATGGGCCCCCAGTTCTTCTTACGCAGGCAGATGTTACACAGTGGTCTTTCCCTACTCCGCCTGGGTGACAGCTGCCCCAAACTTCAGCGCGTCCCTCAACACGTAGTCCTGAACTTTGGAATGTGCCATTCTGCAACACTCAGTCAGGGCCAACTCCTTCGGCCCAGTGAGTATCCTTCACTGGGTTTATGATCCACCAGGCACAGTTCATGTTCGTCTCGGAGTATGTCCCTGGGAACAGACCATAGACCATGGAGTCCCGCGTTATGGCGCTGCTCCGGACAAACTTCGACAAACGGCATTCCTCTCCAGACTTATTCTGCACAGGGACATTCCAGAAGAGGTGTGTGTTACAACCTCATCCCCCCGCCCCCACAGCTGCTTCGAGGGCAGCGTGCAGTGCGGCTGGGAGTCTGGGCATTCATAAAGGATCTCACAGGCAGAGCCCTTCTCACCACCAGCCAAGCCGTGTCTTGGTGCTTGTTGGAAAGTTCTGGCGATGAGGCATTCTGCCAAATGACTTTGACAGTCTGCTCAGGGAACCGCTCGGGAGGATCCGCCCTCTGTTTTTCCGGAAGGGTCTCAAGGACACTACATGCTGACCACTTCCTGATGGACTTGTGGTCATAGGTGTTTTTCTTCATAAACTTCTCCATGAAGGACAGGTGATATGGGGCGGTCCAACTACTCGGAGTATTCCACGGCAGTGGGGCCATTCCCATCCTTTGCAACACCGCGGACAGATAGAATCTCAGTACGCAGTGACACCTGATATTTGCATACTGGGGTTCCATGCACAGCTTGATGCAGCCACTCACAAAGGTGGCCATCAGGGTGAGGGTGGCATTGGTCAATTTTTCGCTCGTTTCCCAGACCTTTATACATTGAGTCCCTTCGGACTCCATATAAATTGGAAGATGTCCCGAGTGACTGCGGCGGCACATGTTCTGGGAATAGGCCAGACCTGTGCCACGTATAACAGCAATGACAGTGCCTCACACACGATGACCAGGTTTTTTACCACGATGGAGAGCGACCGTAGCTTCGATATGCCAATTTCTGCCCCACTTTGCTGATACTCTCCAGCTCCCCCGAACCAAATACCCAGCACCTTCAGGTAGTCGGTCCTGACGGTGAATGGGATCGAGGATTGGTCAGCCCAGTTCCCGAAGAGCATGGCCTCACTCTTTCCTCGATTTACCTTGGCCCCCGAGACCCGTTCGAACTGGTCACATATACACATGAGTCTGTGCACGGACAGCAGATCCGAGCAGAAAACAGTGACGTCATCGATGTACAGGGAGGCCTTAACCTGCAGGTCCCCGATGCCAGGAATAGTCACCCCTCTCAGGCTCGCATCCGTCCTGATGGACTTCGCAAATGGCTCCTTGCAACATTCAAGCAAGGCAGGAGAGAGAGGGCAGCCCTGCCTGACTCCAGATCTGACTGGGAAGCTATCTGATTCCCACTCATTGACTGAGACTGCACTGACAATGTTGGTGTATAGCAGTCTGATCCAATTGCAGATTTTTTCCCCAGAGCCCATTTTGGAGAGAACATCTCTTATATACGTATGTGATATTTTGTAAAAGGCATTCTCTTGGTCCAGGCTGAAGGTCTCTCTGTTATACAACAACACACAAGGGCATTATAATTAATTGTAGAAATCCTATCCTTCTTTGTGTCTAAAATCCAACACCTCACTTTGAACCAACTTAAACTCATTCTGCAACTTTTTTAGCCCATTGGCCCAATTTTTAAAAATCCCTTTGTAATATTTGGGAATATTCTTCACTAATGCCAAACAATTTTGGTATTATCTGCAAACGTACTAACCATGCTTCAGATGTTTTTATCCAAATCATTTATGTAAATTACAAATGAAAGTGTATCTAATACCGATTCTTGACAAACACCAGTGGTTACAGACCTCCAGTGTTAAAAAACAACAATTTGACTCCAACATAGCGCCAATGTTGTGTCCAACTGGCAAACTCACTCTGAATCCCTAACTTCCCTCGTTGGTCAACCATGCCCGAGTCATAGGGTCATGGAGTAGTACAGCACAGAAACATCCATACCGACCAGGTATCCCAAATCAATCCAGTGCCATTTACCAACATTTGACCCATATCCTTCCAAGCCCTTACCATTCATATACTGATCAAGATACCAGATCGCATTCAAGGTAACCAGTTACAGGCTCTGTGTGTTATTTCAGATGGCCACTGCCTAAACCTTCCGGATCCTTTTTGCATTGCAGTCCCTGTCAAATCCATCAGGTTTGACACTCCCTAAATCTCCATCCAATTCCTTTATGTAGCGTTTCTGCTTCCAAATTTACTCTTCAGAGAAAAGAGACTCCTCACCTCTCTTAAAAATGCAGCAACCCTGATTTTCAATGCAGCATCTATTAATTCTGGACTCACGCACAAAAGTATTTTTTCATGTCTACCTTTCAAGATCATTCATGGTCCTATAAACTATAACAGGTCCAGCCTGTCCAGTCCTTCCTCAAAAGGAAACCCATTCATTCCAGCTTATCAGCCGAGTAAAACTCCACGAATGACCCACCTAACTGAAAAATAACAATATTATGTTTATGTTCAATTCCTTCTGTAATAAAGGAGAGCATTTTGTTCGCCATTTTAATAATTTGCAGTAACTGTTGCTCATGTTTTGAGATTGATGCCCTTGGTGCCTTAGATTTCTCTGAACCGTGGAATTCTGTCGTTCTTCTCCATTTAAGAAAATAATACTTTGCTTTTTATGCTTTTTATCAAAGTGAACAACTTCACATTTAACATTATGCTCCAGCCGCCAGTCACTTAATCTATCCATATCTGGCTGCATCCTTCTGATATCATATTTACAATAAACTTTCGTAACTATGTAATCTGTGTCATCTGTAAACTTTGTTGTCGTGCCTTTTTTGTCTTAACGAAATCAGTACTAATAATTGGGATTGTATTATGCATCTCCTAATAGTCAGATGGAAATTGAGAAACAAATGTGTAAGGAGATCTCAGTTAATGGAAGAATAATAGGGTGGTTCTGGGAGGGGATTTTAACTTTCCAAACATAGACTGGGACTGCCATAGTGTTAAAGATTTAGATGGAGAGGAATTGTTAAGTGCGTACAAGAAACGTTTTTGATTCAGTATGTGAATGTTCCTACTAGAGAAGGTGCAAAACTTGACCTGCTCTTGGGAAATAAGGCAGGGCAGGTGACTGAGGTGTCAGTGGGAGAGCACTTTGGGGCCATCTATCATAATTCCATTAGATTTAAAATAGTGATGAAAAAGTTGAAGTTCTCAATTGGAGAAAGGCCAATGCTGATGGAATTAGGAAAGAACTTTTGAAAGCAGATTGGAGGCAGGAATTCATCGGTAAATGGGTGGCTGGAAAAATAGGAAACCTTCAGAACCGAGATAACGAAAATCCAGAGAATGTATATTCCTGTTAGGGTGAAGGGAAAAGCTGGAAGGTATCGGGAATGCAAGATGACTAAAGAACTTGAAGGTTTGTTTAAGATAAAGAAGGAAGCATATTCAATGTATAGTCAGGATCGATCGAGTTAATCTTTAGAGGAGTAGGAGGAGTACACAAAAGTGGGAAATCAGGAGGGCAAAAAGGGGACATGAGATAGCTTTGGCAAATGGAATTAGGTAGAATCTAAAGGGTTTTTGCAAATACGTTAAGGCGAAAAGGGTAACTAGGGAGAGAATAGGCCCCTCAAAGACTAGCAAGGCGGCCTTTGTGTAGAACAGCAGAAAATTGGGGAGATACTACTGGGGGAGTACATTGCATCAGTATTGACTATGGAAAAGGATATGGAAGACATAGACTGGAGGAAAATAGACGGGACCACCAGGCAAAATGCCCAAATTACAGAAGAGGAAGTGTTGGATGCCTTGAAACGCATAAATGTGGAGAAAACTCCAGGACCTGATCAGGTGTACCCTAGCATTCTGTTGGAAGCTGGAGAAGGGATCGCTGGCCTCTTGCTGAGATATTTGTATCATTGATAGTCTCAGGTAAGATGCAGGAAGACTGGAGTTGGCTAACGTGGTTCCACTGTTTAAGAAGGGTAGTTAGGACAAGCCAGGAAACTATAGACCAAGGTACCTGATATCTTTGGTCGGCAAGTTGTTGGAGGGAATGCTAAGGGACAGGATGTACATGTATTTGGAAAGGAATAGACTGATTTTGGATTGTCGACATGGCTTTGTGCGTGAGAAATCAGATCTCTCAGACATGATTGATTTTTTGAGAAATTAACAAAGAGTATTGATGAGGGCAGAGCGGTAGATGTGATCCATATGGACTTCAGTAAGGCATTCGAACAGCTTCCCCATGGGCGACTGATTAGAAATGTTAGATCTCACGGAATACAGGGAGAGCTAGCCATTTGGATACAGAACTGGCTCAAAGGTACAAGACAGAGGTTGGTGGAGGAGGTTGTTTTTCAGACTGGAGACCTCTGGCCAGTGGAGTGTCACAAGGATCGGTGCTGGAACCTCTACTGCTTTTTTTTTCATTTACATAACTGATATGGATGTGAGCAAAAGAGTTACAGTTAGTAAGTTTGCAAATGACACCAGAATTGGAGGTGTAATGGAGGGCGAAGAGGGTTACCTCAGATTACAACAGTATCTTGAACAGGTGGTCAGAGAAGTGGCAGATGGAGTTTAATTCAGATAAATGTGAGGTGCTGCATTTTGGGAAAGCAAATCTTAGCAGAATGTACACACTTAATGGTAAGGTGCTAGGGAGTGTTGCTGAACAAAGAGACCTTGGAGTGCAGGTTCACCGCTCCTTGGGCATAGATTTAGCGTTAGAGGGGAAAGATATAAAAGAGTCCTACGGGGCAACTTTTTCACACAGAGAGTGGTACGTGTATGGAATGAGCTGGTAGAGGAAGTGGTGGAGGCTGGTACAATTGCAACATTTAAGAGACATTTGGAAGGGTATATGAATAGGAAGTATTTTGAGGTATATGGGCCGGTTCCTGGTAGGTGGGACTAGATTGGGTTGGGATATCTGTTCGGCATGCACGGGTTCGATGGAAGGTTATCTTTCCATGCTGTACATATCTATGACTCTATGACAAATTGTGAAACAGTTGAGGGTTCAAGCAGTAACACCTGTGGGACCCAACTTGTCATATCCTGCCAGGCTGAAAAATACACATTTGCACATACACTATGTTTTCTCTCTGGCCGCCAACCTTATCTCCATACTATCATGTTACCTCTTATACGACTACCTCCTATTTTGTGCAATAACCATATGTATGAAAACTTGTCAAATGACTTCTGAAAATCCAAGCACGTTACATCAAAGGGTTCTGTTGTTCACAGCATATGTTGCTCTCCCAAAGAATTTGAACAAATTTCATAAACACAATTTCCATTTTAAAAAGACGACTTGGCTCTTTTATTTGGCGCCATAGTCAGCTTCTTATCAAGTTGTCCATACTACAGTTGTCTTTTTGGTTGGGGTAGTGGATTTCCCCGATATTAGAAGATACCAATTAAATTCTCTTCTGTCATTTGTTCGTGATTGGTCCTGTGAAGACGCGACATCAATGTGGCTAGATATTGAGACCTCCCTGTCAAAATGTCCCCTCATCAGCCTTTTACTCTTGGATAAAAGGAAGATGGTGATGGAATATTGCCGTAATCTGATTATTATGAATACTGTTAAGGCATGAAGTAGAATACGGCAGAAGGAGGGAAATGTGTCATTTCTTCCCCCGATTGTGGATATGCTGGATTTTCAACAGGGGTTAATGGATTCTGGATTTAAGCTGAGGGCAGCTTGGGGAATCTTCTGTTTGGCTGATATATTTGAAGGTGAAATAATAATATCGTTTGACCAAATAATTTATAAACATGATCGAGTTAGCAAAGAGTCTTTTCACTTTTTTGCAGGTCAGGGATTTTGTTAAGAAAGGAACCACGCTCTTGATCATCCACCGCAGATCTATTAAGGAGAACAGGGAACTTTATGCTGGAAGCACTCTCTTTATGAGTAAGCTTTATCATTGGTTGGGGAACGATCCTTCAGAAGACGATAAGCAGTTTTGCGAGGTTGGGAGAGGGAATTAGGGGTTGAGTTTTCTATGATAGCATGGGGCACATTTGTGAGAATGCGAGCAGATCTTGACTTGTAATAGGACCCATGCTATGCAGCTAAAGATTTTGCATAGGGTCCACTTGGCCCAAGATCGGTTCTCAAAGTTTAGGTGGGAGCATCCCCCTGTTGTCCGAAGTGTAAAGTAAACATCGGTACTCTCACTCATTGTTTATGGTGTGCCACAGGCTCCGTGCATATTGGAGATCTATGGCAGAGTTCATAGAGAGGGTCTTGAGGACTGAGGTTAAGATGGATCATTATATCCATCTTACTACTCATACACTCTATGGATGCTCATGGGGAAAAATATCCACGCTTTGTGTGCTATGAAAAGTATTTTAATGTATTGGGTTTCAGAACTCCCCCCACCAGTTTTTTGAGTTCGCATAGGCTTATTATGGATCATTTCCCTTGGAGTTTTTCACTGGAAAATCGATTTTTTTTGTCGGATATGCCCCCCCTTTCTGGACTGCACAGATGCAGGTTTATCTGCCATTGTAACTTGGGCTTTTGTGTAGCCATGGCGTACTGATTTTGTGTACTTGATGCTCTTGAAGGAAGACTCCAGAATATTTTGTGTGGTTGAGAGGTAATATTTTGTTGTGCTGAGCTGTTTTGTTGTTTATTGATTCATTAACTACCTTTATTGATTTTTCTGTTTTGCACATGGGTACAGTTGTGTTTTGGATGTGTTGGTGTTGCTGTTGCGGGTTTTTTGTTTCTCTTCTTTCTGTTGTCATATGTATATAGACTAATGTTTGCTGGTGTTGTAATTTATCTTTCTTATTATGGTTTTGTCAGTAAAAAAAAGTTTAATTAAAATATCTGTTAAAAAAAGGACAACATAGATCAAAATTCAATGTATTCTCCTAATGAATGACAAACGTGTAATGATAACTATTGATATATTTTTACGTATAAAAAGTTGGTCTTTCTCGGTTTAACATGGAAGAGAAATTGAGAACAACTTGTACCTCTCCCTGTCTCAAGTTTTAACCAAAACCATTGCATTTCCACTATCAATAAAACTGATTTTTTTTAAGACTTGTTGGCTTTTTTGCTCTCATAGGTCCCAGGTTTTTCAGCTAATTTTAATCTAATTCTACGGGTTTTCTATTTTTAGGCATCAAGCTGCCCAATTACAATGGGCTGTTACTCCAATGCAGTCTAATCAGAAATTTCCTGTCATAGGGTGAAGAGTCAAAATAGTGCCATCAAGCTCCCTTGTGTTGAAAGTGCTCTACTGGCTTCCCAACACCACTGCACATTAGGTGGCAGGGGGTGAAAACCCTCAAGGATCTAAAAAGGGAGAGAGGGAGAGAAACAGTTCGCAGAACCATCCAAATTCACAGCACCACCAACACACAAACACACATAACTGCACAATGCTGGTGTGAAAAGGGTTTTAATTGGATTAAGGTCTCTCAGTGAAGAACATAGTGGAGAAATGTCGTGCTCCCTCTGCAACGTGGAAATGATTTGTCTTTGTACAGTATTCCTAACATTATATATATTAAATGTGACGTTTCTCCTGCAACTATATTCAGATACCTCGGAGTGAACCGTTTCATAAGTAGACAACGTGAATTTTATTGCACCATCTGCAGCTTACAATGTTTTTTGATGTTCTCTCAGAAATTCGAAGTGAGAACGAATTCAAAGGTAGAAGGTATGAGACGAACACTGGGCATGTTCATTTCATTTTCATGGGAAAACATCATAAGGGATCGGAAAAAAACTTCTCTGTGAAAGAATTCTTTGATGATGGAAACAAATGTGCAATGTGTGACATTAAAAGACTTTGATGCTTCCCCACCACCAATAAAATAAACTGCAACCTGGGCAGTGGCACGGGGAGTCCAGAAGAGATTGGCATTGTATCACTTTAAACAGAAGATGGAGAGAGAGAGAGAGAGAGAGAGAGAGAGAGAGAGAGAGAGAGAGAGGGAGAGAGAGAGAGAGAGAGAGACAGATAGACAGACAAATAGAGAGGTTTCACCCCCAAAACAATAGAGACCCCAATTGGGCAGAGACACAGACATCCACAGAAACATAGAGATACATGGATACATTCTCAGGCTGAAGCAAACTTCTGAGACAGGATATGTCCCTCATGGGAGACGGTGAGTATGAAGAAACCATCGAGGGTGCTGGGACCAACTGGAATACTGAGTATCACACCTTCACTCCGTCCATGTGTAAACTTGTGTTTGTTTCCATCTGACTGTTCCCCATCTCTCTCTCTCTCTGTTCTTCTCTCACTCCCCTTGTCTCTCTCTCCCCCACGTTTCCCCATCACCACTCTTCATCTCTCTCTCTTCCACCGTCTCCCTTTCTCCCTCGCCCTCCCTTTCTCCTCATCCTTTTTATCCATTTAAAATCTGTAAATGCCCACCACATTTTGTACCCCCTCAAAATATTTTATCCTTCATTTCACTCTTCTCATAAACTTAGGTAGTTTCCACAAATATTTGCCTCACTAAATGAGCACCCCAAATATTTTGCTGACCCCAATACTGCACTGAGCCCCATTCTCTGGGGCAGAGGTAAATAAGTTTGTGTGGATTGACTGGTCTGTGAGTGACAACAAGATCCTCGTGCCAGAATTACAGAAGTTTTATATCACAGAAGGAGTTCCTTCAGCACGTCATGCCTGCACTCCCCCAACATTCCCCCCATATTTAAATGGCCTGTGTCCTGTCCAGCTCCTCAGGATTTGCCCAAATAGCAGGCTTAATTAGTAGCATAAATTATACAGAGGGAGAGGGCAGGCAGAATAAATTTGTTACGTTGAATGTAAAATAAATCAATCATACCTTTCTATATTTAATGTTGCATATCCAATTAAATAGTATATGTCTCTGTTTGTTGAAATTAACTGACAGAAAACCAAGTATGCCTAAAAGTGAGGCATGAAACTTTAAAGGATTAAGCAGTGCAAAATATGAAAATGATGTTTTCATGAATAAGGAAGATCACAACTGGTGTTCATTTAGTTACAATATTCACTCAGAGTCTGAACACTTGTTAATGGAAAGGGATGTGTGCTAAAACATCTTGTTAAATGTTCTGTATTCTGGCTTGTTAGTTCTACGAAATTCTCTCTAACTCAATTACTAATCATGACATACTAAAAATCTTGAAGGGACTAAAGTTGGCTATTTGTTGAAATAGATATTTTTCATTCCTAATGCTATTCATGTTTTTTAAAAAATGTTTGTATATTGTCTCAAAACCGGCTGACGTATGAGCCTTATCAGAACGTCTTCCCCACCAAGGAGAACACACCTCACGAAGTGAAGAGCAGTTCATCGCTGGAAAATAAACTGAAAAGATTATGAATTACAGATTTTTTTAAAAAATAACCTAAATATAATCAAATGCAGATGTGAAATTGTGCCAACATTTTCAGCTCTATAATCAATCTTATTAATGTCCAGATCATGAATTAGAGCAATAATGTCCCACAGCTTGTCCTAACCTTGCTGGAAGATTAGTCAGTCCCAGAAATATCATTAATATTTTTTGAGTAAGAATAATATGTCTACAAGGAATTTTATTGAATACACATCATGGCTCTGCTACCTTCACTTTATTGAAAAAAAATCATATCTGTTTATCTCCTTTGGGATATTTCAGTTTGTAAACTTAGTACCAAAACCTTTTAAACACCAGCGAAGATGGTCCCATTTTACAATCCCATGTCTTCTTACAAACTACATTGACAGCTTCATGACTGGCAGAATGGCATGAGGATTGTAATCTAAACAAAGCACCACATAGTTCATATTGACATGGTGCTAGTTCCTACTGCGATCAGACAGATATTCCATTTCATTCATTACCCAACAAAAAGCTAAATTCTATCATCAGAGACACTTCTACTTACACAAGACCATTGGAGTAAGTTGTTCCCCTCCAGTTAATAAACACACATTCAGTCTAATGTTATTCTGAGATGCTCATTTGGACACTGGGGTTAGTTGTTTCCCTTTGGCTAGTAACCCATACTTGGTAAAATTCAAATTGAAAGATGCTCGCTGAATCACATTGCCAATGGAATTGGATGCTCCCTTCATTCTATTGACCATCATGGGATACTGTACGACAATGCAAGATATTCCTAGCAACACTTGCAATTAAGGATATTTTCCTGTCACTGTTCCAGGCTTAATCGAATTCTGCATTTACTGAAACCCATAGGAAAGGAATGATACTGGGTCAGACAATCCCGTTTGAGAAATGACCCAGACTCAGTGCAATTCTTTTTGGGTCTTCAATCAGAGAGCGTGGACATCGCTGGCTGGCCATTATTTATTACATATCCCTTAGTTTGCTTTGAGAGCTGGTCGTGAGTTATATTCTTAAACCTCTTCAGTGCATGTCCTGTATGTTGACCCACAATGCCATAAGTGATGGAATCCCAGGATTTTGATGGCGCTTGATCTTAATGGAAGGATGGTTGCAACCGTCCACTTGTAGGTCTATTCACAAACTCCATATGTAAACAATGTCTCCCAAGCTGTCCATGAGCCGATCTCTCCGCAAGCTCCTTGTTTCCAAGTCAGGATGAATAGTGGCTGGGAGGGGAACTTTCAGATAGTGGTGTTCCAATGTATCTGCTCCCTTTGTCCTTCGAGATTATCGTGGTCATGGCTTTGGACATCACTGTCTCGGGATTTGCAGTAAATATCTGCAGATTGTATACACTGCTGCTACTGAGCGTCAGTGATGAACAGATAGGATGTTTGTGGATGGGCTGCTTTGTCCTGAATGGTGTCCAGCTTCTTGGGTGTAGTTTGAGCTAAACGTATCCAGAAAATGGAGGCAAGTGGGGAGTATTCCATCACACACTTCGCTTGTGCCTTGTGGATGATGGACCGGTTTAGGAGTCAGGAGCTGAGTTACTCACCATAGTATTCCGAGCATCTGTCCTTCTATTCTAGCCACTCTGTCAATGGGTTGAGACCAGTTAAATTCCTCTCCATTGGTAGCACCCTGGAGGTTGGTAATGGAGGATTCAGTGACATTAACACCACTGAATGTCCGGGCGTGCAGGATAGATTCTCTCTTATTGGAGATAGCCATTGCCTTGTATTTGTGTGGTGTGAATCAGCCCAACTTCAGACACCCAGTGGTAGAGTGGTTAGCAATGCTGAGTCATAGCGCAAGGGACCCATGTTCACAACAAGGCTTGGAGGACCATCCGCATGGAGTCTACATACTCTCCCCAGTATGTGTTGTCTTGGGTTCTCCGACTTCCTCCCACACTTCAAAGTTGTGCAGGCTAGGTAGTTTAGCCATTTTAAATACAGGGTTATGCCAGTCTGATGGGAGTGTGCGCTGGTTGTTGGAGTGTCGATGCTGACAGGATAGGCTGAATGATCTCTAAATGCAGTTTCGGAATACTATGATTCCCTGATATTGTCTAGATCTTGTTGCATTTGAACATTGACTGACATTTTTAGTATCAAAGGAGTTACGAATGGTGCTGAGCATTGTGCAATAACTGGCGAACATCCACAATTCTGACCTTAGGATGGAGGGTAGGTCATTGATGAAGCAGCTGAAGATGGTTGGGGCTCCAGCACTACCCTGAGGAATTTCTGTAGAAATGACCTGGAGCTGAGAAAACTGACTTCCAACACCAGAACCATCTCTTTCCGCTTCAGGTTTGACTCCATCCATTGGAGTATTTGCACTGTCGTATTCATTCCAGTTTTGCTTGGACTCCTGATACCACAGTCCGTTGAATGGGGGTCTCGATGTTAAAGGCTATTACTCTCACCACATCTCCAGAATTCAGCTTCTCCAATGACAGTTTCTCCCAACAACAGGCCACCATTACAGCCAGAGAGTACACCCTGTAGTAATGTCATCACTCAGAGTGATTTCTGGAGACATCAAACATCAATCCAGTAAATCACTGACAATGAAAAGTGCCTGCGAGCGACAAAGTTGTTTTTGTCGTTCTTTTCGTTTGAGGAATTACACCAGAGAGTTAATTTAAAATGTTAACTATATAGTTTGATATCACACAAGAGGAAATCGTATTACCCCAGTACAGTATCCCAGTAACTTCAATTAAGAATAAGGAATCCAAGAGAGCCCGATAGGGAATAATAAATCCCCAGAACACTCAATCTTCTGTATTGTAGTAATCTCTAGCATTATGGGGCAGTAACATATGTTCTCTGAATCTTTCGCGGTCCTACCGGTTACTAAATAAACTTAGTTTAAGATCTTGAAACCCAGAACTCAAGCAACAACATTTTCCTTTATGTGAGCTATTGAAGAAACAGGGCATTATTGCATCAAAGAGTTTGATCCACTGTGACACAGCCTTAATGTCAAACACACTGTGCCAGATATGTCCCAGCCAGCAGCGTTGACGCAGCAGCCCTGACATTTATAATGTGTTGTGGCAATGTTTTTCTTGGTTTTACTGTCACTGCAAATGTTTATAAACTTCGAAGAGCTAGCTGGCAACAGCAAGTTCATTTCATAATATCTCACTTCCAAACACAACATACTTTGCATCCCTCAATAGCCACAAAAATAATCTGAAGTTACTCAGCACCTAAATGTGACCTCCAAAGCATCTCCAATACTCACCATTATACAGCGATTCTATCAACATGAAAATCTTCATCCATCCAGAAGGAACTGAACAGACTGAGCTGCCCTGTGTGGGGTCAGTTCTCTGAATGACCATCTTCAACCACACAGGTCTAGACATGAGCAACTTCCCACAAAGTGAAAACAGGTGAGCAATCACACACCTCCGCTTTCCCATTATCCAGAATGCAAGGAAGATGAAGTAAACTTTCTAGGAAGCAGATTCGCTTAAACTGACAGCAAAACATGAAACTGCATTGTTGTAGCTACAGCATGTCACATGATAACTGTGGAAATTTATATAATTGTAACTGTCTCATCCAAATAATTTAAGCAGTGAGATAATTCCAAAAAAAAAATAAAATGTTGCTAGAGACAAGCCAACCAGCTGGAATAACATGATAGGTTGAACAGTCGATTGCGAAGGGCCAAACCAAAGTAACACCTAATCCAAAACTATACAAACGCTGTACCTGTGTGTTTCTCTTCACTTCATATGACAAAGGAGCAGCGCTCCGAACGCTTGTGATTTAAAATAAACCGGTTAGACTATAACCTGATCTTCTGTGATTTCTAACCTTTCCCACTACAGTTCAACACTGGCCCCTGTACATCACTGTGTGTGCAGATTTCCCAGTTGACAATCGGGCAATGATGTCCCACACCATGAGGAAAAGGACATCATGCAAACCACGGTCAACAGATGATTCATATTCTTTTAGCAGTGCGCTGCTGGTGGACTATGAATCAATTGGTGACCCTGATATACTCTCCAACTCACCGAGCTCCTCAGTGCTGAACATCAGGTGAACTGGAGTTCACAGCAGTAGGGTGGACTATCACTCTATTTGGCCGGATGTTGTTGACCCTGATTCATTACCTTGAAGGCAAATGTCCTAAATCGCACATCAGTAACCCCAAATCAACTTTCTTATTCTCAGCGAAAGAGCAGCGCTTTGAAAGCTTGTGATTTGAAATAAACCTGTTGAGCTACAACTTGGTGTCATGTGACTTCTGATTTTGTCCATCCCAGTCCAATACAAGCCCCTACACGTCAGAGATTTTCAAAAGTTGACCCAGTCTGTAGTGAATCTGTTCAAAAACATTTGCAAACTCTCAGTACTGACGAAATAGTAATAACAGTTTCATTATTATTCTTATTAGTAATAATGATAACAATTACATATTTAGATTGATAGCCAAAACCTTAATGATAATCCAAAATGAATGCAAATGGGAGGACCTTCAAGTTATCATTCAAAGCTCATCAAAGAATAACAGAAACAAAGGCAAGGTGGGAAATATCCTCTTAGACAAAGGCATTTAATCCTCCGTGGAAGTGAAAACTCCAGATCTCAGCATGTGTCCTAACAGACACTGCAAAACAGCATTGTGCATCATTTTACAAATGCACAACTCACATGCCAAGCACATTATTTCAACAATATACAATGAAGTTGGAACTCTGCGTTCAACATTCCTCCCAGTGATCTGTTCTCACAAATATCATGCCCAACACACAAGATGGTCAAACCACAGAAACAGCCGCCAACCTGTTGGACAGACAGAACAGACAACAAGACAGCGAAACTATCAACAAAGAATACATACTCAAACAACTGGACCTGTGCCTCACAACATACTTCACATTCAACAACCAAATATATGAACAAATCTACGGCACACCGATGGGCTCACCCATCTCTGGACTCAAAGCAGAAGCGGTAATATAAAGATTAGAACAAACAGTCTTACCGCAAATTCAACCCAAACTCTGGGTCAGATATGAGGATCACACCTTTGTAATCATTAAAAACACAGAAATAGGAAACACACGCCGGATCATCAACGCCACACTCACCGGAATCAGATTCACTAGAGAGGAAGAAAAGGACAACCAACTCCCACTCATAGACGTGATGGTACAGAGAACACCAAACGGAGAATTCACCACTAACGTATACAGGAAAGCCACACACACAGACCAAGTCCTGAACTACGAAAGCAACCACCCCAACACACATAAAAGAAGTTACATTAAGACACTTTTCAAAAGGGCTAGAACACACTGCAGCACACCAGAACTGCAAAAAAGAGGAAGAAGAACACCTCTACAATGTATTGGCCAAAAAGGATACGCCCGCAATTTCATCAATAGATGGCTAAGGGAAAGACAAAGGAATGTGAACATGCCACAAACCAAAGGACTACGACCACTAGGACTCATAACAGCACGCAAACCAACAGCCAGTCTCAGACAACAGCTCCCCAGAACAAAGGACCCTATACCCAGCAACCTAGCCTACTTCAGGATCTCCTAATTAGAGGAGTTTTGAGATTGCAATTCTCTTTAACTAAATGGGTAAACTCCTGAAGGGTGTTAGCATCAGTGCCTCAGGGAAAGTCAGGCTCCTAATGAACAAACATTCTGTGGGTCCACAAGCTGTCAGGAGAATTACTTGTTGCTTTTCATCTACTCCAACATAATTTCCACAGAAAAAATAACACATTATTTCCACATACTGGGCTCAATCTTCATGATTGAAAAAGTCAACTTTCTCAAAAAACAGCATGATGCCAGAAATGCGTACCCCAACTCAAAGACGACTATTGGGAGCGAGTTTCTTCAGGGTGGCGCTTTTCCCTCATCACCACTGAAATAATCCCTCAGCGTCAGCTATATAAATGAATAGGACGTATGACACTAATACTCTTCTCTCTCAGCTGGGATTGCTTGATTTGACCAGATTAACAGCCCCAATCCGGAAAGTCATTTTCTATGACCTCGTTATAATCACTACAGATAGTAAATGTATTAAACACTCTGACACAAACAATACTTGAAGCTAAATCTTTTGCTAAATTTAAATATGTGGTAGTTACATTTTTATTAAGCCACCATCTCAATGAATGGCAGAACAGGCTCAAGGGGCTGAATGGCCTCCCCATGTTCCTATGTTCCTCTCCACGAATAAAAACAGCCCAACCTGTCCAGCCTCTCTCCCAGCTAAAATGCTGCATTCTAAGCACCATCTCTGTGAATGACTTCGTCATCTCATCCAGTGAAACGTTGAGTATTATCTGTTTGAACCTTTGTGAGGCTGTTTAATAAGGTTAGGGTACACAGGATTCAGGAAGTGTGAGCCAATTGGATGCAAATTGGCTTGAAAATAGGAGACAGAGGATGGGTAGTGGTGTGTTCCTTTTTGAATTGGAGGTCTATGCTCAGCAGTGTGCCACAAGGTTTGATGCTAGTCCACTGATTTTTGTATGTGATTCATACAAATGATTTGGATGTGTGTATGGGAGGTATGGTTAGTAAGTTTGAAGATTACATAAAAATCGGGTCTGTAATGGACAGTGAGGAAGATCATCTCACGATTAAAGCAGAACCTTGAGCAGATGGGACAATCAGCGAGGAGTGACCGCTGGAGTTTAAATACGATGAATGACATTTCGCATTTTGGCAAGGCAAACCGGGGAGTATGCATACAGTTAATGCGAGGGTTGCATCGATCCTTGAAAGTGGAGCTATTGTATACAGGGTGGTGAAGGAGGCATTTGGCATCTTTGTCTTCATTGATCATCACATCAAGTACAGGAGTTGGGATTGTCCCGTTGCGGGTGTACATGACATTGGTGACAACATGATTGAAATTCTGAAAATAATTCTGATCGCCCTTCTTTTGGAAGGATGTTACACTCGAGAGCGTTCAGAAATGATTTACATGGATAATGCTGGAATTTGAGGGTTTCTGTTTTAGGGAGAGGCAGAGTTGGCTGGGAATGTCCCCCCCTCACCCCCTCCCCCCCTCAGCCCCCTCCCCCCCCCCCCCCCGCCCAGAGTGGCGGAGATCAAGGAGTGACCTTTGAGATGTTTATAAAATCACGAGGGACATGATTAGGGTAAACAGCCAAAGACTTTTTCATAGGATGGTGTGTTCAAAACTCGAGTAAATACAGTAGGTGGGGCAAGATTGAAAAAGATATGAAAGGTAACTCCACACACGGAGCGAGTACATGTTTAGAGTGAGCAGCCAGAGGAAATGGTGGAGGATGTTACAAATACAGCATCTAAAACATACCTATGACTCTGTGTGGTGAATGTTGCCTAGTGCATATTTAATGTACATAGAACTGAGACATTGCAAATCCCAAGTCCCATCTCAGTGACTCACTACCGAACCAATCCAATCAAATGGATGAATAAGTCAACCAAATCCGTTAGTAATTGCTGAACGCCTCCTACCATCACCGCTCTGGAGAACAATTCATGTTCAAAGTGCACTTTGTACAATACCATGGATATGAACTCATCAGGAAAGTTCACATTGATTAACACTTTTGCTTTTAATGTACTGAGTGAAGGAGAATTTCAGCCTTTCTCCAGGAAATATGTTTTAGTAGCTTCTGTAATCTTTTATATTGCAGCACCATTTAAAAGGATAGTTTCTTTTGACAAAAACCCTTCATATCTTACATCCACCTCATTAAACTCTTTTGCTCTCACAACAGTGTTAACCTTCAGTGTCCCAGTTGCAGTTAACATTACAATTTGATCAGGAGCTTCCTGGAGAGTTCCTGGACTTACTTCTGTGAACCACATTAACTCCCTTGGGCCAAACACAAAAATGTCATGAACAAAGGTGCCTACTTTGTTCCAACTGAAACACGAGCCTTAGTTTATCAATTCCACTCTTGGCACCATCCTTTCTGCGCCATGGACTTCATACTGAGGTATTGCCATATATCCCCCCTTCACTGTGGTTACTTGCCTTCCTTTCACTCTTGCACTTTCAACCCTTCTTGGATTTCAGCAGTGACAGTAAAAAGGGATTAATTTCATTGATCAGCTCAATCATCACCTGCCGTTGTAACTTACTGATATTCAACATGTTGCAAAAGGTAGTATGGTAATACATTTTTCAAACAGAATATTTTCTCCCTGATCTTTATATGTGGTGGTAACTTGAAATGTCCTTGTCTCAGAATCAAAATTATTTTTGCAAGTCTGTTCACTTGTGTTGCAGAGAAATGGCCTGTATTATTTATAAACTTACTCTCACACACCCAGGATAGCCTCTTCTAGTGCATAATAACACATCAATTGATCCTCTGACAGTGAGGCGCAACCTCCATTAAAGGCTGAAGGGCCTGTACTGCGCGAGAACGTTCTATGTCATACACACGCACATACATACACACACAGAGAAACAGGCATGGTCTGTCACTCACACAGAAACAGGCATGGTCTCTCAAGCACACATAGAAACATGCATGGTCTCTCAAACGCAGACACACACACACACAAACACACACAGGAATAGGTCTGGTCTGTCATACACACACACACCTGGTCTGTCATACACACACACAGCAACAGGCATGGTTTGTCAAACACTCACACACAGCAACTGTTATGATATGTCACACACACAGACAGAAACAGCCATTGTCTCTCAAACACACGCACACGGGCACAAACACTCACACAGACGCACACATACACACGCAAACACACAAATTCACACAGATATTTCAGTGATGAACTCAGACCCTCACTGAATCTCCCTCCTGGCAATTCCTGTGTATAGTCCTCGTGATCTCCCCAGTTCCTGTATTGCGGGGAGGGCGTGTGCGTTGCGGAGGTAGGGGAGCAGAGAGGGAGAAGTGTGAGTGTTGAAAAGCAGGCACGTGATCTATGAATTATATTCCGAACTCTATCAATATTTTTGAAAAGCGAAAGGAAATAAAAGAGTGAAAATGAAGTTAGATATGACTGCATGTAGAGCAGGACAGGGAGAGGCGAACAGAGATAGAGATGCACAGAGAGCGAGAGAGAAAGAGAGACAGAGACCGATAGAGAGAGACAGAGAGATACAGACTGAGGTAGAGATAGAGTGAGAGAGAGAGAGTGAGACAGACAGATAGAGACACACAGAGACTGGGGAGAAAGGGAGAGACAGAGAGAATCAGGGAGATACAGGACAGAGAGAGAGAGAGATAGATAGAGAGACAGACAGACAGACAGAAAGGAATGCAGAGGATCCTGTTTTTGCAGATTAAAACAGCCCATCACCGTTGGCAGAGGATCATTTCTCAGCGTCCTGCTGATGAAATACAGTGAGATAGGAAGTGACAGTGTTTGGATGTTAGACTGAGCAGAATAATGCAGACTAAATGGCACAATGTAAACATGGGTAGCTCGAACAGAGAAGGATTCAGTTACGGATCAGGAATGTGGTGTGCGAGGGTGTGTGTGTGTGTGTGTGTGTGTGTGTGTGTGTGTGTGTGTGTGTGTGTGTGTGTGTGTGTGTGTGTGTGTGTGTGTGCGCACAGGTGTGAGAGAGCGATTGAATGAGTCTGATGGTACGTTGTGTGGTTTGTGGATCATTACTGGGACCATTGCATAAACATGTGATCTGCACACAGTCACATTATGGAGTGATAGCATTGTGACAGAAACTGTGCACTCAGATGGACACATACACACAGAGACACACATACGCACAGACGGAAACGGGCATGGTCTGTCAAACACAAACATACACATACACACACACATGCACACACACACATGCACAAATACACATATAGACACAAGCATGATCTCTCAAACACTGGCACAGGCACACACACAGAAACAGGCATGATCTGTCATATACTAATACACACACAGACGCACAGACACAAAAACACACACAAATATAGAAACAAGCATGGTGTCTCAAACACCGACACACACACACACAAACAGAAACGGGCATGGTTTGTCATACACACACACACACACATGCATACTAAACATGGGCACTGTGTCTCTCTCTAACACACACACGGTCTCTCTATCTCTCTCTCACACACATGCATGTTCTCTCAAACACAAACACAGAGACAGGCACGGCCTTTCAAACACACGCAAACAGAAAGAAGCGTAGTCTCCCAGTCTCTCTCTCTCACAAACAAACAGGCATTGTCTCTCAAGCAGACACAAGCATACACACAGTAACACACCACACACACAAACACACCACACACGTGCGCGCACGCCCACACACACACAAACACACACGTACACACACACAAACACACACACACACACACACACACAGAGTAACAGGCATGATCTCTAAAACAGACACACACACACACAAACAGGAATGGGCTGTCATACACACACACACACACACACACACACGCAGAAACAAGCATGGTCCCATCTAATCTAGATGGTGTTGTAATCTGAGGTAATCTTTTTCGCTGTCCACTACATCTCTAATTTTGGTGTCATCTGGAAGCATAATAACTTCACTTCCTATTTTCGCTTCCAAACCATTTATGTAAATGACAAAACGTAGAGGACCCAGCGGCGATCTTTGCGGCACTCCACTGGTCACAGGCCTCCAGTCCGAAAAACAACTCTCCATCACTATCCTCTCTGTTCTACCGTTGAGCCAGTTTTGTGTCCAAATGGCTAGGTCTCCCTGTATTCCGTTGGATCTAACCTTGCTAACTAGTCTCCCATGGGGAACCTTGTCGAACGCCTTAATGAAGCTCATGTAGATCATATCTACCGCTGTGGCCTCATCAATCCTCTGTTACTTCTTCAAAAAACACAATCAAGTTTGTGAGACATTATTTCCCACGCACAAAACCATGTGGACTATCCTAAATCAGTCCCTGCCCTTCCAGATACACGTATATCCTGTCCCTCAGGATTCCCTCCAACACTTGCCCACCACCGACGTCAGGCTCACTGTTCTATAGTTCCATGGCTTGCCCTTTCTAACCTTCTTGAAGAGTGGCACCACGTTAGCTAACCTCTAGTCTTCGGGCACTTCACCTGTGACTACCGATAATACAAATATCTCAGCAAGAGGCTCAGTACTCACTTATCTCGCTTCCCAGAGTTCAAGGGTATACCTGATCATATCCTGGGAATTTATCCACCTTTATGTTTTTCAAGACATCCAGCACTTCCTCCCCTGCAATATAGACATTTTGCAAGGTGTCCCCATCTGTTTCGCTACTTTCTACATCTTCCATATCGTTTTCCACAGTAAATACTGATATAAAATGCTCGTTTAGTATCTCCCCCATTTTCTGCGGCTCCACACAAAGGCGGCCTTGCTGATCTCTGAGGGGCCCTACTCTCGCCCTAGTTGCCCTTTTGATCTTAATGCATTTGCAAAACACCCTTTGGATTCTCTTTAATTCTATTTGACAAAGCTATTTCATTCCATCTTTACCCTCATGATTCCCTTTTAAGCATACTCCTGCTGCCTTAATACTCTTCTAAAGATTCACTCGATCTGCCCTGCCTATACCTTACATATGCTTCCTTCTTTACAGGACATCGCTTAGGCCACTGTTGAAATATTGTGTGCAATTCTGGTCTTCTTCCTATCGGAAAGATGTTGTGAAACTTGAAAGGGTTCAGAAAAGATTTACAAGGATGTTGCCAGGGTTGGAGAATTTGAGCTTTTGGGAAAGGCATAACAGGCAGGGGCTTTGTTACTTTGAGCATCGGAAGCTGAGGGGTGACGTTATGGAGGTTTACATAATTATGAGGGGGGTGTATAGGAGAAATAGATAAAGTCTTTTCCCTAGTGTGGGGAAGTCCACAACTGGAGGGCATAGGTTTAGGATGAGAGGGGAAATATGTAAAGTAGACCTAAGGATCAATCTTTTCATGTCAAGGATGGTACGTGTTTGAAATGAGCTGCCAGTGGAGGTGGTGGAGGCTGGTATAATTGCAACAATTGAAAGGCATTTGGATGGGTATAAAAATAGGAAGGGTTTGGAGGGATATGGGCCAGGTGGTGGTAGGTGGGACTAGATTGGATTGGGATATCTGATTAGCAAGGATGGGTTAGACCGATAGGTCAGTTTCAGTGCTGTACATCTCTATGACTAGTAGAGTAATGTACACTTTCTGTCTGAAGTGAGAAATTAGGGAGAATTTCCATGTTACTGATGATTGTATCTGCAGGAAGTGTGTTTGGTTGTGAAGTCGATCGAATCACAAGGATAATTTGGAGCAGCAGTTAGATACAGTGAGGAATTGACAGGAGCTGGGGGTGTGATAGATCCCAGTTTCAGGAAGATAGATACAGTCAGGTTGGTGGTTTACCTCTAGAATAGGTAGGAGAAGTAGACAGGTAATGCAGGAGACTCCTATGGTGATCCGCATCTTAAAGTTGTATGCCGTTTTCGAAAAGATAGTGGTGATGGACTCTCTGGGTAATGTAACACTGACAGCAAAGATTCTGGTACCGAGATCTGCTCTAATGTAACGAGGGGTACGTCAGGTCCCAAGTAATTGATTTTCGTAGGGGATTCTATAGTCAGCGTTTCTGTGTCCAACAACGAAACATCAGAAAGGTGTGTTGCCTCTCGAGTGCCAGGATCAAGGATGTATTGGAGAGGGGTCAGAATGTTCTCAAAAAAAGAGTGACCAACAAGAGGATATTGTAAACAATGGAATCAACAATGCACAAAGAGAAATGGACAAAGATATAGGGAAATAGGCAGGAGATAAAAATAAGAGTAGGTTCTCAAGTGTAGTAATGTATGGATTATTCCGGTGTTGCATGCTTGAGAGAAGGAATAAGACGAAAGACTGATTGAAGTGTGGCAGAGGAGCTGGTGCAGGGGAGAAGAATAAACATTTTGGTGTCATTGAAATTTCTTCTGGTGTGGAAGTGACCAATACAAGAAGGATGGGTTACACTTGAATTGGAGAGGGGCTAATATATTGGCGGGAGATCTTCTAGAGCTACACGGGAGGATTTAAATTAGACAGGATGGTGGTGGTGGTGTGGGAGGCCAGGGTGGGGTGGGGTGGGGTGTGTGTGGTGGAGATCCCAAAGAAATAGTGAGAAAATGGATCATTCTGAGGCTGTTGCAATTGGGAAAACGGACAAGTCAAATAGTCAAGGTTGCCAGGAGCAAGGCAGAGAATGCGGATGTCTGATAATTAAACTGAATTTATTTCAAAGCAAGAGGACTAACAGGGAAGACAGATGAACTCAGGGCATGATTAGGAACATGGGACTGGGATATCATAGCAATTACAGAGACGTGGCTCAGAGATGGACAGAACTGGCAGCTTCATGTTCCAAGGTATCGATGCTCTGGGATGGATAAAACGAGGGACAAGTGGAATAGGGGAAACCAAGTGGCGCTTTTGATTAAGGCAACATTACGGCTGCATTCAGGGCAGATATTCCAGGGGGCAGATCCAGTGACGCTCTTTGGGTGGAACTGAGAAATAAGAAAGAGATGATCACCTCAATGGAATTGTAAAATGGACACCCCCAACAGTCTATGAAAATTGAGAAACAAATTTGTAAAGAGATGTCAATTTTCTCTCAGAATAGAAGTGGGTGCAAGTAGGGAATGTTGGCTTTCCAAAAATAGACTGTGATTGCCAGAGTGTTTCGGGTTTGAATGGAGAGAAAATTAAGTGTAGACAAAAATATCATCTTAATCAGTCTGTGGATGTACCTACAGGAGAAGGAGCAAAACATGACCTGCTCTTGGGAAAAAGAGCAATGGACAGAATTGTAATGAACTGAGTAACAATGGACTGAGTCTCAATGGGGGAGCATTTTGGGGCACGTGATCATAATTCTGTTAATTTTAAAATGAGTATGCAAAAGGATAGACCTGATTTAATAGGTAGAGTTCGAAATTGAAGGAAGGCCAATTTTGACGGTATTAAGCAAGAACTTTCAAGTGTTGACTGGTGACTGATATTCGCAGGTGACGGCCTGGCCGGAAAATGAGAAGCCTTCAAAATGAGATAACGAAAGTCCAGAGACAGTGTGTTCCTGTTAGAGTGAAAGGCAATGCTGATGGATGTAGGGAATGCTGGATGTCTGGAGGAATTGAGTTTATGGTGAAGAAATAAAAAGCATACGTCAGGTATAGATAGACATAAAATGCAAAAAGGTGGGTAAATCCCCACAAATTGATCAGTGTACCACAAACCTTTGTGGGACGCTAAGGAAGTGGTCACTGGGTCCTTTGTTGATATATTTATGTCATGAATACCCACAAGGGAGGTGCCAGATGACCGGAGTTTGGCTAATGTTGCGCCAATTATTCAAGAGGGGTGTTAAGGAAATGCCAGGGAAGTATAGACAAGTCACCACCATATCAGTGATGGGTTAGTTGCTGGAAAGAATTCTGAAGGATTGGATTTACATGTATTTGGAAAGGCTACAACTGATTAGGGGTGGTCAAGATGGCTTTGCATGTGAGAAACCCATGTCTCACTAACGTAATTGTGTGTTTTGAAGAAGTGACGAAGAGGACTGATGAAGGCAGAGCTTTGAACGTTGTTTATGTGGACTTCACGAAGATGTTCAGCAAGGTTCCACATAGAAGACTGGTTGGCAAGGTTAGATCATATGGAATGGAGAGATCTGGTTATTTGGTTACAAATTTTGTTCTAAGATAGCAGACAGAGGGTGGTGATTGAGAGTTGCTTTTTGGACTGTAGGCCAGCCACCAGTGGTGTGCTGCAATAATCAATGCTGGGCCCACTGCTTTCTGTCATTTATATAAATGGTTTGGATGTGAATATAGGAGGTATGGTTCGTATGTTTGTAGATGACACCAAAACTGATGGTGTTTTGAACAGCAAAGAAGACAATCTCAGAGTATAATGGGACCTTGATGAAATGGGCCAATAATAAGGGACTGATGATTATTTCCGAATAAACAGACCTTGGAGTACAGGAGTCCATCGTTCCTTGAAATTGAAGTGGCAGGTATACAAAGTAGAAAAGGATGCACTTGGTGCGCTTCCATTTTATTGGGTAGTGCAGTGTGTATAAGAATTGTGAGGCCATGTTCCCACAGTATGAACATTGGTTAGATCACTTTTGGAATTCTGCATTGAATTCCAGTTTCAAGTTAAACATTTTGTTTAACTTGAAACCGTTCAGTAAAGTTTTACAAGGATGTTGCCAGGGTTGGAGGGTTTGAGCTATAGAGAGATGCTAAATCGGCTGGGGCTGTTTTCGCTGGAGCGTCGGAGGCTGAGGGATGACCTTATTGAGGTTTGTAAAATCATGAAGGACATGTATAGGGTAAATACTCAAGGTATTTTCTCGAAGGCAGGGAAATCCAAAACTAGAGGTCATAGGTGTAAATTGAGAGGTGAGACATTTAAAAGGGAAGTAAGGGGCAACAATTTCAAGTAGAGGCTGGTGGAGAGAACTGCCAAAGAAATTAGTGTAAGCTAGTACAGGTACAATATTTAAAAAGCATCTCAATGGGTATATTAACAGAAAGGGTTTTGAGACATATGGGCCAATTTCTGGTAAATTGGGTTTGATTATTTCTGAATATCTAATTGGACAGAAGGACCAGTTTCCATGCTATGCAACACGACAACTTAAAGCGAATTAATGTTGATCCACCAAAGGTGATATTAGTTCAGGTGACAATAACCTATTCAAACAAGTAGATTTTCAGGAGCATCTTGAATAGGAGAAGAAGTTAGTAATCAGAAAGACTTAGAGAGGAAGTCTAGGAGTGTAGATAGCTGCATGACACAGATTGTTTCCAATTGTCAAACTTGCTGTTGCTTCTGGCAATACTTGACTTAATTCCATGACATCTGTCATTTCCTTCACATTCACACCAACTGGAAACATTGTGAAATAACTGCATAGAAGCTGTATCCCTTTTCCAACTCAACCTTTATATGCGGTCTGTACATTGACACTGACAAGCCAACTCAAACCCAGCCCCTTGAATGAGGAAACATTCTGAACCGCCTGTTTATATGTGTCAGCCAGGGCTCCCTGATTAGTCCAGTTTAACAACACAACCAAGGATATCATAATCAATGAAATCCATGTGGTCCTGGTTCCGCTACCTACGTATTCACACTACATCGAACATCTACCACTTTTATAAAGATTTTATTGAACAAATTTTACACCCGTCCGAGAAAACAATGAAATAAATGGATGGTCTTGGAGCATTTTCAAGAGACGAACGAGAACTTAAATTTCAGAATTCAGTGAACAAGTTATCTGCGTAGGTTATTGCGGTCGGTGGATAATCAGGAAACAGGATTTCTTGGGAAAGCAAACCAGGAGGTGGAAGAGACTTGGACAATGCAAATGTGTAAATTTTTAACCTAATTTTAGGTCGATATGATGCTGGATTACAACGGTCCAGATGTAACAATGGAAAAAATGAACGTTTCATCAATGATGAATTGAGGCAAGGATGGGTTTAGGAGCTGTTTTGCGGATGGAAAAAGTATTTATTGGTGATGATGCAAATCTATTTTTGAAATGATCTCAGGCTCCATTATCAAAAATGGTTTCATCCAAAGGCAGTTCCCGCTGAACTCCATGGAGTCAGAGAGAGCCACACAACACTTTCATATGAGAATGACAATGTCTACCCATATGCCACATCCAACCCCATTTATGATCATAGGATCCCATCTGTCACTGAGCCGACTGGTTTGGCCTTGGATTCCTCATCAACCGAGGAACTGATGCAGGAAAGGGAATTATTAAAGAAAGAGAGTGATACCAGCATCAGGCCTGGGGAGCTCAATGGAAAGGAAGTATTGCTGAAAATACTGTTGTAATCAAATGACACAGTTATTTTTTAACAGTAATCTTTTTTTTTATAATGGAACCAGTTTTTTTTTTATTTAGAGAATTCCATGAGGAAGAGTGAACAAAAGCCTTTTGTTGCTTTCCCCACTTTGGCCCGTCGTGAACAATGATACTTTCCTTCAGGTCATTTTTTTCATATCCGGTTCACTCACTCAAAAATTATTGCTTGAGATGAATTACTTTTGTGCATGCCTAATTCTTCAGTGACATGTTTATTGTTCAGCTTGCGACTAAATGTTGCTTATTCCCAACAATATTTGACACTGGCTTTTCCCCTCCTGTCTCTTTCATTTCATTCCTCAGATGCAGTCAGTCCTTGCCCGTAAGAAAAAGAGTTACCATGTTGCTGCTCCTCATTCTCCTTTTAGGCCCTTCCTCACGTGGACTCTTTGTTCCATTACCTGCTGCATCTCATGTTGACTCACACTTACTTGAATGAATTCATCAATTGAATTATTTTTACGACTGGATATTTCATGGCATACATACATTGTGATTTTTTCTGCGACAGTTCATAAATAAATGCGTTTGTGCAGCAACTTAGATTCCGAAGGGTGAAGACGATTTGTTCAAAGAGTTTAAAAGCAGAGGAACCCAAGGAATAACCAGCATTAAATGTATATAAAATATACCCCAAACAGAGAAGGATGAAGCTGGCAGATATGGGAAAGTGTAAAATCGCAGATTTCTTTCTGCTTTTTGTCTCTGGGTCATTCTCTACTTTTCTCTGGCCACTCAGTGCCTTATGCACCTTAACCGCCTGATAGATATGTCTGATAGTCAGAACGTTGAGAAAGAGAATAAACGTGAATAGAAGTAATGGTGTTTAAAAAGTCTCAAAATATTTAAGACTTGCCCACCGAAGGTCATAATAATAACTGGCCCTCACATCACAGTACCATGGAACAATGTTGCTGACCATTCCAGGTATATATAGAAAGTAATTAGGAATGTTCATTAAATAAAAGAAAATGTAGACTGTTACTATAACCCTCATTGCAGTTTTCTCATTGCAATACTTAGATTTCATCTGATGAATAAAAATTGAGACAAATCGATCAAAAGTAAAAGCAACAGTAAACCAGACAGAACAATCAATGGTCAATCTGCTCAGGACATGGATAACACTACAAACAGGAGTAATGTTCAGGAAACGCCCTCGATAATAATAGTAAGTAAACCGATGAAGTAGGACATCAAATACATGGAACATTAGATCAGATGTTGCCACGGATATCAGGTAGGGAGTGATGCATGCAACAAGTCCACACTTGCCCGAGCCAAGAATACAATCACCACTAGATTAACTGTAAGAGAGGGAAAAGAAAAAAAAGGCATTTGAAGTTACGAATCAAATATTCTCTGTGCCTGAACTCAGACTGTCAGAGATAGATTTTAGAGAAAAGGTAATTGTTGTTCTCCATCAAATCAAGTTTAAATAATTTGAACTGCAGCAAACCATCCCTTTCTTAAATAAATCATTTGCATTTTTAAAAGACATGAACAAGAACACGAGCTGCAGTTTATTCCCGGCAACAAGGTCATGTGTTCAGTATTTTATTGCGGTTGGCAGTGGTTGATTTATAGATTTCTCTGGTTGGAGTTTCTCATGTGATCACAACATCCACAGAAAGACACCCTGAATGAGTAAAGCAAGCAATGACCAACATCTCATACAAACATTGATTGCAAATTTCCTGCATTCGATTTTGGAGTTTGCACAGCTCAGCTTGCCACCAGAATTATACATTCACACTGTATGAACTACAAAATGGGGCATTAAGTTATTTCACAATGATCGAGAATTGATACACTCCACAATATGAAATTTTAAAAAAAACTTGATAAAACTTGGACCCATCCCACATGTATGGGACTGAACATCCTAACAATCTGAACCATGAATGTATGTGACAGAAAAGCTGTATGTTGCTGGAATGCAAAGTAGATAGGTAGGAGGCTGAAAGAACACAGCAAGCTAGGCAGTGTCAGGAGGTGTAGAAGTCAATATTTCAGGTGTAACCCTTCTTCAGGACTGGGTGTTCGTGTGGGGAGGAGCTGTAGTTAAAGAAGTTTGTTGGGGGCAGGGAGGTAAAGTGGGGATTAGTGAAGACAGGTATAGGATATGACCTGGTTGGTTAATGGCAGGAATAGATCCGGTTGGTGGCTGGTAATCGCGGCTGGTTGTGTTCTTCCAGCCTCCTGATGCTGCCTGGCTTGCTGTGGTCTTCTTTGAGTGTAACTGTTTTGCATCTTGTAGGTGGAATTCAATGCTGGTCATGCATGTCATTGGTGAAGACAGAGAATAGTGAATGTGGTTATTGGCACACCAATCAACGTCTATTTGTACTGCACAATGTGGAGCTTTGAGAATGTTGCTTGGGCTGCACTCAGCTAGATACGATGGAAGCATTCCATCCCAGCCATAAGCTATGCATTCTGGGTGACGGACATGGATTCGAGAGGCAGGCAGGGATTTTATCAGAGTGTCTGAAATGCTCCGATGACCACAACACTTGTATGGCTGGACCAAGCCATTTTCTTGTCATTTGTTGGTCCAGGTGGCTGGTCATTTTAAATTCAGTGATTGTAATGTCAATGGGTGATTGGTCAGTTCTCACTTTATGGAGATCAACATCACTTGGTGCGTGTGGGATGTGACTGTCAATTATGAGCTCACGCTGGACGTTATCTCCCTATATGTAGACACAGACCTCGACATTACCTGAAGGTCCTAGGTGCTGAACATTGATTGCAAGCCTCTCCACTTCGGAAACGACAATAAAGGGAAGGGCATTGATGAGGCAGCGGCAGATCTTGGAGCATAGGACATGTCCCTGAACAATTCCTGCACAGACGTACAACAACTGAGTTGACAGACCTCCAACAATCACAACCATCTTCACGTGTTCAGGGTGAAATTCTAACGGCAGTGAGTCTAGTTTTTGACGCTTTTTAAAATGAAAATGCATGTTTGCAATGTATATGTTTAGGAGCTGACTATCTCTTTTCAGTAAGTAAAATGTAACTGTAAAAGCAGGAGCACCTGACTGAGATAAACATAATGAATGTTTCAATAAGTTAAAGTCAACCAATCCTGAGTTTGTCACACTTCCGAGTTAACAAGTGGTTGTGTTGAACATCTGGGAGGTGATGGTGCAAGCAGTGAACAACGTCCGACAGAGTTTGGGCTTCCAGACAAAGTCAGAATGTTTGTCATTACTACCTGAAAGGAAGAAACATGCTCACAAATCTGGAAGTGGGAATTGTACGTTGAATTAGTGACATAAATTATACAAATGGCAGGCAGAATCAATTTGTTCAGTTGAATGTGAAATAAATCATTCGTACGTTTCTCTATTAAATGTAGCATGTCCAAAAATGTAGTAAATATCTCTGTTTCTTTAAATTCACTGAAAAAAAGCCGTGTATAATTAAAAATGAGGCATAAAACTCTAAAGGAATTGGCAATGAAAAATTTGAAAATGATGTTTCCACGAATAAGGAAGATCATAACTGGTGTTCATTTTGTTAGAATACTCAGTCAGCATCCAAAGACATATTAATAGGAAATGATGCATATTAAGACATCATGTTAAATGTTCTGTATTCTGTCCTGTTAATTCTATGTATTTCTCTATATCTCAGTTATTAAACATCACATACTGAAGTTCCTAAACCGACTAAAGTCAGTTATTTGTTGAAACATACGTTTTTCATTCAGAATGCTAATCATTTCTTAAAATTTTTATGTATTGCCTTAAAACTGACTTATGCATGGGCCCCATCAGGACAACTTCCCTACCAAGGAGGACATACATCACAAAGTGAAAAGCAGTGATCGCTGGAAAATAAACTGAAAAAAATTATGAATTACAGATTTTAAAAGTGTAAATCCAAATCTAATCAGATATAGATGCATAATTGTGTTAAAATTTCCAGCTCTATATCCATCGTTATTAATGCCCAGATCATAAATTATATCACCAACGTCGCACAGCTTGTCCTAACCTTGCTGGAAGATTAATCAGTCCCAAATAATATCACAAATATCTTTGTGATATTTCAGTTTGTAAACTTAGTATGAAAATTATTTAACCAACCGTGAAGATATTCCCATTTCGTAATCCATTGTATTCTTACAAACTACTTTGACAGCTGTATGATTGGCATAACAACATGAGGATTGTAATATAAACAAAGCACCACATGATTCATATTGGCATGGCCCTACTTACCACTGCAGTTAGACAGATATTCCATTTCATTCAGTTACCCACAAACAGCTAAATTCTATCATCGGAGATACTCCTACTCACATAAGACCACTGGGGTAAGTTGTACCCCTCCGGTCAATACGTACATTCACTGTAATTTTATTCTGAGAGATGCTTCCAGTAACCTTTGGTCACTGTGGTTAGTTGTTCCCTTTTGGCTAGGATACAATACTTGGTAAAATTCAAATCGAAAGATGCTCATTTAATCATATTGCCACTGGAATCAGATGGTAAATTCAGGCCATTGACCCTCATGCGATATTGCACTAGAGTGCAAGATATTCCCAGTAATACTTGCAATTGAGGGTATTCTCCTGTGAATGTTCCAGACTTACTAGAAATCTGCATTTGCAGATACCTGCAGGAAAGCAATACTATGTCAGATATTCCCATTTGAGAATTTAGCCATACTCAGTACAATTCTTTTTGGTTCTTCACTCATAGATTGTTGGCATCGCTTGCTGGCCCCCATTTATTACCCACCCTTAGTTGCCCTTGAGAGGTGATAGTGAGGTACAATCTTGAACTGCTGCAGTTCATGTCCTGTAGGTTGACACACAATACCATAAGTGAGAAATTCCAGGATTTTGTTGGAGCCTGACCTTCAAGAAGGGTGATATGTTTCCAAGTCAGGATGGATAGTGACCCACGTTCAGTACCAGCCTTGGAGGACCATCTGCATGGAGTTTGCACATTCTCTCCGGGTTTGTGTTGTCTTGAGTTCTCCAGCTCTCTCCCACAGTTCAAAGTTGTGCAGGCTAGGTTGGTTAACCATGTTAAATACAGGGTCATGCCAGTGTGGTGAGATGTGTGCTGGTTTTTGGAATGTTGGTGCAGACATGATAGGCTGAACGGTTTCGATCTGCAGTTTACAATGATTCCATGATATCGTCTCGATCTTGTTGCATTTGAACTTTGACTAAATTTTTCAGTATTGGAGGAGTTACAATTGATGCAGAACGTTGTGCAATCACTGGCGAACATCCACACTTCTGACCTTAGGATGGAGGGTAAGTCATTGGTGAAACAGCTGAAGATGGTTGGGCAAAGGGCACTACCCTGAGGTGTTCCTACAGAGATAAACTGGAGCTGAGAAGACTGACTTACAACACCAGAACCATATCTTTTCGTGCAAGGTTAGACTCCATTCATTGAAGTATTTGCACCCTCATACCCATTCAGTCCTTTTTTGCACAGGCTCCTTTAATCCAAATAATTTAAGCAGAGAGATAATTACAAAAAAAATTAAAGTAGTGCTGGAGGCAAACCAAACGGCTGGAATAACATTATATGTAGATGAGTCACGGGCCTAACCAAACTAACAAGTAATCCAAAACTATACAAATGCTGTGCCTGTGTGTTTGTCTTCACGTCAAATGAAAAAGGAGCAGCACTCCGAATGCTTGTGATTTCAAATAAATCCGTCAGATTATAACCCGGTCTTCTGTGGCTTCTGACAGTTTCCACTCCAGTCCAGCATTGGCACTTGCACATCACTGTGTAGGCAGATTTCCCGGGTCACAATAGGTACAATGATGTCCCACATCACGATGCAAAGAACATCATGCAAACCAGGGTCAACAAATGATTGATATTCTGTTAGTAATGTGCTGCTGATGGACTATACATTTACTGGTGGCCCCAAATACTATGCAACTCACCAAGTCCCTCAATGCTGAACATCAGTTCAAATGGAGGTCGCAGCAGTAGGGCGGACGATCACTCTCTGTGGCTGAATGTTCTTGATCTTGATTCATCACCTTGGACACAAATATCCTAAATAACACTTCTGTCAGCCCAAATCAACTTTATTTTTCTCAGTGAAAGAGCAGAGCTTTGAAAGCTTGTGATTTCAAATAAACATGTTGAGCCATAACTTGGTGTCATATGACTTCTGATTTTGTCCACCCTAGTCTAACACCATCACTTCCACGTCAGAGATTTCAAAAGTTGACCCATTCTGTTGTGCAACACTATAATCGTAGTGAATTTGTTTACAAATATATTCAGGGTTTTCATATCCAAAGATATCTGTACTGACAAAATAGTAATAACAGTGTCATTATTAATCTTTTTAATATTACTAACAATATCAATTACGTAATTAAATTGATATCCAAAGGCTTAATGATAATCGAAAATAAACGCACATGGGAGGACCTTCACATTATCATTGAGAGCTCATCAAAGAATAGCAGAAACAAAGTGCAAGGTGGTAAATATCCCCTAAGACGAAGGCATTTGATCCTCTGTGGAAGTGGAAAACTCCAGATCTCAGCATGTGTCCTAATAGACTCTGCAAAACAGCATTGTGCATCATTTTACAAATGGCACAACTGACATGCCAATCACATCATTTCAACAATATACAATGGAGTTGGAACTCTGTGTTTAATAGTCCTCCCAGTGATCTATTCTCATAAATGTCATGTCTGCACACATCCACTGACAGACAAAAACACACAAGATGGTCAAATCATTCTGTGATGACCCTCACTTATCATCCGTAGTGGACTGCTCAACCCACCAATTCCCCACACTGTTTCTGTCCCTCGTTGTGCCATTTGGAACAAGTTGTCTGAACACAGGCAAGCACCAACAAATTCTCTTCAGATCAAGGAATGGGAAACACCAGGTATCACTCAGACGTGGGTTGTTACAAAATTCATCTGACCAATAGCACGTTCTGAACACCAACAGACAGAGTGTAATCGTGCTAAACACTTTCTAGTCTAGCCACGGCCGGTGCTCAGCCAAATTCCATCAACGTGGCCTCAGGGCAAACCCATTCTGCACAGGATAGAGAAACAGACAATGCTGCACAATTCCTAATTGACAAACCTTTCACCTTGAACTTAGCACATGAGTACACTGGCATCAGGATTTGTCCCGTGAAATGGAAATTAAATTATGTCCGTAGAGTGGAAATGTAGAAAGGCGTAACTTAAGCTGTTGCGAGATTTCTCGGGAAAACCAACAACAGCAAGGATGGTATAGTATACTTTTAAGCAAAATACCCTTAGAAAATACATCTTGCTATTTGTGAAACATTTTTGAAGCATTTTAAAAACAAATTACGACAACAGGTTTTTTTTTGATAATGTGATATCATTGAGGTTTAAGTCTGTATTTGAATACCCCAAAGACTGGATTAATCTGATCCTATTAGGTCATAATTGTTCATTGCAGCTTATCTTCAAACAACAATACTTGCATTAATTCACTCAGTATCTGTCTTAGTAATGTCCAAATCATTTTTTATATTCATTTTAATGACGACCTTGATTTTTCTTAGACTAATCAGCTGTTCAAAACCTCATGTCGAGTTTCCTGAGAGCTGTTCTCCTGCACATTGTAATCCCACTGCTATTCCTTCTTTATTAAGTTTTGCAGCTCATTTAGGGAATTCTATCTTTGAATTATCACTGTGTTACAGTACCGGAATCTCATACCAATTAAATCTACAACGACAACTCACACTACATGACAAATACAAAGCAAAATCAAATTCAGAACTTTAACTTCAGAATTAAAGAATGTCCGAGTCATATAGAACAAAAGAGGACCTTTGGCCCATCATGCTGCTCTTTACTTTTAGGTGAGCACTTCGGGGACAGTGACCACAACTCGGTGACTTTTACTTTAGTGATGGAGAGGGATAAGTGTGCACTGCAGGGCATGAGTTATAGCTGGGGGCAGGGAAAATATGATGCGGTGAGGCATGACTTAGAATGTGTGGATTGGAAAAACAGGCTTTGAGAGAAGAATACTAATGATATGTGGAGATTGTTCAAGGAACAGCTACTGAGTGTCCTTGATAAGTATGTACCAGTCAGGCATGGAGTTAAAGGTCTTGTGAGGGAGCCGTGGTTTAATAAGGAATTGGAATCCCTTGTGAAAGGGAAGAAGGCGGCATATGTAAAGATGAGGCGTGACGGTTCAGTTGGGGCGATTGAGCGTTATAAGGTAGCCAGGAAGGATCTAAAGAAAGAGCTAAGAGCAGCGAGAAGGGGACATGAAAAGTCCTGAGCTGGTAGGATTAGGGAAAATCCAAAGGCTTTCTATAGGTATGTCAGGAATAAAAGGATGACTAGGGTAGGTATCGGTCCAGTCAAGGATAGTAGTGGGAAGTTGTGCGTGGAGGCGGGGGAGATTGGAGAGACACTAAATCAATACTTTTCGTCAGTATTCACTCAGGAACAGGACACTGTTGCTGGTGTGAATATTGAGTCACAAGTGATTAGAATGGATGGCATTGAAGTATGTAGGGAAGAGGTTTTGGGAATACTGGAAAGGATGAAAATAGATAAGTCCCCTGGGCCTGATGGCATTTATCCTAGGATCCTCTGGGAAGCTAGGGAGGAGCTAGCAGAGCCATTGGCCTGGATTTTTATGTTGTCATTGTCAACGGGAATAGTACCAGAAGACTGGAGGATGGCGAATGTGGTCCCCTAGTTCAAGAAGGGGAGTAGGGATAGCCCGAGTAACTATAGGCCAGTGAGTCTGACTTCTGTGGTGGGCAAAGTCTTAGAGAGAATTGTAAGGGATAAGATTTATGAACATCTGGATAGGAATAACGTGATCAAGGATAGTCAGCATGGTTTTGTGAAGGGCAGGTCGTGCCTCACAAACCTTATTGAGTTCTTTGAGCAGGTGACTAAGGAGGTGGACGAGGGTAAAGCCTTAGATGTTGTGTATATGGATTTTAGTAAGGCGTTCGATAAGGTACCCCATGGTAGGCTAATGCAAACACTACGGAGGTATGGCATTGAGGGTGCATTAGAGGTTTGGATTAGAAATTGGCTGGTTGGAAGGAGACAGAGGGTAGTAGTTGATGGTATAGGTTCATCTTGGAGTGCAGTTACTAGCAGTGTACCACAAGGATCTGTTTTGGGACCATTTCTTTTTGTTATCTTTATAAATGATCTAGAGGAGGGGCTTGAAAGCTGGGTGAGTAAGTTTGCGGATGACACAAAAGTCGGTGGAGTTGTGGATAGTGAGGAAGGATGTGGCAGGTTACAGCGGGATATAGACAAGTTGCAAAGCTGGGCAGAAAGGTGGCAAATGGAATTCAATGTAGCTAAGTGTGAAGTCATTCACTTTGGTAGGAGTAACAAGAAGATGGATTACTGGGCTAATGGTAGGCTACTTGGTAGTGTGGATGAGCAGAGGGATCTTGGTGTCCATGTACACAGATCTCTGAAAGTTGCCACCCAGGTAAATAGGGCTGTGAGGAAGGCATATGGTGTACTGGGCTTTATTGGCAGAGGAATTGAGTTCCGGAGCCCTTGCAGTTGTATAAGACTCTGGTGCGGCCTCATCTGGAGTATTGTGTGCAGTTTTGGTCGCCATACTATAGGAAGGATGTGGAGGCATTGGAACGAGTGCAGAGGAGGTTTACCAGGATGTTGCCTGGTATGGTAGGAAAATCGTATGAGGAAAGACTGAGGCACTTGGGGCTGTTCTCATTGGAGAAAAGATGGTTTAGGGGAGATTTGATAGAGGTGTACAAGATGATTAGGGGTTTAGATAGGGTAGACACTGAGAACCTTTTACCGCTAATGGAGTCAGCTGTTACAAGGGGACACAGTTTTAAATTAAGGGGTGGAAGGTATAGGACAGATGTTAGGGGTAGATTCTTTACACAGCGGGTTGTGAGTTCATGGAATGCCCTGCCAGTAGCAGTGGTGAACTCTCCCTCTTTATGGTCATTTAAGCGGGCATTGGATAGGCATTTGGAAGTTATTGGGCTAGTGTAGGTTAGGTAGGATTCGGTCGGCGCAACATTGAGGGCCGAAGGGCCTGTACTGCGCTGTATTTTTCTATGTTTCTATGTTCTATGTTCTATGTACTTAGACAGTAGTAGGGGAGTGGTACGCACTGCCTGCAACCATTGTAGACTCGCCAAATTTAAGGGCATTTAACTGGTCATTGGGTAAACATATGGATGAAAATAGAATAGTGTCAGATAGATGGGCTTGAGATTGGTTTCACAGGTCGGCGCAACATTGAGGGTCGAAGGGCCTGTACTGTGCTGTAATGTTGTCTGTTCTATGCTTGTCCCAACAAAATGAGACCAAATTTACATTTGTCTCTCTTTTCAGCGTTTGGCTGATACTTTTGAAAGCGATAACATTTCAAATGCTCATCCAAGTACTTTTTAAAAGATTGTGAGGTTTCCCGTTTCAACAATATGGCAATAATATTCTTATATAACCCAATCTCTGCTCTAAAGAAAGCAACCAGAGCTTATCCAGCCTCCTTCACATCTAAATTGCGACAGCCCAAGCACCATTCTGGTGAATATCCTCTGCACTCCCTCCCATGTAATCCCATCCTCGTGATGGTGCAGTGACCAGAACTGCACACAATCTTTCAATTCTGGCTTACACTTATGTCCTGTACAGCTCCAACAGGACATCCCTGTTCTTATAATCAATGTCTCAACTGGGAAAGACATGTATTTTATATGCCTTCTTAACTACTGCCCTGCTGTCTTCAGGGATCTGTTAGCAAGCAGCTCATGATCTTGCAGTTCCTTTGAGCTTCCTAGTGTCTTCATTGAGTGTCCCCTTGTCTTGTAACGTCTACCAAAGTGCATCACCTCACATTTATTAGGGTTAGATTTGATTTGTGACTGATCTGCCCATCTGACCAATCTGTTTATATCTATCTGTCATCTCAGACTATTTTCCAAATTGCCAATCACCTGGTCCATATTTGTCTCATCTACAAAGTTATTCACCATCCCCAAGCTTATCTTCTGTACACCACCATCCCTCTCACCGCTGTCCAAACACACACTCTCGTCGACACAATTTATGAATATCATAAACACTAAGTGACCCAGCACTGACTACGGTGGAATCGCACTGTACACCAGCCTTCAATGACACAAACTACCTTCTATCAATATGATTTGCTTCCTCTAGCTGAGCCAACTTTGGACACAACTTGCCAAGTTACTCCGGATGCCATGAGTTATTACCATTATTATCCATCTCCCATGATGGACCTTGTCAAAGGCTTTCTTAAAATCCTTATAAACAACATGAATTGCCCTACGTTCATCTGCAGACCTGGCCAGCTCTTCAAAAATCTCCATCAGATTTGTTAGGCATGATCACCCTCTGACAAAGCTGTGGTGACTATTCATCATCAACCCTGCCTCTCAAAAACAGATTAATCCTCTCCTTTCGACTTTTCTCCAGTAGTTTCCATAACACTGAAGTGACACTCACTGGCCTGTCATTCCTGGTTTATCCCTACCACCCTTCTTGAAAAGTGGACAACACATCAGCTGTCCTGCATTCCTCTGGCACCACCACTGGGCCGGAGAAGAATTAAAGGCTTGGTCAGAGTCCCTGTTATCTCCTCCCTCCTTGGTCACAACCCCTTTTCCATCTCGGTTTTTTTTCCACTTTTAATCTCCCTCAACCTCAAAAAACTGCTCACATCATATATAAGTCTGCTCAAGACAGGCTGAGACCAACGTTATTGCTTTTATTTTCGGAGGTTTTCTTCTTTATGCTGTTCACATTCTTACTGATATGGGGCAAAACGCGTTTCCTGAACCCTGGTTTTTAAATTCCAGTTTTGCAGATACACACATTGGAAACTCCACTCCGAATAAGTAAACGAGAGAGTTCTTAACTAAAATTTACAACATGTGTAAATTATTATCATATCTTTCGACTTAGTTCCTTCTTTTGCATGTGAAAACAATTCATTCTGCTCACCGATAGTTACTTTAAACTTCCCACTGAGCAAAGACGTGAACCATTCTTGATCAAATGCAAACTGCAAAGATTCACAATTGTTCACAGTGAATTCAAATTAATAAAGTTAACCAATCTCACTTAGTTAGGTTGGCACAGTGGCTCAGCGGTTAGCACTATCGCTGCAGCAGGACTGGATTCAATTGCAGCCTTGGGTACCTGTCTGTGTGGCGTTTGCACGTTCTCATCTTACCTGTGTGGATTTCCTCTCGGTTCTCTGGTTTTCGTACACCGTCGAAGATGTGCAGGTTAGGTGGATTGGCCACTCTAAATTGTCCCGTTGTGTTACAACGTATTTCGAGTAGGTGGGTTTTCCAGGGTAAACGTGATGTGTGACAGTGATTGGGTATAGGCGGGATGCTATTCGGAATGTCAATTTGGACTTGGTGGGTCAAAGGGACTTTTTACACACTCATAGGGATTCTTTGATTAGTCTGTCTGCATTTAAATTTTCAAGGGGCCAAAAGTGACAAAATGAATAATTCACGAAATGATTAATAAAAAAGTCTTACAACTTTATTGGGTAATTGGAACAGAATTTTCAAGTCGCATTCTAAGTCAGTTAGGAAATCAGACAATTTAATCAGCTTTTATGAAGATACTTCAGGAGTATTATCATGGACCCGGGTCAAATCCGAACCTGACAGATGACACAATTTAAATTTCATAAGTATATGTAATTATAACACTAGTGTTGATCATTAAACCTTTGTGAATTACTGTCAAAACCCTCCTGATTCACTAATGCCCTTTGGGATAGCAAACTGCTATCTTCACCTGGTCTGGGCCGCATGTGTCTCCAGATACACAGAAATGTTTCTGGTTGTTGAAAGTCAATAAGATAATCTCCAGGATTTTATTGCTGGCGTTCTTCAAGGTCATGTATGAGGCCGAACTATCTTAAATAACTATATAACTGAGCTTCCCTCAATGATAATGTCACAGGTCAGAGTGTTCTGTAATAATTATATAATGTTCAGCAGCATTTGTAACTCAAGGTCCAGTAACTTTCAGGCCTGGGCTGACAATTAATAATTAAAATTCGCACCACAAAAATGTCAAGCAATTTCCAACTCCAATAACGGATCCCCTAAATAACACCACTTGACATCTCCTGGCTTTACTGATGCGGAATGCCCTGCGATCAACAGCCTGGGAGTTGCTATTGAGCCGAGCATGAACTGAACTCATCTTATAAACACAGTAGCTGCAAGTTCATGTCAGAGGGAAAGAATACTGCAGTGAGTAATGCATCTCGTGATTCAGATAGCCTCGCCATTATCCACAAGACTAACCTCAGAAATGTGATGGAACAGTGCCCACATGCCTAGACCAATGTACCTCCAACATCTCTCAACAAACACAATGCTGGGGACACAGAAAATCTGAACTGAAAGTGTAAAGTGCTGGAGAAATTCAGCAAAACTTGCCGTGTCTTAGAGTGAAATGGAGAGGTAACCTTCTGAATCCAATAAAACTCTTCTTCAGAAGAGTGCTAAAAAAGGAGTCATTAGGATCAGAAACATTACTTCTCTCTTTTCCTCTTCACAGTTGTGCCAGGCCTGCCGAGTTTCTCCAGCATTTCCCCTTTTACAACAAAGTAGCCAGTTTGATTGGCACCACATATTCAAACATGCAGTGAATCCACCACTGATGTTCAGTCAAAGACTTTGACAATAGCATCATTGATAATACGCATTGCAGTAACTCGACAATGCTCCTCAGGCAGCATCTTCCAAATCCAAGACCACTACCTTCCTAAAGACAAAGGAAGTGGATGCAAGGGAAAAACATCACCTTCGTTTTACCCTTCTAAGCCACGCACTTAGATGCATATATTCCTTCCGTAAATCACCATAGTCCCTGTGGACCGCAGAACTACTTTCTGAACGGTGAGACACAACTGTTCATGAGTGTAACCTGCGGGTCACTGTACTTCTGGGAGGGGTGCGTTTGAGAAGGCGGGACTTTCATGGTGATCTCAGACAGTGTGAGAATTGAATTTGTGCTGTTGGTGTCACTTTACAACACCCCACCCAGCCACCACGGCTGCTATGGCTCAGTTGCCAAAAGAAAAAACTGCTGATGCTGGAATCCAAAGTAGACAGGACAGAGGATGGAAAACAGAATAAGCCAGGCAGCTTTAGCAGCTAGAAAAGTTGACGTTTTGGGTGTAACACTTTTTCAAGACTGGTGCGTTGACGTTTCACGTCAAACCCAGTTCTGAAGAAGGGTTATACCTGAAATGCTGCCTTCTCCAACACCTGATGCTTGCTGGCTTGCTGCGTTCTCCCAGCCTCCTGCCTGTCTGCAGTGGGTCAGTTGACACATTTGGCGGAAAGGCCGTTTTGAGATACAGAGAAAAGAGGTGGTCGTGAGGTTGCACTGACCAACAGTTGTCTCTCTCTCTGTCAATGAGAGAACAACCATCTCAAACTAGGGCAATACTTTCAGTCTGGCTTTGTGAAAATCTTGGAAAATTACTCTACTTCCTCTCTTCCACAGCACCTACTAATTGTTTTTACACTGTCAAGACTGCAGTGGAATAAGAAAGTAGCTACTACCGCATTCTCACGGGCAAAAAAAAGTCTGACCCAGCCATCGAATACCAAGTCCCCTGAATTAATTATTGAAACACGTCTGAACATGACATTTTGTCAGCCGAGATTATGACATAAAGAGAATTCAGAAAAATGTATACATAAAATTGTTGTGTGTGTAAGCAATTGGTGGATACTTTCGGATGGAGTGTGTGTGTGTGTGTGTGTGTGTGTGTGTGTGTGTGTGTGTGTGTGTGTGTGTGTGTGTGTGTGTGTGTGTGTGTGTGTGTGTGTGTGTGTGTGTGTCTCTGCGTGTGTCTGTGTGCGTGTCTATGTCTGTGTGTATATGTGTGTGTGTGTGTGTTTGTCTCTGTCTGTGTATGTGCATGTTTTTATGGGAAAGGACTTAACTATTGCAGCAAGGGAACTCAGCAAAATGCCGAATGCTTAGTGCAATCACATTTAAACCATCATGAAATGCAGAACAATGCTCGTTGAATCTTCTTTGTGAAAGGTTTGTGAACCAGAGTCACAGAGCCCGACAGCACGGAGACAGGTTCGTTGCCCAAACTGGTCCAAGCTGACCAAAATGTCCATCTATGCTATTGGGAAACCGTTCCAGACAGCATGATCAAGAAGTGGTTTGTCCATGTAGCAAGTTATAAAATCCCTGCATCTAAACGCAGGAATGGCTTCCTACAATCCTGAATAATAGTCTGATATTTGGTCAGACGCACACAGACCAAACACGATCCAAGTTTTGTCAGTATTTGTGTTCAACTGCAACTTGGTTACTGTCATTACAACCAGGCTGTGTTCTCTAACCAGGATTGAAGGTGGATTTGTATTTGAGGAGGATTTTTATCTCTGGTGCAATTGTAGGTGAACACACATGTCAGGAAAGTAGAGTACCTTCTGGAGTGAGCAGTTTCACATTCAAACCAACAGTGATTGATAACTGTTAACGTAAGGGTATGACCAGGAAAGCACTCGTCTGAAGGAGACGTGGAATGAGACCGGGGAATGGGTCAAAAGCATATTCAGGACGCTGTATCTGAGAAGAGTTCCCATCACCTTCATGTGGGGCTAGGCTCACTGCCAGGACTTCAAACCCTCACTTTTCATCAGGAAATATTGTCTTCCTGAATTATCTAATGTCACAGCCAAATACTGCTTTTAACCTGATGTATCTAAAACAAACCATACTTGAGTATACTGTTAAATGTCTGTAAATAATATATCTGTTTAGGTAATTCAATTGACTCCCTCAAGGTTTGATGTCAGAATTAGAACTAGAATTAGATGTTATTGTCATGAGTACTTGAGTATAGGAATACATGTGGACAGTGAAAGTGTACAGAGTCATCACAGTCCATCGCCATCTTTGTTTCAAAGCCAAGATGTCAGCAACAATTTTGATTCACTTCCAATGCCTTGGCATCCACAATCAGAATCTTTTATCTCCTTACAAAAATCATCGACTGTAATGGATAATGGGGAAGGCGTTACCATCTGGATGTGAATGAGAGTTACCAAACAATTCTTGATTGCTCTTCCTTGTAATTCATGTTTCAGCCCCAGTGCATTGAAAGATAGCAGGTGGAAGCCCCAGATTATAAACGGGAGGCAGAAAGCAGGGAGCAGAGGCCAGTTAGTTTAATATGCCAGAAACTTGTAGGAAGCAATTACTCAATCAAATATAGCCGGTCAAATTGATAAGTTCAAGTTAATCTGCAGTGGCGACATTGCGTTTTGCTTCTTCTGAATTTATTTGAGGGTATATACGTGCAGCATTGATAAAGGGAAACATAGCAACAAATGAGGGTGAACGGTGAGGCCATTTGGCCTTTGAAGCCTGCACCACCATTCAATATGATCATGGCATCTCAGTATCCCATTCCTGCTTTCTCTCCCAACCCCTTCATCGCTTTAGTTACAAGAACCACGTTCAGCTTCCCCTTGGACATATGTAATCAACTGGCCCCAAATGGGAGAGAATGTCACAAGTTCACAACCCTCTGAATGCAGAAACTCTTACCTCTGACTGTTTGACTCACTTTTGTTCTCAGCTGTTCCCGTCTCAGATGGATCTCTTTCCTCACTATCTCCCTGGATCCCATCCCCCACCTTAAGTTCATATCTAAGGCCATTCTATTTTCCCAGGCCATTCTACTGGTTGCATCAAGCTGTTCTGCAATGCCTTTGACTGCATCCCCAGTGTAAGTGATGAATCTTTACTGATTATTGAAAATATTGTTTATCCAGTCCACATTCTTGTTGACCATTACCCACCAAAATAGAGCCGATTCAAATTTTGCTGCAATCTGGTTGCGGGTCTTGAACTCATCCAGAACCTCTCAAGGAACTCCTATAGAGTCTCGATAAATCCTATCATTGAAAGAGGTGTCTAATAATGATCTTTTACTCTTTCCCCTTTTTGTTGCTATCTTCTCCTTTTCAAATGCTAAGGTGGTTGGGGCTGCCAATTGTACAACTGCACATATCCCTCTCCAGTCTGGAGGTAGGGTAGGTCTCAATATTTTGCCTCCACAGTGCCACCACAGATCTGATCAGGGAAAGTTCAGTGCTGAGTAGTTCCCTCCATTTTCCATCACATACTCATTTTCAGTACATGATTTCAGTTCCCCCAAATATCTGGACTGTTTTGCTCCTCGCCTGTTTACACACGATGTGTGATTTCCGACCACGGCAGAAAAGGTGGGAAAGTTGGGGGGGGCGAGGGGGTGCGTGGGGAGGGGCGTTTTTCAACCTTCCTTCTTTAAAGGAGGGAACATTAATCGAAGGGGCATACAATCTTTATTACTCCATGCAGTCTCATCCTGATACAGGACTGTCATGCATGTCATGCCATTTTTGCCTCTCTTCTACCCGAGCGGAAAGAGGACTACTTGGATCATTGGTCTCCCAGAAGCACATGCATAGCAAATAGTTTTTACAGTGTACTTTAACCATTCAACCCGAGCATTTGCGTCCCCGTATCCAGGTTCTATTCCAATCGTCTGTTTCAAGTCCTTCTCCTCTATTATTTTTAGCAATTAGGGTCATTGGGAGGCGTGAAAGGTTATACCTTATTATCCAGTTCTTCTGCCCGTTTTCCCTTTCCTATTCCTATGCTGAATCGAAAACAACAGCCCGAGATACACTTCCCATTTGATTTCATTTTTATCCCAAATGTTTAATTTAGTTGCACCTGATAGGTGCCCCCCCTCCAACACCGCCCCCCTCACCCCCCCTCCAAGAATCGCTTCGTGCCATGTGGTTTTCTTTATCGTTAAATATATTGGGTTACAATTTTTATCAGGACAATCGAGAGCTGGTCAGAAGGAGGCCCGGTAACTGTGATGAGCCAGTTTACCAAGTACCATCCGCATAGGACTTAAGATGTATCACTGAGCTGCTCTACTGTCTCTGATTATCTACTTTCCCACAATTTTCTACGCTACATGCATCGGCATCTATTTCCTGCTGATTATCAGACTCAGAGAACGTTAATAACAAGTATGGTTGACAAAATCCCAATATTAACAGCCCTAATATCATCATCCTCAGCATCCTCAGCATTCTACAATAGTATTGAAGCACCGAGAGACTTTTCATGAAATCTATATAAAAAAAAACGTACAGTGCTTGCGTTTCCATGGTATAATCAGTCACTTAAAGTATTTTTATCCTGAGTTTCAATGGCTCTTGCGTTGATTCAGCTGTTTTCTTAACTGGGGATTCCGCTGGTCCCTTAATCCTGGTGTAGTGAGTCCAGCATTTCTTTGCTGTTCTTATCGCCGTTTTTGTAGTCAAAAGAGTCTGGTACGATACCTCCCAATGCATTTGCAATTTGGTTTCTGCACAGATTTAATTAGGACCCAATCTCCTGGCCGGATGGGATGAACAATAAATTCAAGGGGCGGAGTTTGTGCCAATCAACCCTGTTTCCTGAGGAAAGACAAAGAGGAGGACAAGCCCTGTATATACTTCTTTAAGATTAATCACGAGTTTCTGGGATTGGTAGTTCCTCTTTTGTTCCCTATTCTTTCCTTGGGACCGTCCGCACTCGCAAGAGGGCGATAGGTAAACACTGAGTCCAAAGGAGTCTGGTTTCCATTATTAATTTAGATAACTGCCTCTTCAGTGTCTGGTTCAATCTCTCAACCTTTCCTGATGAGGGTGGGTGCCAAGGGGTGTGGAACTCCCAAAGATCCCTAACCCATTTATCGTTCCCTGGAGTACCTTGGAAGTTAAGTGAGTTCCCTGATCCCAATTTATACACTCCACTATCCCGTATCTGGGAACTATGTGTTCAAGTATTATTTTAGACTCCCCACTTGCGGTGGCTGTGACAAGAGGATACGCCTCCACTCAGGGTAATTCGGTATAATCCACCTCGATGCTCTGGAATGGTCTTAGCCCAGGTTCTCTCCCTCCTGGGACTTGATTCCTTCGCACCTTCTTGTTTAACTTACTGCATGTTATACATGCCTCACATATCTGTTTGGCTATCGTATATATCCCTTTGCATCCATATTTCTTTAAGACTAAGTGACACATTTCTTGCACTCCCCAATGACTCTGCTGATGTAGGACAGCCATAATCTCTCGCATCATCATTTTTATTCACTATCTCCCTCCATCATGTAACATCCAGCGCCCAACCACTGTCCTTGTGGCCTCTAAGTCTTTTAGTTCCTGCTCTTCCTTTGCATTAAATGACGGGGCACCCCGTGGATCCATAATTACAGATATTGCGGAGTATATTGCACCTCCCTCTGGATGCAGCGCTGCTTCATTCGCTACCTCATCGGCCAACTATTTCCTCTTACTTCCAGATCGTTCCCCTTTGGTGTCCATTTATATGAACTATTGCTATTTCCCTCGTGAGTAACAGGGGTTCTAGAACTCATTCCATCAATTCCTCATCTACCAACAATTTTCCTGGCCTAATTATTAGTCATCTTCCTTGCCAAATTCAACGAAAGTGTGCACCACACCAAATGCACATTTGGAGTCTGTGTACACTGTTCCTTCTTTGCCTTCTAAGGCTCTGAGAGCTGTTTCGAGGGCATTGATTTCACAAGTTTGGGCTGACCAGCAATTAGGCCGTCTTTCAACCGCGATAACGCTTCCCTCCATCCCGTTTACTACAGTATATCCATTGCGCCTTTTAGCTTCAATCACCAGGGAGGACTGTTGGTAAACAATCGAGCTCCCACATGCAGTGGGATGTTCCTTAAGTCCATCCGCACATGCGTCTGATATTCAATAATACCCAGGCAGTCGTGTTTTGGATTGGCAAGGGCTCCCCCTCTCCACGCCACAGGAATGTGGCTGGATTTAAGCAATTGTCTGTGACGAGCACAAGGTAATCCTTCTCTATTAAAATTGCCTCATATTTCAAGATCCAAGAGTCTGTGAGCCATCGTCCGGCTTTCTAATTTAATATGGTCCGTACCTGATGCAGGATGCTGAGAATTAAGGCTCGTCCAAAAGTAAGACTCCGACTCTCCTCTACCAATAAGGTTGTTGCTGCCACTGCCTGCACACACTCTGGCCACTGATGTAGCTTGTCATTCTTTAAGTAACAATGAATTAATGCAGTCATGTTTTAAATTAACCACGAATCAATATGACAGGTCACTGAGAATGTATGAAGGAATCCTGCCAATTCAGGCTAACACAATTGATATATTATAAATTTTAATTATTAATTATATATAACATATACATAAAGTCATTATCTGTAATTCAGGGTGGAAACGCAACAAGTAACTAAAGCATTTTAAAAACTGTAATCTTCTGCTTTATCCTTCCTATTGCATCATTTTCTTCCCCTCTGTAGTTGATCTTTTTGACTTTATTTTTATTTTACCCTCATTTAACCAATATATCAATTTTGCTTGTCCACCTTAAAGCCTGTACCTAATTGTACATTTTGGAATCTTACTTGTAAATATATTTATATATTATGAATTCATTTATTCAGTATTTGATATTCAAAATGCATACAGTTCCCACCTTTGAAATTCACTATAATTAAACGGTTTTAGTCCTTTAATTTAAAACCACAATTAGTTTTCTTAAGTAGTCCTGAACAGTCATTACTCAGTTACAATGCTATAGATCGTGAAATAACCGGAGCTGCCATCAAAGGATTTGTCTATTCAAGTTTTAAAAAGCTCCTAATGCATGAATAATAGCCGATTCAAAGGTCACAGATATTAACCATAGGATTTTTTTTATAATTTAACTGAAACTTCAACTGCCATTGAGCGAGAGGATTTCCTGAATAAAGCTACGGCTTGCACATCATAATCATCAATAAAACACATCAATCTTAAAATTAAGTGGAAACGAATGAGTCTAAAACACAAAAAAAGGATATGATGGTGTTTTCCTCCGTATTAAGCTGAATTGAAATCGAATAAGTTTGGCTTCTATGTAAGGATAAAAGAGATTAGTTAGAAACTGATAGTAAGGCAGTCATGACCTAGAAAAAGAACAGGAATTAACATTTTATTTCATAATCTGTAAAATCCTTAACCTTCAAATAAATCATGTTAAATTTCTACAATAGGAGTCAGATTCAAAACAGTCCCGAATCTCCAGCTCCAGGGAACAAAACACAAACATTCAATCACCAACGAACAAATGTGTATTCAAATCGAATCACTAAGGGTTAAACTTTCTATAAACTGTACAGCTCTTCTCTCTCTCTCTCTCTCTTTCTGTCAAACACACACACACACGCACACACACACCATATCTCACAAACACTTTCAGAGCTTCCACAACAACTCATCCAGACGCTTCTCACTTCACCCCTCTATCATTTGAATTTGTTTCTGGATGTCTGGCCATGATTTAGTAACGAAGTGTACTCTCAGTAGCCCTTCAGCTACTCACCCTTCCAACACGAAGCACAATCTGATCCCTCCTGACTGAAAGGCTGTTGTCCGTTGACATATAAATTCAAGTATTTACAAACCCATTCTTCGTCTGATCCGTACATTGGCCAGAAGACGGCAGGACGTAGAATGGATTCCTTAGCCCATGAAAAGCAACAATATTTAATCATCTTTTGCCTCTGTACAAGTATTATTTTTCTAAATCCACAACTTCCTGCCCAATGTACGTTTTGTTGGTATGTTGACAGGGACCCTGCCTCCATTTCCATTCTTATTTTTCCTGCAGGCTTTTTCTTTACCCTCGGCACAGCCCATATTGAGTTCCTTCGTTAGTCCCTTATTAACGACTAGAACTCAATCCCAGCCACCAAGGCATTACTTACAAGTCAATTTTCTTGGTTTGGTCCGTGCATGAAATTGCCTGGCTCAACGTCTCCCTGTGCCTACCGTTCACGTATTACTACTTAACTTTTTCCTGGTTCAGAATGACTGCCTATGGATTCTGGTCATTCTAACGGGAGGGGGAACCACCGTCAAGAAACACAGGACGGTTCTAAAAGGCAACAGACATGTCTTCCAAGCCATCGACTGTACCTACTCTGCCAGCGATGGGAGAGGATCCCGGATACGAGCCCCAAGTTGTGACAAACGAAGCTCACTGTTCAATAATTTCAGTCCGAGTCAAATTCCAAAGCAGTCTTTATTCATTCGTTCTTGCAAGCTCAGGTGACCACAAACTAGACACGCCTCTGAATAATTTTATTGCACATTTATACAGTTTTCTATGAGCCCCTTTGTACCTCCCGTTTGCGTCATATGTGACAGTTGTATTGCTCTGTGCAGCTGCTAATCTAATCGGTTTGCCACATCTGCCTGTGGCCTGCTGTTGTTGACATTCAATCTCCACCCGCACCCGCCTTGATAGCTGGGTTATATTACTTTTGCTGACTCAACACTGGGTCTTATTTAGTTATCTTGCTCATACTAATTCCCTATGATCGTGAAAATTGCAAAGTTTATGTCAATACATCTGGCTCGACCAATCGACCACCTATCTTTATGGTTATTTATTTCTTGGTATGCACCCTCATGATTCTGCCTTGCGATTTTTGCAGAAACAACGACCTTCGCAAGCATCTCTCACATTAATTAATTACATAATTGGTGTGAGTGGATATTTTGCTGAGCTCTGCTGCTGCTCTCTGAACCTGGGCTGAGTTGCCATGGAAATAAAGGTGTTTTGCTGAGTCGTTGCACGCCCCTCCTCCCCCCGCCACCCCACCACTGCACCCAGTTGGTGATGTTCCACCTTCAGAGCCTGCAGCGATACCTTAACAACGAGCCTCCTCCTCGATGGTGCTCCTGAGTGATACCTTGTTACCGTCACGTACCAGAGCTGAATGCCAGCACACAGCTCCTGTTTATTGGCTGTGTGGGTTTCAGCTCTCCCTCAGGACGCTGCATGTATTTTCCCAGGACCTGACGAATCTCTGGGACATGGCTGACTCACGCTGGGTCATCCTCCTGTCAGGAGAAGCGACGACCATCAGGGATCCATTGCTCAGGAATCTTTACCTTCACCATCAAGGGATGCAGTGTCTGGTGGAGGGGAGGGCAATCGGTGCGGGGATGACCTGAGTCAGGGACATGCTGGGTGAGTGGAGACTGGATTGGATGCTGCTGCAGGAATTGAACAGCCGGGCACCGATAGGCATCCAGCTCAGGGTCACTGCCATCCGACACCAAAAACGGCGATTGCCACATCTGACACCACGCATCAATGGTAGTATACTGAGATATGTGGTAGAATCCCATTTGTGTGTATCCCTGTTGGGCAGAATTTCACGTTGGCTGCAACGTATCCTAAACCTTCTTTGGTTGACATACTGGCTCAGTGGTTAGCACTGCTGCCTCACGTCGCAAGGCACGCAGATTCGATGCCACTCTCAGTTGGTCATCTGTGTGAAGTTTGCACATTGTCTCTGTGTCTGCCTGGGGTTCCTTCGGGTGTTCCCATTTCCTCCCAAAGTTCTAAGATGTGCAGGGTAGTGGATTGGCTGCATGAAGATATACACAGGACCCAGGGATGTGCAGGTTAGATGGATTAGCCATGGGAAATGCAAGTTTAAAGGGCTCGGGTAGGAGGTGGGAATGGTTGGGATACTTTTCAGACGATCATTGTGGGCCCAGTGATCTGTTTCCGCTCTGTAGGCTTTTACTGATTCTCGGTGCCTGTACCCCACAACCTGAGCTAACTCTGGAATATGTGCTGTGTGACTTTTCACCTCATGAAGAGACGGTTCTTCTATTGACTGCTTTCGTACACCATTCACCTCAACGTTTCTGTCCGCCAGCTGGGCAGATCTTGGCACGGTTATTGTCTGTTGTGCGGCAGGTCTCTCCAAATGGCCTTTCCCCCTCAATCCCTCGACGACCTGGGATGGAAGGTGTTGCACACAGCAGTCCCATATAACTGGAGATTGCTGTAGTTCACGGATTTCCAGCCCAACTGTTTATTTCATTATGCTGTCTGGGGTCCATGGGCCATGTGTGTATTGATTGTGAGCGTTTGCACTTCCGCTTCAGTTATTTGAAAACTATTTGTGTCTTTGGTTTCAATTCGATCCCACGTTCCTGATTTTTAGCACCCAGTGTGGAGGGGTGTGTACAGATTCAAGAAGCTCCATGTGGGTCTGCTCCTGGGCCTGCTCAGGCTGGTCATTAACAGGTCAACACAGAGTGCCATAGAAATGGTCATCTCTGCTGACTGCCTGTCCCTCTTCCACGGTCATGTTTAAGCTTGAGTGTCTCTGGAGAAGGAGGACCCGGTGACAACCAATGGTATTGAAACCTTTCATAAGAAGTATACACAATTGAGTATAGCTTACTTTATTTTCCCTCCATTTCTAATTGATTTTGTCCCCTACTTCTCTCCGCAACACATCACCAGCCTCACCTTTCTTAAATATTGCGCTCCACAGGCCTTGTTTGCCCATATGCACATTTCCTGGTTGTTAAAAAAAATGTAATAAAGTCTATTCACAAAGGTGTCCTTCTTTCAGTCTCACAATGCACTCTATGCAAAGCACAGCTGGTCAGGCAGCATCCGAGGAGCAGGAGAATTGACGTTTCAAGCAAGAGATCTTCATCAGGAATGAGGCTTGTGGGCCAGTGGGATGAGAGATAAATGGGACGGGGTGGTTACTGCTGGGATGGTAGATAACATTGTGATAGGTAGATGAAGATGCGTTTGGAAATAATGTTCGGAAGGAGGATGAATTGGATGGGTGGGAAGGAAGGCAGGAAGATGGATAGATAGGACCAGACAAAGGGCTGGTGCGAGCTTGGAGGCATGGGAGTGGGATAAGGTAGAAGGAGGGGAAATGAGCAAACTAGTGAAATCCACATTGATCCTGTGTGGTTGCATGGTTCCAAGGTGAGGCATTCTTCCTCGACACATTAGGTGGTAAGTGTTTGGCGATGGAGGAGGCCCAGGACTTGAAGGTCCTTGGTGGATTGGTTGGGTGAGTTAAATATTTGGCCATGTGGAGGTGGGGTTGGTTGGTTCGGATGTCCAAGAGATGTTCTCTGAAACGATCTGCAAGTTGGCGTCCTGTCTCCCTGATGTCGAGGAGACCAAAGGATACAGTAGTAAACGAGTGTGGAAGTACAGGTAACTTTCAGTTCCTCAGGTTTAGGAATGACTGTGATCAGGGAATTCCACTCTGACCCAATACGATGATGTCTTCACTGAGCATTGCAGTCACGTCCTTCTGGACTTGTGTGGATTTGAGAGATTAAGTCTGTAGGGCTATTGTTTTATGGAAACTGCAATTCATACTTAGCCTTCATTTACAATATTATTAGTCCTCCCCAATCTATTCCCGCATATGTCCTCATACTGCTGCACCAAACGTTTCCTGGGATAGATAACTTTCTGTCCTATTCCATTCTTCAAATACTTTCTTGTTATTTAATGAATTTGGAGGATATCAAAATCTACGTTATCGAGATTTGATTCCTCACTCTGTGGAGCAGTAAATAACAATTGTTTCTCCTGTGGCTTTCCTAGCCTTTGGCATATTTTACAGATAGAGCAAAATTCAACCAGACCCGAAAGCAGTCCAGGCCATTGGAAGTGCTTTTGTACCTTAGCCCGAGTCTTTCTCACACCTAGGTAACGATCTACTGGCAATTCAGATGTGACCTGTGATACTTCATGACAGTATGCTACCAGAAAAACAATATGGTGGACTCCCACCCATTTCTCCTCTGCACAAACCTGCGGTGGTCTCAATTTTCACCTTAGGATTCATTCCAAACAGTCTCTTCTGCTATCATCCTACCGGCCTTCTGAACCTGTTCCTTCCCTCTGACCTTCCCATTCTGCTGTCTTCTCTCTGGGTTATCTTCTTACTCCTTAATGCTTTTACTGGAAAAGTTATCTTTGATAGCTCGTGTCTTTGGACCAAAATATTTAGTTCTTCGGATGGCAGCTCTTCTGAATAATATTCAAAGATTTTATTCAATCAACATCTCACCCTCTCATTGGCCTAACGTTGTCAATACTTAAAATTCAAACTCAGTTGGGTATTGTTATCCTGGGCATAATTTAATTTAATTGGTTAAATACGCATTGTTGTCGAAACAGCAACGAAAACTCCGGGATCCATTTTCCATCCAATTTTTGCATGTATCTATTTTGGCAGAGCCTGTCTCATAGCTGTTCTGTATACTGGCAGCTGTTACTGTACCTTAAGTTCAGAAAACACTTTCTATCTTAAAGTGACCATACACTGCTTTGACTTCGTAACAGTGTCGAAGAGTTGTACCTCGATACGAGTACCTAAGATGGATCCATAACAGGTGATATTGTAAACATTTTCTCTGAACTCCTCTCCTTTTGTACTTGAGTACATTTGACAATAAATTATATTCTAATTCTAAATCTAGAAGATATGGTGGGAGGAGTGTGTAAGGCGTAAACAATATGTTGGGGTAGAGCTCAAAGAGACAGAAGAACAGTTGGACAGACAAGACAGTGGGTAAAAATCTGGCTAGGAGGGTGAATAGCTGTAATTGGAGACTGTTAGTTGCTAACAATGGGTTGTATGTAATAGCCAACTATGTGTTAACAAGGCCTCGTGTGGGGGTTACGATAAGGACATGAAAGGGTTCAGTCCTTAAAGTTATTGAACTTGAAATTGAGTCTGAAGGGCTACAGGGTCCCCAAACAGAAAATGTGGTGTTGTTCTTCCAGCCTGAACTGAGCTTCACTGGAGCACTGCAGCAAGCCTGAGATAGAGATGTTGGCCAGGGAACAGGTTGGTGTGTTAAAGTGGTGAGCAGCTGGAAGCTCAGGGTCTTTTTTGTGGTCAGAATGCAGGTGTTCTGCAAAGATGCCATCCAGTCTACACTTAGTTTCCCCAATGTGGATGAGACTGCAATGTGAGCAGCAATTGCAATAGACTGACTGAAGTGCAGAGAAGTGTTATTTCACCTGGCAGGTGTGTTTGAGCGGTTGGATACGGAGGATGGAGAAGGTAATTGGGTAGTTATTACACCTTCCGTGGCTGCAGTGGAAGGTGCCATCAGGCTGCTGGTGGGATTGTGGTTTGGGAATGAAGGGAGAGTGGATGACAGTTTTCTGGATGGAATAATCCCTGCAGAAAGCTGGCAAGGGAAGGAAAGGGAGTATCTCTCTGCTGGTAGCATCTCACTGGCTAATAATCTTGTGGACGTGATTGCTGGTGGTATAGTATGTAAGGACAACGGGAACTCCACCTCTGTTGCAGGGAACATGGGGGTGAGGGCTGATGTGCAGGGGATAGGTTGGACCAGGCAAAAATGGAGCTGGGGAATCCTCGGTTGTGTAAGAAGGTGGACTTTTCAGAGGCTCACATATCGAAGCTGGCCTCATCACAACAAATGCGATGGAAATGGAGGAACTGGGAGAATGGAATATAGTCTGTGCCAGAAACAGGGTGCGCGGATGAATAGTCCAGGTATCTGTGACAGTCAGCGGGTTTATATTAGATATTGGTGGCCAGTCTACCCAAGAAATAGAAACAGAGGAACGGAAGCGAAAAGTCAGAGAGTCATGGTGTGTACGTTTTTTTGGGGAGGGAGTAGGGCACGTGGAAATGTGGGAATGAAAAGTTTACAGACGACACAAATATTGACCGGGTCATTAGTCGTAAATAAAAAAAAGTCTGTGGTTACAGATAGAAATAGGCAGATTGGCCTGAAGGGCAGAGGAGTGATAGATGAAATTTGACGCTGATAAACAAGAGGTGATGTGCTTTGGCAGAAGTTACAAGACAAAGAAGCACTCAATTCGGAGAAACTGAGGACTGCAGGTACTGGAGATCAGAGCTGAATGTGTGGTGCTGGAAAAGCACACCACAAAACACACACAATGACCCTTTCACTTCTCCCTTCCCTTCCTTGGCATCACTGTTTCTACTTCTTGGGTTAGACTGGCCACCAATATCCAAACTAACCCCATTGACTCTCACAGTTACCTGGTCAGGCAGGTCAGGTAGCACGCGAGGAGCAAGAGAAGCAACGTTTCAGGCACAAGGAAACTCAAAGGAACAGAAATATCTTGATCTATTTTTTAACAGATCCCTTAATGCAGCGGGACAGGTTAAGAGGGTACATAAGAAGGCATAAAGGACACAATCATTTAAGACTATTATATGAGGTTATATGAGCAGGGAGATCCTGTTGTAACTCTACAGGCCTTTGGTTAGGCCACAGTTAGAGTATTGTGTACAGTTCGGGTTACTATACCACAGGGAGGATGGGATTACACTGGAGGAATAGGAAAAGAAATTCACCAGAATGGTGCTTGTGCTGCAGCAATTTAGCTGTGAAGGGGTGGCTGGAAAACCGCAGGCTACTTTCTTTAGAGCGGAGATCAGGGCATTTAAAACTGAGACGGACGTGAATAGGCTGAGTAGAAAGCAGTTGTTTCCTTAGTCGAAGGATCAATAACAATGTGTCATAATTTGTATAAAAAAAGGCTGATGGTCCAGCGTGGACATGCCACCCAGACGATGGTGGAGGCCTAAACTGCAACGCCTGGGGAATTGAGGTAGAATTCCTGAAGAACTTCATGAAGTCTTTGGATGAGGCACTGCAAGAACATTCAAGGCTGTTGACGAATTGTTGGGGAGTGGTTCATGCAGCTTTCAGTGTAATTTTGAAGGGGCAAACTCAATGGTGCGGAGTGCCACCTCTGTCCTGCATGATGATATCTTCCTATGATTTCAAACTTAAGGTTTGGGTTTTCTTTTGATCTTCGTTTTGGGAAAATGTGACTGAGTGGGAGTTCCACCACTGTTGGCGTGGTCAGTATCAGCTTCAGGTTCAGTACTCGAGTGCTCATTCACAGATAGAATTTCCCAAATGCGTTGTATAACAGAATAAATGAGCAAAGCAGTGGCTCAAAACTGTGCAGCAGAACAGCTCTCAAGGAGAGCTACAACATAAGGTACAGAATGACTGAATAACCTCAGCAAACAGATGGTCATCACTGAAAATAATGTCAAAATATATTTAGGTATGGATAGGATTGACGTTAAGTGAAATATCGTTGTTGAATACGAATTAAAACTACACTTGAGACCTAAAAGGATCAGATTAATCCAGTCCTTAGCGTATTCAAATACAAACATAAATCACAATGATGTCACATCATTAAAATAAACCTATTGTAATAAGTTTGTTTAAAATGGTATTTAAAAATGAAGATATAATCACAGTTCCCCGTGGAGATACCACACAATACAAAATAACGTCTCTGGAACTGTGTCAGCTCCACCTCCAAAAGAACGCTCCAATTCTGACAGATTGCCAGCAGCAGTAACGGAGAGGTTGTCTCACAAACAACAAAATGCATCTTCTAACGGAAAAGATCGATTTAATTTACGATAACATCCTTGTCATTGTTGGTGTTCCTGGTAAGTCTTGTAACAACTTTAACATATGTAGATGTCTGCAGGGAATCATCCTTATTGCGACCAACAATATATTTGCATTCAGCAAAACAAATACCGATGCCATGTGACAGCGTTCTCACTGACTGAGTTCAAAGAAAATTTTTGTTTTATTTGGAGGTTCCTCGGTAATGTGCAGCATTGTGTGTTTCTCTGTACTATGTAGAATGGGTTTGCCCTTATACCACACTGATGGGGTTTGGCTGGTCACAGGCCCTGGATGGTCTCGAAAGTCTCGAGCAAGACCACTCTCTCTCTCTCTCTCTCTGTTGAAGTAAAAGCCTACTATCGGTCAGATTGGTCTTATAATAACCCACTTCTCAGTGACACCTGGTGTTTTCCAATCCCTAATGTGAAAGGATTGCCTTGGTGGATCTTTTAAAGGAAGTTAAAAATCACACAACACCAGGTTATTGTCCAACAGGTTTAATTGGAAGCATACTAGCTTTCGGAGCGACGCTCCTTGATTAGGTGATTGTGGAGGGCTCGATCGTAACACCGAGTTTATAGCAAAAATTTGCAGTGTGATGTAACTGAAATTGTACATTGAAAAATCGACTGTCAATTTTTCAATGTATAATTTAACTTACATCACACTGCAAATATAAATTCTGTGTTACGATTGAGCCCTCCACAATCACGTGATGAAGGAGCGTCACTCCGAAAGCTAGTGTGATTCCAATTAAACCTGTTGGACTATAAACTGGTGTTGTGCGATTTTTAACTTTCCACACCCCAGTCCAACACCGGCATCTCCAAATCATGACTTTTAAAGAAGGCTGCTTCAAATGGGAGATCAGTTACAACATGCTCAATTGGTAGCAGGTCATTAGGAATGATAAGCAAGGGTCAGTACAGAACGGTTTGACCATCTTGTGTGATGTCACCAGTCAGTGGATGTGCAGAGGCATGATTTGTCAGGTGAACTCACGGACAGGGGTGTTAAACACAGGATTCCAATTATGATATTCATTGCTGAATTGTGTGATTATACCATTTGTAAAATGATGCACTCTACTGTGGTGAAGAGTTTCATAGAAAAAAAATTCTGGGATACAAAATGTTCCGGCAGCAGCTCTCCCACAGAGGATCAAACAACTTTGTCCAACTGGATATTTCCCACACTGCCCTTTGTTGCTGTTACCCTTTGATGTTCCCCAAACAATAATGGTTTCTGTGAAGATTCTCTCATGTGCCTTTATTTGGGATTATTATTTTGTTTTTGGCTATTAATTTCTACGTGCTTTTACTCATGTGTCATGCAAAGCTATGGTACAATGGAGAATGTTATTTAAACCATCGGGATTCCTCCTCCACATAATTCCGAATGTGGGAGGGGGAGCTCAGTTTACAAGGAGTGGGCTTAGGAGAGGAACTTGGCAGTATGACCTGGACATCTTGTTGGAAACTTTGCTTCATCACAGATAAGGTGTCTGATTTCTGGATGGAGCCTGTGGTGTATAGTCTTGGACAAGCTGGGCAGTCTGCGTCAAATATTGAAGTTCGAAGGACTGCACTGGGTATCCAACCTGGCACAGGATGATTTGATTCACTGCTGACTACCTACATGCTTCAGAGTGTCAGGATATTTAATCCTGTGCACATGGGAGGGACTCAATTCCCTATCATTTGCTGAGGACAACCATTCCTAGACACTGTAGAGTGATTAAATGTCCTGTCCTGTTGTTCGTACAGTGTGGATATACAACTCTGGGGGCAATCTGATCTGTGGATACTGCAAAACCGAATATAGAAATTTTGCAATCAATGTCCATGTTGGTGTCTCCAGTCCTTTGTTTTACTGATCCCAGGTGTTGTTGCATGTATGTTATGGTCTTATGGGAAACTCCTTAGTGGGCGGCACGGTGGCACAGTGGTTAGCACTGCTGCCTCACAGCGCCTGAGACCCGGGTTCAGTTCCCCACTCAGGCGACTGACTGTGTGGAGTTTGCACGTTCTCCCCGTGTCTGCGTGGGTTTCCTCCGGGTGCTCCGGTTTCCTCCCACAGTCCAAAGATGTGCGGGTCAGGTGAATTGGCTATGCTAAATTACCCGTAGTGTTAGGTAAGGGGTAAATGTATGGGTGGGTTGCGCTTCGGCGGGTCGGTGTGGACTTGTTGGGCCGAAGGGCCTGTTTCCACACTGTAAGTAATCTAATCCAGGCAGCCTGAGTAATCTATAAAACAGGGGAAATCAAATGCTGCAAATCCAAAAAAAAAAAATTGAGTCCATGACCTGTTTCTGGGGGCAATCTGCTGCTCATGTTCTTCCCTATGCTTGTTAAAAGTACAAATGAATCATTTATACTGAGTTAGTTGCTGTGGTTCATATTCCTTAAACTTCATATGACAATGGATGACAACTTTGTGCCAGTATGTACAGTCTGGGCTGAGCAAAGGAGAATGTTTGATCAGTAACTCAAAATCTCTTTTTTAAATTTTCCTTTCCCTCACTTACAGTTAATCTAGTGATTTTTGCAGTCCTAGCTTGGGGCAAATGTGGTCTTTCTACATGCAGCACTCGCTATCTGGTGGCCATGGCAACGTCTGATCTACTTTTCATTGTATTTTGCATCATCCTTCACCGATTTCGCTCTTATTATTATCCTCGGTGTTTCCTGGACATCACTCCTGTTTGTAGTGTTATCTTTGCCTTGAACCGCTTGTCCATTGATTGTTCTGTCTGGTTCACTGCTGCTTTTTCCTTCGATCGATTTGTCGCCATTTGTTTTCATCAGATGAAACTTAAGTATTGCACAGAGAAAACTGCAAGGAATGTTCTAGCAACAATCTTTATTTTCTTTTCTTTAAAGAATGTTCCCAACTACTTTGTATATCAACATGGAAAGATCATCAACAACATTAGATGGTACTGTTCTATCAAGTCCAACTATTTTTCAGACCGTCGATGGGCAAGTTTTAAATATTTTGAGACATTTTTAACACCAATGTTCCCATTCACTTTTATTCTCTTTATCAACATTCTGACTATCAGACACATCTTCGAGGGCATTAAGGTGCGTAAGGAACTGAGGGGTCAGAGAAAAATACAGAATGACTCAGAGACAAAAAGCAGAAAGAATTCTATGATTTTACTCTTTGTCATATCTGCCAGCTTCATACTTCTCTGGTTAGTGTATGTTTTATATTTCTTTAATGTTGGTTATTCCTTGAAAAAGGCTGCTTTTCTTCTCTTTAAACAAGTTGCGTATATGCTGCGGGACCTCAGTTGCTGCACAAATGCATTTATTTATATGGTGACACAGAGAAATGTCAGAGACCCATTAAAGTATGCAGTGAAATATCCAGTTATAAAAATAATTCAATTGATGAATAAATCCAAGCAATTGAGAGAACACATTAGCTGCAGAAGATAATGGAACAAGGAGTCCTCATGAGGAATGGACGAAAAGGAAGAGGAGGAGCAGCAACATAAAAGAACCAGGAAAAGCGAAATCAGTGTAAAGTGCTGTTTGTAATGAGCAAGGTAGTAGAAAGCTGAAGAACAAATGCAAATCCAAAGGAGGAATTAGCTATGCATAAAAGCTCCATTCATCCGAAACAGTCAGTCCTAAGTGAATGAACCAAATACAAATCTAAATGAGCTGCAGGAAAAGGGTCATGTTCACTGCAGGCCAGAGTGGAAAGCACGTCTATAGGATTCTGTCCACACTAACTCACTGAATTCTTTAAACCACACATCTGGACATTTTTTTTAGAAAAGTTTTTTTTTATAAAGTTTAAATAATATACGATAAAAATTCTATAACTTCTGGTGGCAAATTTATTTTCAACAATAATTTACTTTGTTTCCATTTACTTCACTGATATCATTCCATTTCTTTATTTCTTTCTTTCCATGAATCAGATGATGCATTCGTGGGAGAATCCAAACAGAGAGATACCTGAACTGCCTCTCTGCACCTTCACAATGACACAGCTCTTTTTCCTATTTAAAATGCTCTTTAAAACCCACCTCTTCACATAGGTTATTAGCACCTGCCCTAGTATCATCTTCAGTGAATCAACATCAACTCTGTTTAATTTGTCAGGAATAAAGGTCTTGTTAAGTGTGTTTGCGCATTGTGTTGGATTAAAGTGGACAGTGATGGTACTATTTTGTTCAGAATACCTGTGTTCTGAGCAGGTGACTTGGATTTGAATCTTGGCAATCGCAAGTTGAGTTTTGTTTTCCATTGGTCAATAGGAAAACACAAAGACACAAGGAATTTGATCAGTTTGAAAACATATACGGCTTTCACTCCAAGACAGCGAAATTCAAACCAGCAGTAGACAAAAGCCATCTGGACTAAACGATTTAACAGCTGTTCTCTCACACGTCCACCATCCCTCCCTCCTGTCCCACCTCTAATTGCACATAGATGGTTGTGACTGTGTTCCATCCTTGGCGTGGGTAGGAGAGGTGTTGCCCCAGGTAGAGGAGCTGGTTGCTGACTGGATGAGCTGGGACTGGGGCAGAGATTGGGTCTTTGAATGACAGACATGGTGGTATTTAACTGAATTTTCGGAGGCATACTCACTGAACAGTGGGTGAGTATCTGTGTGTTTCTGTCTTTCTCAGTATGTGAGGCTGTGGGAAGTGTTTGAATCTCAATCCCAGTTTTTATCCTTTAACCTCACCCCTTCACAGAAACGGTCCTTCTAAAGCAAGCCCCCAGAGTAGGGTCTGTCCCCAGTGAGAAAGAGGGAGTGTGAAAGACATAGAGAATACTGGCTTGAACTGGAATGATGAGTATCATCACTTTAATCTCGCCATGTCTTTCCTGAACTCCTTTCTGTACCTGTCTGAATATTCCTCCTCCAGTCTCACACCTCGGCATCATGAAGGCTCTAAGCTTAGCACTGCTTCCGCACAGCACCAGGGACCTGTGCTTAATTCCATCCTCAGGTGACTGTATGGTAGCTTCACATTCTCCCCGTGTCTGCGTGGGTTTCCTTTAGGTGCTCTGGTTTCCTCCTACTGTCCAAAGATGTGCAGGTTAGGTGAATTGACCGTGCTGAATTATGTCATCGTGTTTAGAGATGTGTTGGTTCGGTGCACTAGTTAGGAGAATGGGTCTGATGGGATACTCTTCGGAAGGTCGTTGTGGACTTGTTGGGTCAAATGGCCCTTTCCACACTGTAAGGGTTTTATGATTCCCCACCTTTCTTTCTCTTACTGACAACCTCTCTATTTTGTCTTTTTTCTATCTTACATCTTCATTCTACCTTCAACGATATTCTTTCACGTTCTCTTTCTTTCTCTCACTTTCTCTCTCTCTTTGTCTCGATCTCGTTCTTTTATTCATTCACAGTCTAGGCCAGCATTTATTGTGCATCTGTAATTACCCAGAGAGCAGTTAAGAATTGTCCACATTGCTTTCGGTCTGGAGTCACATGTCGGCCAGACAAGGTGCGGATGGCAAGTTCCTTCCGTAAAGAACAACAATTGTCAATGTTCTCATGGTCATTAATTTAATCTGATTCCTGATTTTTAGAAGTTAAAGTTTATTATGATGTTGTAGATGTTTACAAAACCTTTAACGGCGCTGAAATTACTGCTGGCGCGAAGTGTTCTGAATGCTTTTAAATTGTAACAGTGGATTGATCCAGATAGCTGCAGATGTGTTCCCACTTTAAACAACAAATTCAAATGTGGCCAATCAGTTTAAATTATGCTTAAAAATGTGTTGCTGGAAAAGCGCAGCAGGTCAGGCAGCATGAAAGGAGAAGGAGAATCGATGTTTTGGGCATACGCCCTTCTTCAGGAATAAGGAGGGTGTGCCAAGCAGACTAAGATAAAAGGTAGGGAGGAGGGATTGGGGGAGGGGCGTTGAGAATGCGGTAGGTGGAAGGATATTCAGGTGAGGGTGATTGGCTGGAGAGAGGGTGGGGGCGGATTCGTCGGGAAGAAGATTGTAGGTCAAGAAGGAAGTGCTGAGGCTGAGGGTTGGCACTGAGAAAAGATGGGGGGGAATCAGGAAGCTGGAGAAATCTCCATACATCTCTCGTGGTTGGAGGGTTCCTAGGCGGAAGATGAGTCGCTCTTCCTCCAGGCGTCGTGTTGCCATGGACTGGCGACGGAGGAGGCCAAGGACCTGCATGTCCTTGGCGGAGTGGGAGGGGGAGTTGAAGTGTTCAGCCACGGGACGGTTGGGTTGATAGGGGCGGATGTCCCAGTGGTGTGCTCTGAAACGCTCTGCAAGTAAGCGGCATGTCGCCCCAATGGATAGGAGGTCACATCGGGTGCACCGGATGCAGTACACGATGAGTGTGGAGGTGCCGGTGAATTTCTGATAGATATTGAATGATTCCTTCAGTCCTTAGAGGGAAATGAGGAGGGAGGTGTGGGCGCAAGTTAACCACCTTCCACCTATCGCTTTCCCAACGCCGCTCCCCAAGTCCCTCATCCCTACCTTTTATCTTAGCCTGCTTGGCACACTCTCCTTATTACTGAAGAAGGGCTTATGCCTGAAACGTCGATTCTCCTTCTCCTTTGATGCTTCCTGACCTGCTGCGCTTTTCCAGTAACACATTTTTAAGTTCTGATTCCAGCATCTGCAGTCCTCACTATCTCCTAATTTAAATTTTGCCACAAGTTATCAAAATCCAATCAATTTTTTGTTAAAATGCTTTGACAGCGCTCAACCAATGAAATTTACCGATGTTTCGAGGGTAAAAATATCAGATATTTCGAACCGTTATCCTGAGCAGCAAAGAGCTCAAAAAACGGAACAATACAGACTGCTCGCACACCTGCTCTATGAAAGGTCCCTTAATATATGAAAGAACTTAAAGCAGAATCCCAAACAAGAAACGAAAACAGAATGCAGACAAGAACCAAATGTTGCTTGGTTTTGAAATAAGAAGTATTTTTCAAAATCTTCATTTGTTTTTTTTCAGACTAGTATTGTAGAGTTGGGAGGTAAAGGATAGGTTTAAGAAACAAGGAGTTGTATGTAGTTTCCGTCTCATGTTCTTGTTTGGACTTAAGTAAATAAATTGTAAATTTTTACTTTAACTAGTGAAATCTGAAATAATTCTTTGACGCTCAAAATTTAACAGAATATGGCGTAAGGTGAACAGTTTCTTGATGTCGGGTTTAAAATAGCAGAAGGGTTTACTTCATGCCGTAAGAGTTTGGGGGCTCATTGTCATAATTTGAACAGTTTGTGTCTTGAATTTATGGGTTGAATAGGTTTAGATAGATGTTGTCTGAGATTTGGACAGATTTGATTAGATTTGTGGTATGAAAAATTCCCAGCAGGTTTAAACGTTTTGAGATTAGTGTGCTTGGTCTTTAAATAAAATGTCACTGTTGAAATAAAATATAGGTAAGATAGTTTTCTTAATTTCGGTTACCCTGTATCATAACAAGTTCCACCACCTGTCATAGCAGTGAAGCTCAGCGCAAACTGGAGGAACAGCATCACATCTTCTGACTAGGCACGTTACAGCCTGCCGGTCTCAACATTGAATTCAACAACTTCAGAAGATTATCCCATCTCGACCACTCTGTTTCCATTCTGTTCCGTAATTTTATTTCATTTATTTTATTCCCTTTTCTAATTTTTTTCAGTGTTACCTCTTATTTCTTGATTGTCTCTCTTCCTCTCGCTCCCCACTCTCTCATCACCTTTTCCTTCTCCTCTTCCCCCTTTGCTACCCTTCTACCCTGCTTTCATTTTTGCCTCTGCTTCTCCCATTCCCCCCCCCAATCCCCACTTATTTTGTCACATAGCATTGGCTTCAGCCTTGGTTATTCGCAGCTCGTAATCACCTTATCATCTCTCTGTGCATTGTCATTATCACCTCTTGATTGCTACCTTTGCTTCTGGAGCTATGAATCACCTTCCCTCAACTTTGTATAAATACCTCCCTATTTCTCCCCTTTTTTTTTAGCTTTGGCAAAGAGTCAGTTAGACTCGAAACGTCAGCTCTTTTGTCTCTTTAAAAATGCTGCCAGACCTGCTGACATTTTCGAGCATTTTCTCTTTTGGTTTCTGTCCATATTGCTGTCTTTTGGTCCTGAATCTGTCCGTTCCCATTTTGCAGTCTCCTAAATTTGGCACCTTTGCCCATCTCCACGGCACCTGTCTAATTGTCCTGCCCTGTCTAGCTTCATCTCCCCTGAACTACCTCCCGTAATTTCTCCATTACACACCCACTGCATGTAAAAGCCCCTCTGTATCTTTGTCCATTCACAATATCCTTGCCACACGCCATGTCCCAGCCCCTGGGATGGAGAGTAAAGTGAGCATGTGCAGAGACAAATCTACCTTTCGACTGCCTATGTTATACTATAGTGTTATAACGCCATAAAACCTGGAAACAAAACCTTCGCTCCTACCAGTCTATGCCAACTATAATCCCAAGTTAAACTAGCCCTACCCTCCAAACTGTACCTATTCATGAAATTATACAAATGGTTTTTAAATGCTAAAAATCATACAACACAAGTTTATAATCCAACAGGTTTATTTGCAGTTACAAACTTTTGAAACACTGTTCCTTCCTCAGGTAGCTAGTAGGGCAGGATCATAGGACACAGAATTTATAGCAATTGATCATAGTGTCAGATAACTGATGGATACATTGAACAAACCGAGATTTCTGTTTTTAACGTTGTAACTGTACCTGCATTCACCAGTTTTCCTGGCAGATCATTCCGTCCACAAACCATTCACTGTGTTAATAAAGTTGCACATCATGTCCTTTTTACATGTTTCTCCACTCACCTTAAAACTATAACCTCAAACTTTGAACTCCCCCAACATAGGGAAAAGATCCTTGTCACTCACCTTGTCTCTGCCCCTCATGGTTGGATGAACCTCAATAAGATCACCCTTCCATCCCCAATGCTCCAGTGAGAAAAGTCCGAATCTTTCCAATCTCAAACCCTACATTCCCAGCAACATTTTCTGAAATCATCTGCAGTTTAATAATATCCTATCAAGAACAGGATGGCCAGAACTGGACAAATAAATCCAAAAGAGGCCTTGCCAACATCCTGCGCAACCTCAACATGGCATCTCCCAAGTGCGATACACAAAGTTCTGAGCAATGAAAGAAAGTATGCTAGATGCCTTCTTCACCATCCTGTCTACCTGTGATTCAAATTTAAAAGCATTATTTAAAAGTCTTTGAAATCAGAGGTCTCTTTTTTTAATTCCAAAAATATACTTTATTCATAAAATAATTTGATGGTCTGTACAGTTGGTCATGCTATACGTATGGAAACATTTACATACAGAGATCAGAATTTATCATTTGTACAGACAGGTCTGTACATTTATCAATCATGTATCCATATATTTAGCTGAGGCGTCAGCGGAGTCCAAATGACTGCATGGGGCGCCTGTTCTTCTCAGGCAGGCAGATGTTACACAATGGTCTTTCCCCACTGCACCTTGCCAGCAGCTGCCCCAAGCTTCTGCACGTCCCTCAACACGTAGTCCTGGACCTTGGAATGTGCCAGTCTGCAACACTCAGTCAGGGACAACTCCTTAAGCTGGGAGGTCCACAGGTGTCGGACCACTCAGAAAGCGTCCTTCACTGAGTTGATGATCCTCCAAGCACAGTTGATGTTCGTCTCGATGTGCGTCCGGGGGAACAGACCATAGAGCACGGAGTCCCGCGGCATGGCACTGCTCGGGACGAACCTTGACAAATACCACCACATTCCTCTCCAGACTCCTTCTGCATAGGCACTTTCCAGAAGGAAGTGTGTGACAGTCTTGTCCCCTCCGCAGCCGCTTCGTGGGCAGCTTGTGGTGCGTCTGAGAGTCCTGGAGTGCGTAAAGGATCTCACAGGCAGAGCCCTTCTCACCACCAGCCAGGTCATGTCTTGGTGCTTGTTGGAAACTTCTGGCGATGAGGCATTCCGCCAAATGGCTTTGACAGTCTGCTCAGGGAACCGCTCAGAAGGATACGCTCTCGGCTTTTCCCGAATGATCTCAAGAGCATTCCGTACTGACCACTTCCTGATGGACTTGTGGTCAAAGGTGTTTTTCTTCATAAACTTCTCCACAAAGAACAGGTGATAGAGAGTGCTCAAACTACTCGGAGCATTCCGCAGTAGCGGGGCCAGGCCCATCCTTCGCAACACCGGGAACAGCTAGGACCTCTGTAGGTAGTGACACTTGGTATTTGTGTACCGGGCATCCACGCACAGCTTGATGCAGCCACACACAAAGGTGGCCATCAGGGTGAGGGTGGTATTGGGTCAAATGTTTTCCCCGTTGCCCAAATCTTTATACGTCGAGTCCCTTCACACCCGGTCCATCTTTGATCTCCATACAAATTGGAAATGGCCTGGGTGACAGCAGCGGCACAGGTTCTGGGAATAGGCCAGGCCTGTGCCATGTAAAACAGCAATGACAGTGCCTCACACCTGATGAACCGGTATTTTCCCGCGATGGAGAGCGACCGTAGATTCCATATGCCCAGTTACTGCCTCACTTTGCTGATACGCTCCTCCCAAGACTTGGCGCACGCCCCATCTCCCCCGAACCAAATACCCAGCACCTTCAGGTGGTCGGTTCTGATGGAGAAAGGGATCGAGGATTGGTCGGCCCAGTTCCCAAAAAGCATGACCTCGCTCTTGTCTGGATTTACATTGGCACCCGAGGCCCGTTCGAACTGGTCACATGTGCATATGAGTCTGTGCATGGATAGCGGACCCGAGCAGAAAACGGCGACGTCATCCATGTACTGGGAGGCGTTAAATTGCAGGCCCCCGCTGCCAGGAATAGTCATCACTCTCATGCTCGCATCCTTCCTGATGGACTTGGAAAATGGCTCTATGCAACACAGAAACAAGGCAGGAGAGAGAGGGCAGCCCTGCCTGACTCCAGATATGACTGTGAAGCTATCTGATTCGAACCCATTGATTAAGACTGCACTGACAATGTTGGTGTAGAGCCGTCTTATCCAATTGCAGATTCCCTCCCCAAAGCCAATTTTGGAGAGAATATCTCTCATATACCTGTGGGTGATATCCTGTCAAAGGCTTTCTCCTGGTCCAGGCTGAAGGTCTCTCTGCTATACAACAATACCCAAGGGCATTACAATTAATTGTATAAATCCTGTCCTTCCTGGTGTCAAAAATGCAACACCTCACTTTTAACCAATTTAAACTCATGCTGCCACTCTTCAGCCCATTGACCCAATTCATAAAGCTCCCTTTGTAGTCTTTGAGAACATTATTCACTAATGTCAAACAATTTTGGCATTATCTGCAAACTTAATAACCATGCTTCAGTTGTTCTTATCCAAATCATTTATATAAATGACAAATGAAAGTGGACTCAGTACTAATCCTTGTTGAACACCACTGGTCACAGACCTCCAGTCCGAAAAGCAACAATTTGACTCCGACATAAAGCCAATGTTGTGTCCAAATGGCAAGCTCACCCTGTATCTCTAACTTCCCTCGTTGGACTACCATGCCCGAGTCATAGGGTCATAGAGTCGTACAGCACAGAAACATCCATGTCGACCAGGTATCCCAAATCAATCCAGTGCCATTTACCAACATTTGACCCATATCCCTCCAATCCCTTTCCATTCATATACTGATCAAGATACGAGATCGCATTCAAGGTCGTCAGTTACCTGTTCTGTCTGTTATTTCAGATGACCACTCCCTAAACGTTCAGGATCATTTTTGCATTGCAGTCCCTGCCAAACCCATCAGGTTTGACCCTCCCTACATTTCCATCCAATTCCTTGATCGAGCTTTTCAGCTCCCAACCTAAATTTACTCTTAAGAGAAAAGAAACCCCTCACCTTCTTAAAAAAAACCCAGCAACCCTGATTTTCAATGCAGCATCTATTAATTCGGGACTCACACACAAAAGTACTTTTTTCATGTCTATCTTTCAAGACCATTCAAGGTCCTATAAACTCCAATGTAAACAGGTCCAGCCTGTCCAATCTTTCCTCATAAGGCAACCCATTCATTCCAGCTTATCAGCCGAGTAAATCTCCACCGACTGTCCCACTGAACTGAAAAATAACAATATTACGTTTATGTTCAATTATTTCTGTAATAATGGAGAGCATTCCATTAGCCATCTTAATCATTTGCTGTAACTGTTGCTCGTGATTTGAGATTGATGGACTTGGTGTCTTAGATTTCACGAAACAGTGGGATTCTGTCGTTCTTCTCCATTTAAGAAAATAATACTTTGCTTTTTTATTCTTGTTATCAAAGTGAACAACTTCACATTTCGTACATTATTCTCCATCTGCCAGTCATTTAATCTTTCCATATCTGGCTGCATCCTTCTGATATCATATTTACAATAAACTTTCCAAACTATGTTATCTGTGTCATTTGTAAACTTAGTTGTGGTGCCATTTTTTTTTGCCTCAACAAAATCAGTACTACTTATTGGGATTGTATTATATACCTTCTAATTGACAGAGGGAAATTGAGAAACAAATTTGTATGGAGATCTCAGTTAATGGAAGAATAATACGGTGGTTATGGAAAGGGATTGTAACTTTCCAAACATAGACTGGGTCTGCCATAGTGTTCAGGATTTCGATTGAGAGGAATTATTAAGTGTGTACAAGAATTTTTTTTTGATTCAGTGTGTGGATGTAGCTACTAGAGAAGGTGCAAATCTTGACCTACTCTTGGGAAATAAGGCAGGGGAGGTGACTGAGGTATCAGTGAGAGAGCAATTTGGGGCCAGCGACCATAATTCTATTAGATTTAAAATAGTAATGGAAAAGTTGAAGTTCTAAATTGGAGAAAGGCCAATGTTGTTGGTATTAGGGAAAAAAAACTTTTGAAAGCTGATTTGGGGCAGATATTCACAGGTAATGGGATGGCTGGAAAATAGGAAGCCGTCAGAAATGAGGTAACGAGAATCCAGAGAAAGTATATTCTTGTTAGGGTGAAGGGAAATGCTGGTATGAATCGGGAATGCTGGATGACTAAAGAAATTTAAAGGTTTGTTTAAGAAAACGAAGGAAGCACATGTAAGGTATAGACAGGATTGATCGAGTGAATACTTAGAAAACTATAAAGGCGGGGGAGTATACAAAAGTGGGAAATCAGGAGGGCAAGAATGGGATATGAGGTAGCTTTGGCAAGTAGAATTAAGTAGAATCCAAAGGGTTTTTATAAATACGTTAAGGAGAAAAGGGTAATTAGGAAGAGAGTAGGTCCCTCAAAGACCAGCAAAGCGGCCTTTGTGTGGAGCCGCAGGAGTTGGGGGAGATACTAAACGAGTATTTTGCATCAGTATTTGCTGTGGAAAAGGATATGGAAGACATAGACTATAGGGAAATAGATGGTGACACCATGCAAAATGCCCAAATTACAGCGGAGGAAGTGTTGGATGTCTTGAAACGCACAAAGGTGGATAAATCCCCAGGACCTGATCAGGTGTGCCCGAAAACTCTGTTAGAAGCGAGAGAACTGATTGCTGGACTTCTTGCTGAGATATTTGTAGCATTGATCGTCACAGGTGAGATGCAGGTCGACTAGAGTTGGCTAACCTGGTGCCACTGTTTAAGAAGGGTGGTTAGGACAAGCCAGGGAACTATAGAGCAATGAATCTGAACTCTTTGGTAGGCAAGTAGTTGTAGGGAATGCTAAGGGACAGGATGTACATGCATTTGGAAAGGCAAGGACTGATTGGGAATAGACAACATGGCTTTGTACATGGGAAATCATGTCTCACAGACTTGATTGAGTTTTTTGAGGAAGTAACAAAGAGGATTGATGAGGGCAGAGCCGTAGATGTGATCCATATGGACTTCAGTAAGGCGTTCAACAATGTTCCCCATGGGAGACTGATTAGCACGGTTAGATCTCACCGAATACAGGGAGAACTAGCCATTTGGATACAGTACTGGCTCAAATTTAGAAGGCAGAGGGTAGTGGTGCAGTGTTGTCTTTCAGATTTGAGGCCTCTGATCAGTGGAGTACCACAAGGATCGGTGCTGGATCCTCTACTTTTTTGTCATTTACATAAAGGATATGGATGTGAGCATAATTGTTATAGTTAGTAAGTTTGCAATTAACACCAAAATTGGCGGAGTTATGGAGAGCGAAGAGGGTTACCTCAGATTACAACAATATCTTGACCAGGTGAGCAGAGAATTGGCAGATAGCGTTTAATACAGATAAATGTGAGGTGCTGCATTTTGGGAAAGCAAATCTTAGCAGGACATACACACTTAACAGTAAGTCCGAGGGAGTGTTGCTCAACAAAGAGACCTTGAGTGCAGGTTCAAAGCTCCTTGGAAAGAGATTTAGCATGAGAGGGGAAAGATATAAAAGAGACCAACCATGCAACTTTTCACCCAGAGAGTGGTGCGTGTATGGAATGAGCTTCCAGAGGAAGTGGAGGAGGCTGGTACAATTGCAACATTTAAGAGGCATTTCGAAGGGTATATAAATAGGAAATGTTTTGAGGGATATGGGCCGGTTGTTGGAAGGTGGGACTAGATTGGGTTGGGATATCTGTTCGGCATGGACGGGTTCGACCGAAGGGTCTGTTTCCATTCTGTACATCTCTATGACTATGAAAAATTGTAAAACAGTTGAGGGCTCAAGCAGTGACACCTGTAGGACCCCACTTGTCACATCCTGCCAGGCTGAAAAATAGATATTTGCGCACTCTATGTTTTATCTCCGGTGCCAACCTTGTCTCCATACTATCGTGTTACCCCTTACTCGATGACCTCCTACTTTGTGCAATAACCATATGTACGCAAACTTGCCAAATGTCTTTTGAAAATCGAAGCACGTTGCAGCAAAGTGTTCCGTTGTTCACAGCATATGTTGCTCTACCAAAGAATTTTAACAAATTCCATAAACACAATTTCCTTTTTAAATAGATGGAAACGGCTCTTTTATTTGGGGACATAGTCAGCTGCTTATAAAGTTGTCTAAATTACAGTTGTCTTATCGGTTGGGGGTAGTGGATTTCGCAGATATTAGAAGATACCAATTAAATTCTCTTCTATTGGTTGTTCGTGTTTGGGCCTGTAAAGACCCGACATCAATGTGGCGACATATGGAGACCTCCCTGTCAAAATGTCCCCCCATCAGCCTTTTATTCTTGGATAAAATGAAGACGGTCATGAAATATTGCCATAATCTGACTGTTATTAATACTGTGAAGGCATGGAGAAGAATGCGGCAGAAGGAGGTTAATATTTGCAAAACTTCATTTCTTACCCCTATAGTCGATATGCTGGGTTTTCAACAGGGGTTAATCGATCCTGGATTTAAGTTGTGGACAGCTTGAGGAAATCTCTTATTTGGCAGATATATTTGAAGGTGAAATAATAATATCGTTTGACCAAATAATTTGTCAACATGGTCTAGTTAGCAAAGAGCTTTTTCACTTTTTTTCAGTAAAGGGATTTTATTCAGAAAGAAACCACGCCTTTGACCATCCGCTGCAGATCTATTATGGAGAACAGGGAACTTTATGCTGTATTTAGTACGCTTTATCGTATGCTGGGGAACGATCCTTCAGAAGATGATAAGCAGCTTTGCGAGGTTTGGGAGAGGGAATTAGGGGTTGAGTTTTCTGTGGTAGCATGGGGGCATATTTGTCAGAATGGGAGCAGATCTTGACTTGTAATAGGACCCATGCCATGCAGTTAAACATTTTGCATAGGGTCCATTTGGCCCAAGATCGTCTCTCAAAGTTTAAGATGCGAGCATCTCCCTTTTGTCCGAAGTATAAAGTAAACATCTGTACTCTCACTTATTGTTTATGGTGTGCCACAGGCTCCAAGCATATTGGAGATCTGTGGCAGAGGTCATAGAGAGGGTCTTGAGGGCTGAGGTTAGGATGGACCCATATCTCGCTTCTCATGGGACCTTCTAGTATACTCTCTATGGATGCTCATGGGAGGACAAAAACTTCCTAATATCCTCAATTTCTGCGCTGGGAAAAAAAAATTAATATTTTGGGTTTCAGAACTCCCTCCACCAGGTTTTTGAGTTCGCGTATGCTTATTATGGATCATTTCCCTTGGAAACTATCACCGGAAAGCATTTTTTAAAACTGATATGGCACCCCTTTCTCGACTGCTCAGATGCAGATTTATCTTCCCATTTTAACTTGGGCTTTTGTGCGTCCATGGCCTTCTGATTTTGTGTACTTGTCGCCCTTGAAGGAAGATTCCAGAATATTTTGAGTGGTTGAGAGGTAATATTTTGTTGTACTGAGCTGTTTGCTTGTTTATTTATTGATTTTTCTGTTTTGCACATGAGTATAGTTGCGTTTTGGTTATGATGCTGTTGCTGTTGTGGGTTTTTGTTTCTCTTTTTTCTGTTGTCAGATGTATATAGAATAATGGATGCGGATGTTGTAATTTACCTTTCTTTTTATGGTTTTGTAAGAAAGGAAATGTTTTATTAAAATACCTGTAAAAGAAAAAGGACAACACCGATCAAAATTCAATGTATTGGCCGAATGAATGACAAACGTCAAATGATAATTTCTGTCAACTCTTGAAACATTTTTAAGTATAAGAGGCTGGTCTTTCTCGGTTTAACATGGAAGAGAAATTGAGAACAACTTGTACCTCTCCCTGTGTCAAGTTTTAGCCAAAACCGTTGCAGTTCCATTATCAATAAAAACTGTTTTTTTTAAGTATTGTTGTCTTTTTTGCTCTCATAGGTCCCCAGTTTCAGCTATTTTTAATCCAATTCTACAGGTTTCCTATTTTTAGGCATCAAGCTGCGCAATTGCAATGGTCTGTTACTCCAATGCAATCTAATCAGAAATTTCCTGTTATAGGGTGAAGAGTCAAAATAGTGCCATCAAACTCCCTTGTGTGGAAAGTCCTCTGCAGGCTTCCCAACACCACTGCACATCAGATGGTAGTGGACGAAAGCCCTCAAGGATTCACGAAGGGAGAGAGGGAGAGAAACAGCTCACAGAAACATCCAAATTGACAGCACCATCAACGCAGAGCAACACACAAACACACATAACTACACAATGCTGGTGTGAAAAGGGTTGTAATTGGATTAAGGTCTCTCAGTGAAGAATATGGTGGAAAATGTCCTGCTCCCTCTGCGACGTGGAAATGATTTGTCTTTGAACAGTATTCCTGGCATTATAAACATAGAATATAATGTTTCTACTGCAACTATATCCAGGCACCTCGGAGTGAACCTTTTCATAAGTAGACAACGTGAATTTTATTGCACTATCTGCAGCTTACAATGTTTTCCGATCTTCTCTCAGAAATTCGAAGTGAAACAGAATTGAAAGAATTCAAAGGTAGAAGGCATGTTTTCTGGGCATGTTCATCTCATTTTCCTCATATCTCAGGGACAGCATCATAAGGGATCGGCCAAAACTGCTCTGTGAAAGACGTTCTTTGAAGATGGAAACAAATGTGCAATGTGTGAGGTTAAAAGACTTTGATGCTCCCCCTACACCCACTAAAATAAACTGCAGCCTGTGCAGTGGCTTGGGGAGTCCAGCAGAGAGTGATATTGTATCACTTTAAACAGAATATGGAGAGAAAGGGGGGTGGAGAGAGAGAGAGAGAGAGAGAGAGAGAGAGAGAGAGACAGACAGACAGACAGACAGACAGAGTGGTTTCACTCCCAAAACAATAGAGACCCCAATTGGGCAGACACACAGACATAAATAGAAACATAGAGATAGGTGGACACATTCTGAGGCTGAAGCAAACCCCTGAGACAGGGGACGGCCCTCATGCGAGAAAGTGAGTATGAGAAACAATCGAGGGCGCTGGGACCAACTGGAATTCTCAGTATCACCCCTTCACACTCTCCATGTATATACTTGTGTTTGTTTCCGTTTGACTGTTGCCCGTCTCTCTCGCTGTTCTTCTCTCACTCCCCTTGTCTCTCTCTCCCCTACCTTTCCCCATCCCCACTCTTTATCTCTCTCTCACTACGTCTCCCTTTCTCCCTCGCCCTCCCTTTCCACTCATACATTTCTCTGTTTCAAATCTGTAAGTGCCCACCCTATTTTGTACCCCCTCAAAAATATTTTTAACACCCATTTCACTCTGCCCCCAAACTTAGGTACTTTCCACAAATATTTTCCACACCAAATGTGCACCCCAAGTATTTTAATGACCCCAATACTGCACTGAGGCCCATTCTCTGGGGCAGAGGTAAATAAGTCTGTGTGGATTGACTGGCTTGTGACTGACAGCAAGATCCTCGTGCCAGAATTACAGAAGTTTTACATCGCAGAGGGAGTTCCTTCAGCACGTCATGCCTGCACTCCCACAATATTCCCCCCATATTTAAATGGCCCGTGTCCTGCCCAGCTTCTCAGAATTTGCCCAATTGGCATAATTGACTACCCTTCCTGTTGAGACTGCTCCTCTGCTCTGTCTCACACTCTGCCTCTTGTGCTGCCCCTCGTCCATCTGTCTCTCCTACCACATCTCCTCCCTCTTCTCCACTCAAAAAACACCGTATATCACTCCCCCCCACCCCCTCCCCACTCTCTCAGACTGTCCTGGCACTTCCTTTTTAACCACTCTTCCGCTCAGGTATTTAAGGGCATGGCCACTGTCTCTTCCCCTGCCGTCGCAGACCTACAGCACCGGGCTGAAAGACATGGTGCAGTAACTAACTAGCTTTGTGACTGACTACTGTAACACTCACAATGAGAAAGGTACTTCACGAGCCTTCCATTCCGCCTATCGATGTATTACCGACGCGAAACAAGACTCAGGCAATTATTTGAAGTGTCCAAAACCAAACTTTATTTCATCACACATGGGGAGAGGTACTATAAACAAATATAGGACACATCCCTAAACTTATTCAAGTTACGGTCTTTTATACGAAAACCATGATAAAGACTATACATGACTTATTCACTTTAGTAACAAGCGCAGTTATGATATAATGCCATGCTTATAAAAAGGAACGAAGCTACGTTTTTACAGTTCCATAGTTAGTATAGTACAGTTCACAGCTTGTTCAGTTCACGGACACTGTGTGTGTCCCTCCCAAGGCTTCTAGACGAAAAGGCCTAAACCTACTAAGGTTCTTTGATTATGACTACAATATATCTGCTTGATTTACAAGTTATTTGCTTTAAAATGGTTCCTGCTTTACGATGTTAGCTAAATGTCTCTATTGTTAATAATAATATATTTTAATCCTTAACTATTTTGTCATAGAGTCATAGAGACATATAGCACGGAAATAGATTCTTCGGTCCAACTTATCCATGCCTACCAGAGATCCCAAACCAATCTGGTTCCACCTGCCAGCACCCAGCCCAAACCCCTCCAAACGTTTCCTATTCATATACCCATACCGATGACTTTTAAATGCTACAATCGTGTTAGCCTCCACTACTTCATCTGGCAGGTCCTTGCAAACTCTGAGTGGGAAAGTCGACTCTTAGGTCTCTTTTGTATATTTCTCCTTTCACCCTAAACATATGCCATCTCGTTCTGGACTCTCCCACCCCAGGGAAAAAAAAACTTCGTCTATTTATCATATCCATGCCCTTCATGATCTTGTAAACTTGTATATGGTCACCCCTCAGCCTCTGACAGTCCAGGTATAACAGCTCTAGCCTGTTCAACCTCACCCTGCTGCTCAAATCCTCCAACCCTGGCAACATCCTCATAACTTTTTTCCGAAACCTGTCAAGTTTCACAACATCTTTCCAATAGTAAGGAGACCATGATATACTTGCAATTTTCTAACAGTGGTCTAACCAATGTCCTGCAACATGACCTCCAACTCCTGTACTAAGTACTCTGATCAAATGTCTTCTTCATTATCCTATTGATTTGTGACTCCACTTTCAATGAGCTATGAACCTGCACTCCAAGGTCTCGTTGTTCAGCAACACTCCCGAGGACCTTACCATTAAGTGTATAAGCCCTGCTATGAATTGCTTTTCCTAAATACAGCACCTCATATTTATCTACATTAAACTCCATCCACCACTTTTCACCCATTCTCCCATCTGATCAAGACACCATTTTAATCTGAGGTAACCTTCTTCGCTGTCCACTGCACCTGCAATTTTGGTGTCATCAACAAGCCTACTAACTATACCTCTTATGCTCACATCCAAATCATTTATATAAATGATGAAAAGTAGCGCACCGATCGTTTTGGCACTCCACTGGTCACATGCCCACAGTTTGAAAGACAACCCTCCACCACCACACTCTGTCTTCCAACTTTGACCCAGTTCTGTTTTCAAATGGCTAGTTCTCCCTGTATTCCATGAGATACTACCTTGCTCGCCAGTATCCCATGCGGAACCTTGTCAAATGCTTACTGAAGTCCATATAGATCACATCTGCCACTCTGCCCTTCTTAATCCACTTTGTTACTTCTTCAGAAAACTCCATCAATGTTGTGAAACATGATTTCCCACGTACAAAGCCATTCCTAATCAGTCCTTGCCTTCCCAAATAAATGCACATCAAATTCCTCAGGATTCCTTCCAACAACTTGCCCAACATCGACGTCAGTCTCACTCGTCTATCATTCCCTGGCTTTTCTTCACCACCATTTTTAAATAGTGGCACTGTGTTAGCCGACCTCCAGTCTCACCTGTGACTATTAATGATACAAATATCTCAGCAAGAGGCCCCACAACCACCACCTTAGATTCGAACAGACCTCTAGGATACACCTGATCGGGTCTTGGGGATTTATCCACTTTTATGCATTACAAGACACACAGCACTTCCTGCTCTATAATATGGACATTTTTCAAGATGTCACCATTTATTTCCGTATATTTTGCATTTTTCATGTGCTTTTCCACAGTAAATACTGATTCAAAATATTCGTTTAGTATCTCCCCCAACTCCTGCGGCTCCACACAAAGGCCGCCTTGCTGGTCTTTGAGGGGCTCTACTCTCTCACTCATTACCCTTTTACCTTGCTGCATTTGTAAAAATCCTTTGGATTCTCACTATCTCTATTTGGCAAAGTTATGTCATGTCTCCTTTTTGCACTCCTGATTTCTCTCTTAAGTATGCTCCTATTGACTTTATTGTCTTCTAAGGATTTACTCGATCTATCCTGTCCATACCTTACATTTGCTTCCTTCTTTTTATTAACCAAACCCTCAATTTCTTTCGTCACACAGCATTCCTTATACCTACCAACCTTTCCTTTCACCCTAACCGGAATATATTTTTCTGGACTATCGTTATCGCATTTCTGAAGGCTTCCCATTTTCCAGCCCTCCCTTTACCTGCGAACATCTATCCCCAATCAGCTTTTGAAACTTTTTCCTAATGGCGTGAAAATTGGCCTTTCTCCAATGTAGAACTCCAACTTTTAATTCTGATCTATTCTTTTCCATTACTATTTTAAAATTAATAAAATTATGGTCGCTGGCCCTAAAGTGCTCCCCCATTGACACCTCAGTCACCTGCCCTGCCTTATTTCCCAAGAGTAGATCAAGGTTTGCACCTTGTCTCGTAGTTACATCGACATATTGAATCAGAAAATGTTCTTGTGCACATTTAACAAACTCCACTCCATCTAAACCCTGAACACTATGGCAGTCGCAGTCTCTGTTTGGAAAGTGAAATCCCTCCCAGAACCTCCCTATTATTTTCTGTTAACTGAGATCTCCTTCCAAATTTGTTTCTCAATTTCCCTCTGACTATTAGGGGGTTCTATAATATAATCCCAATAAGGTGATCATCCCTTTCTTATTTCTCAGCTCCACCTAAATAACTGCCCTGTGTGTATTTCCGGGAATATCCTGCCTAAGTGCAGCTGTCATGTGTCCCTTATCAAAATCGCCACTTCCCCTCCTCTCTGGCCTCCCTTTCTGTCCTACCTGTAGCATTTGTATCCTGGAACATTAAGCTGCCAGTCATGTCCATCCCTGAGTCACGTTTCTCTAATTGTTATGATATCCAAGTCCCATGTTCCTAACTATTCACTGAGTTCATCTGCCTTCCCTGTTAGGCCTCTTGCATTGAAATAAATGCAGTTTAAGTTATCAGTCCTACCTTGTTCTCTGCTTTGTCCCTGTCTGTGCTGACTGTTTGTTTTGCCCTTGTTCACAACTATCCCAATCTCAGACTGACATCTTCCCTCACAATCTCTTAGAGTCCCAAACACTCACCTGACCAGTTTAAATCCTCCCGTGCAGTTCTAGGAAATCTCTCTGCCAGCATATTAATCCCCTTCCAATTTAGGTGCTATCCATCCTTCATGTACAGATCACTTCTCCCCCAAAAGAGATTTCAATGGTCCAAAAATGTGAATTCTTCTCCCGAACACCAGCTCCTCAGCCATGCATTCATCTGTTCTATCTTTCTATTCATTCCCTCACGAGCTCGGAGCTACAGGAGAAATCCATATATTACTACTCTCGAGGACCTCCTTTTTTTATTTCCTGCCTAACTCTTTGTAATCTCCCTTCAGAATCTCAACCTATTGCCTTCCTATGTCATTGGTTCCAATGTGTACAATGACTTCCTACTGTCCCCTCTCCCCCTTGAGATCATTCCTCAATGTCTCTGAGACATCCTTGATCCTGGCACCAGGGAAGCAACACACCGTTCTGATTTTTCGCCGCTGGCCACGAAAATGTCTGTCTGTATGACGGACTGGACAGTCCCCTAACACTACTGATCGCTTGGAACCCAACATACCTCTCATGACATACAGCCAGTCTCAATACCAGAATCTTGGCTGTTCCTGTTCCGTACTCCTGAGTGTCCATCATCCCAGACATTTTCGAAAACAGCATACTTGTTTGAAATGGTGATAGGAACAGAATACTCCTGCACTATCTGCCTCCTTCTCTTCCCTTTCCTGGAGTTAATCCATTTGTGTGACTGAATCTGAGACTTCCTCCCTTCCTATAACTGCTATCCATCACATTGCCTTGCTGTTGTAAAGTCTTCATTTCCTCTACCTGCCTCTCCAACCAATCCATTCGATCAGATAGAATTCGCAACCAGCCGAAGGAAGGGTCAGTCAGAAGAAGGAAAGCGAGGAGGAATGGCTGGAAATGGAATCAACAGATGGGAAGGGAGGTCATTTGAAGTTGGAGAACTCAATGTTAAGTCCTTAAGTGTGTAGGCTCCCTAGGCGGAAGATGAAATGTTGTAGTCTGATTGGCGAGAGCAGTTTTGGATGTATATGCATTCGAAAAAGCATGACCTAATTAGGGACAGTCAGCATGGAGCAGGTCTTATAATATGAACATGGTTGTATTTTTAGAGGAGGTGGCAAATGTGATCAATTAGTGTAAAGCAGTGGTTGTTGTCAGACATGGGCTTTTTTTTGTAAGGCTTTTAACAAGGTCCCTCGTGGAATGTTCATCCAGAAGACTAAGACACATGGGCTCTACTTTGGCTTGTCAATTTGGATTCAGAATTGGCTAGCGTGTAGACGGCAGAATATAGTAGGGGAAGAGTGTTTTTGTGGTTGGAGGTGCATGACCAGTGGTGTTATGCCAGGATTGGTGCTGTGACCTCTGCTGTATCTTATACATATAAATGACTTGGATGAAAATAAGGTGCATGGGTTAGTAAGTTTGCAGAGGACAAAAAGTTTGGTGGAGTTGTGGACAGTTTGGAAGGTTATCAAATGATACCTCAGGATATAGATCAGTTGCAAATGTGGGCAGAGAAATGGTAGATTAAGCTTAATCTGGATAATTGTGTGATGCTGCACTTTGGGAAATCACATGTTAAGGAAGAGAATACAGTTAATGGCATGACTCTGAATACACTGATGCGCAGGGGATCCTTGGGGTTCAAGTCCATAGCACCATGAAAGCGGCAATGCAGATAGATAGCGTTAAGAAGGTATATCACATGCTTGCCTTTCTTAGTCAGGGAATTGATGCAACAGTCAGGATGTCATGTTGCAGCTTTATAAGCCTTGCTTTGGCTGCACTTAGAGAATTACATTCAACTCTGTTCATTACATTACAATTAGGATGCGGAGACTTTAGAGAGGATGCAGAAAAGGTTTACCAAGATGCTATCTGGATTAGAGGGTATGAGCGAGCAGGACAAGCTTGAAAAACTTGGCTTTTGTTTCAGGAGTGGTGGAGGTGGAGGGGAGATTTGATACAATTTTATAAACTTGAGATTAGGCAGCATCTGAGGAGCAGGTGAATCGATGTTTCGAGGCATATGCCCTTCATCAGCAATGAGGCTTTTGGCTCGGGCGGGCTGAGAGATGAACTGGTGTGAGCTTGGGGCTAAGGGGAATGCAATGGGGAATGTGATAGGTAAATTACGGATGGGGGAATGGTGTTAAGACACAGATATGGCTGGAGCAGATAGGTGGGAAGGAAGTTGGACAGGTTAAGAGGGCTGTACCAAGTTGGAGGCTTGGGACTGGGCTAAAATGTGGGAAGGGTAAATTAAAAAATGGTGAAATTCACACTGGCACAGAATCCCAAGGCGTAGGGTTGTAAGGGTTTGGTGATGAAGGATGTCCAGGACCTGCTTGTCCTTGGTGGAGTGGGTGGGCAAGTTAAAAGTATTCGGCTGTGGGGCGATGGGGTTGGTTGGTGCAGATGTTCCAGCGCTGTTCTCTGAAACAATCCACGAGTTGGCGTCCTGTCTTCCCAATGTGTGAAAGACCACATCAGGTGCAACGAATACAGTAAATGACAGATGTGGAAGTGCAGGTAAAATTCTGTCCGATGTGGAAGGATCGTTTGGCATCATGGAAAGAGGTAAGAGGGGAGGTATGGGGATGATCTTTGCACTTCCTGCATTGGCAGGGGAAGGTGCCAGAAATGTGGTATGGGCTGGTGGAGTGTCTGGGATCTGACAAGGGATTCGCGGGCAGAATGATGTGTCATTTAATGTTGGAGATACAAATTTTGCATAAATTTTGTATTGACTAAATGCGTTCTCACTACTTTTGTTTCGTCACCAGACCAATGACCTGGGAGATCGAGGAGTGAAATTACACCTGTGGCTTGAGGAAAGCAAAATGCAATATACAAGGACTAGAGTATGTAGCAGAATGTGAGATGTTTGCAATAGCCAGATGCCTGACACTGTATACTACTAGTTTAGCTATAATGTTTTTAATAAAAAAAAGTGTGGAAGCTCGAGTGTTATTAATAAAATGTTTGCAAGTTTAAGGGTATCAGTAACAACATTAATAACAAACAGTGGAGGTGAAGTTCGACAAGAGTGGAGATGTTAACATCGTATCTGTCAACTCTTGCAGGCCTGCCCAGTAATCAAACTCTGAATTGCTTAAAGCTAAAATCTAGCTGAACATGGTACAGAAGAAGCAAGCAATCTCATGTGTTCTGCATCCTGACCAGATCCAATTTCATACATTGTTTGTTTCTCCCTGTCACCCATTATGCAGTTTTCTTTTCTGATTTTAGTCCCTCGCCTAAACAATAACAACTTCTCAGATTCTTGCACTGATGATCTCGCCTCTGCTGTCAGTACAAATCAGTCAACGATAATTCTGAACCTGGGCTGTAATCAGCTGGGAGATTAAGGAGTGAAACGACTGTCTGTGACTGAAGAATCCAAACTGTAAAATGTACACACTGCAGTAAGTGCGATTGTATTTGACATTGTCTCACAGTGCACCGTACCAGTGATGATTAAAAATCACTGCACATTACTAATTTCAATATGAATATTGTGAATAAGGAATACTGTACATGACTAGTGATATTGTTTAAAAACCGTGTTTTACAAGTATCAGTTTTGGTATTGTTACATATGGTTCATTTTTATTAGAATTTATAATCATACATAACATTATTTCCAGAAGCAACATTGTTCTTTATACTGTAAATACTGCACATTGACATCTGCAGTATCATTTTCCATATTGAGTTTTACACTTGCTCTATTTTCTGATATCCATTATTTCCGGTGTTTGAACCAATCCATAGCCTGAATGATGTCAGTGTCAGATTCTGGCTCCTAAGATTTCATCTCTGCTCCCTATAAACGTTGGTCCGTGAATGGTTCAGATCTAAGTGGTAATAAATTGTCACATTTGGGAGTGAAACAGTTGTCTGTGGTTCTGTTGAACCCAATCTGTAAAATACTGAATCTGAGGTAAGTAACAGAATGTGAGACTGTGAATATCAGAACTGGACGCCTGTCACTATATGTCACTATATGTGATGACGAGTGTCTGTAATTAATTCATTAAGTATGAAGTGAAATGTAAGAGAAAGTGCAAGGATTGTGATTAATAAAGTTGCACGTTGCTTTGTATCAGTGATATTGTAATTCATTTAAAACAAAAAAAACGTCACCAGCAAAACTAATAGTAGCAGTAAACACACTGCATATTTATTCTCACACGCAAAATTGCATTCAAAAACTACTTTGTAAAGATTGTTGACATTTGTGACAAAGGTATTAATAATGCTACATTATTATCAATGTTCATAACTACCATACGTTCATGTTGGTAACAATAATTAAAAGATTTCATCAATAATTCATATTAAAATAACACTGTACATTATTACAGTCAGTGGTAATATAATACACATTATATGTTGTATCATGTTGTTACAATGTACGTCCATGAGAAACAAGGAAAGGAGCAGGCCATTCAGTTCCTTGAGGCTCCTCTGCCATCTATTAAGATCACGGCTGATCTGCCATTGCCTCTTTTCTGTCCTTTCTCCATAATCCTTGATTCGCTGACTGATCAAAATCTGTCCAACTCAGCTTTACGTCGACACAAGGGCATGTTTAGTAAGTTTGAGAATGAAACCAAACTTGATATAATAGCAGTGAAGAAGGTTTTCTAAAATTACAAGGTGTGTTTATAAAATGAGTCAGTGGTCTGAAAAATAGCATATGGATGTATACCATGTTGGTACAACATACAAGGAGAGGCCTTATCTTATTGATGGTAGGGCCTTGGAGAGTGCCGTAGAACTCCCTAGTGTCCTAGGGAGTGGAGGACATAATTCTTTGAAATTTGCGTCACATATAGACAGGATGTTTAAAAAGGTGTTTCGCATACTTGCCTTCATTACTCAGCCCTTTGAGTATATGAATTGAAAATTTATGTTAAAGTTGTACAGGGCATCGGGGAGGCCTCTTCTGGAATATTGTCTAGTTCTGCTCGCCCAGTTATGGGAAGGGTATTACTTAGCTGGAGAGGGTTCGGAGGAGATTTACCGGGATATTGCTGGGTAGAGAAACTTTGAATTAAAGTTAAAAGCTGGAAAGTAGGAGGTTGAGAGGAGATCTAACAAAAGTTTATAATATAATGAAGGGTACAGATAGAGGTAGTTGTCCTTTATCTGGGACAGACGATTTCAAGACTAGGGCACACATTTTTAAGTTGGGAGAGAGATTTGAAAAAGTCATGGAGGCAAATGTTTTACACAGAATGGTTCACATGTAGAATGAACTTCCCGAGGAAGTAGTGGATCTGGGTGCAATTACAATGTTTAAAAGTCCTTTGTATAGTAACATGAATAGGAAAGGTTTGGAGGGATGTGGCAGGTGGGACTAGTTTATTTTGGAATTATGTGTGACATGGACTGGTTGGGCCGAACGGTCTGTTTCCGTGCTGTATGATTAAATGACTCTGCCCGCATATTTCTCTGTGGCATGGGGAGTTCCAAAGACAATCAACCCTCAGATAGGAAATGTCTCTTCATCTCAGTCTTAACTAGGTGCCTATTTTTTCTAAGACTGTGCCCCTTTGTCCTAAACTCTCCCGTGAAGGGAAACATCTTCTAGCATTTACATTGACAAGCCCCGTCAGAATTTTGTATATTTTAAAGAGATCATCCCTCATACTTACTCTAGTGGGTAGTGTTGCAGGGTATTTAACTTTTGTTCATAAAGCAATCTCAGTACCAGGGATCATCCAAGTGAACCTTCTCTGAACTGCTTTCCTTAGCTAAGGGGAACAAAACCGCTCCAGGACTCCAATGTGGTCTCACCAGCACCATGTACCGTTGCAGTTATTCTTTCCTCATCTTGCAACTCGTTTGGGAGATTCTATTTGTGAGTGAGCACTCTAATCCGGAACCTGAAGCTGATACTGACCACACTAACAGCTAACACATTAAACAATATATTTCGCGAAACAATACAAAAAGAAAACTACATCAGAACCTTAAATTCAGAATTTTACAGTGACTGAATCACATAGAACAAAAGAGGCCTTTCGGTCCATTGTGTTTGTCCCACCAACATTATACTAAATTTTCCTCAGTTCCACTTTCCACATGGCCCATAGCTCGTAAGTTAGACATTTCAAGTGCTCATCCAAGTACTTTTTTTAAAAGGTTGTGAGGTTTCCTGTCTCAACTACTCTCCGGGTAGTGCATTGCAGGCCCCTACAATTCTCTAGTCAAGAAGATCTTTCCTACAAACCTCGCGGCTTTCATCTTAAATTAATGCCATCTTGCTTTTGGTAGTTCAACTTACTTTCTATTCTTCTTGCCTATGCCCCTCATAGTCTCAAATGCCCCAATCTCTACTCTAAAGATATCAGCCCGAGCTTATCTAGCCTTCCCCTTCTCAGCCAGATTGCTACAGTTTGAGCAACATTCTGGTGAATCTCTTTTGCAATTCCTCCAACGCAGTCACATGCAGTGACCAGATCTGCATACAATACTCCAATTGTGACCGAACCTGTACTGCATGCACATCATGTCTTGCTCAAACAGGACTTGACTGTTCTTATAATCTATGCCTCAACTGTTGGAAGCACATGTCCAGTATACCTTCCATTAACCTGTCCTGTCACGTTCAGGGGTCTCTGGACAATCATCTCAAGATCTTTCTCTTCCTCTGAATTTCCTCACGTCCTACCATTTACTGTGTACTGTCTTATTTTTCCAAAGTGCATCACCTCACGTTTATCAGGTTTAAATTTCATCTGCCTCTGATCGACCCATGGGGCTGATCTGTTTATTTCTATCAGTAATCTAAGCCTGTATTCCTCACTGCCAACCATCTGGTTAAAATCTGTCGTCTGCAAGCTTACTCATCATTACAAACTCACTTTGGAGGAAGTGAAAACAACTATGTTAATTTTAAAATAGTAATGGAAAAGGATAGACCTTTGAAATTGGAGGAAGGCCAATTTGATGGTTCTACGCAAAAACTTTCAAGAGTTGACTGGGGACGGTAAAAGCTACGTCGAAAATGGGAAGCCTTCAACAATGATATAGTAAGAGTCCAAAGACAGTGTGTTCCTATTAGGGTGAAAAGCAATGCTGGTAGATATAGGGAATGCTGGATGACTGGAGAAATTGCGATTCTGGTGAAGAAAAAGAAAAAAAAACATATGTCAGGCATAGATTGACAGGGGTCGAATGAACTCCTAGTGAAGCATAAGTGTGGTGGGAGTATACTTAAGAGGGAAATCAGGAGGGCAAAATGATGACACGAGATAGCTTTGGCAAATAGGGCTAAGGAGAATCCCAAAGGTTTTTATAAATACTTTAGGGACAAAAAAGTAACAAGGGAGACAATCAGATCCATCAAAGGTCAGCAAGACAGCCTCTACGTGAAACCGTATAAGATGAGTGCGACTCCAAACGAATACTTTGCATTAGTGTTTACTATGAAGAAGGACGTGGAGGTTGGAGAACTTGGGGAAATCAATAGCGATATATTAAAGTATACATATTACAGAGGAGAAGATGTAAGGTTCTTAAAGTGCAAAAAGGTGGGTAAATCCCCACGACCTGATCAGGTGTACCTTATAATTTTGTGGGAATCTAGGGAAGGGAGTGCTGGTCCTATGTTGAAATATTTATATCATCAATAGCCAGAAGGAAGGTGCCGGATGACTGGAGTTTGGCTAATGTGGCGCCATTATTCAAGAGGGGTTTTAAGGAAACGCCAGGGAATTATACACAAGTCACCAGCATATCAGTGATGGGTACGTTGCTGGAAATGATTCTGAGTGATTGGAATTACATGTAATTGGAAAGGCTACAACAGATGAGGGGTGGTCAACATGGTTTTGCATGTGAGAAAGTATGTCGCACTAACATAATTGTGTGTGTGTTTTGAAGAAGTGACGAAGAGGGTTGATGAAGGCAGAGCTTTGAACGTTGTTTATATGGACTCCGGGAAGATGTTCATTAAGGTTCCACATGGCAGACTGGTTGGCAAGGTTAGTTCACATTGAATAGCGAGATCTGGTCATTTGGATACAAAACTTGGCTCGAAGGAAGGAGACAGAGGGTGATGTTGGAGGCTTGCTTTGTGGACTGGAGGCCAGTGACAAGCGGTGTGCTGCAATAATCAATGCTGGGTTCACTGCTTTCTTTCATTTATATGAATGATGTGGATGGGAATATAGGAGGTATGGTTCGTACGTTCGTAGATGACAGCAAAACTGATCGTGTATTGGACAGCAAAGTAGCTTACCTCAGAGTACAAGGCGACCTTGATGAGGTGGGCCAATAATAAGGGACTGATGAGTGTTCCCAAGCAAACAGACCTTGGTGTACTGGTCCATAGTTCCTTGAAATTGAAGTGACAGGTATAGAGGTACAGAAAGATGTATTTGGTACATTTCCATTTTATGGGGGAGTGCAGTGCATATAGGAATTGGGAGGTTATGTTCTCGCTGTATAAGCATTGGTTAGGTCACTTTTGGAATACTGCATTCAATTCCGGTCTCCCAATTACACAAAAGATGTTGTTGAACTTGAAACAATTCAGTAAAGATTTACAAGGATGTTTCCAGCATTGGAGGCTTTGAGCTATAAGGAGAGGCTGAATAGGCAGGGGCTTTTCCCTGGTGCGTCAGAGACTAAGGGCTGACCTTATTGAGATTTATAAAATCATGAGGGACATGCACAGGGTAAATTGTCAAGGTATTTTCTCCAGGGTCGGGGGGTCCAAAACTAGAGAGCATAGTTTATGGTGAGACGGAAGAGAGTTAAAAGGGAGCTAGGGGCAACATTTTCATGCAGAGGCTTTTGGAATGAACTGCCAAAGGAAGTAGTGTAAGCTGGTACAGTTCCAATTTTAAAAAAAGCATCTCAGTGGGTATATTAATAGGAAAGGTTTTGAGGCATATGTGCCAAATGCTGGCAAAAGGAACTTGGTTATTTCTGAATATCGACTTGGACAGAAGGACCTGTTTCCATGCTGTGCAACATGACAAATTAAAGTGAATTAATGTTGGTCCACCGAAGGTAATATTAGACCAGGTGACAATAACCTGTTCAAAGAAGGAGATTTTAAGGAGCATCTTAAAGAGGAGAAGGAGCTTGGTAATCAGATAGACTTAGAGAGGACGTCGAGGAGTGTAGACAACTTCATGACACAGATTGTTTCCAATTGTCAGATTACTGTTGTTTCTGGCAACCTTTCCTGCTATTTCGTATTTTACTCAATTCTATGAAATCTGTCATTTATTTTGCCTTCACACCAGCTGGTAACATTGTGAAATAACTGCACGGAGGCTGTATCCCGTTACCAAGTCACCCGTTCTGTTCATGTGGTTTGTATATTGACTCTGACCAGCCAAATCAAACCCAATCCTTTGTATCAGGAACTTCTCTGAATCTTCTGTTTTATATGTATCTGCCAGGGCTGCCTGATTAGACCAGTTTAACAACACAACGAAGGATCTCATAGTCAACGAGATCCACGTGGCCCTGGTCACAAACTTCACATTTACAACACAGCAGAACATCTCACACTTCCATAAAAGTTATTAAACAAAATTTACTCCCGTCCAAGAAAACATTTTGAAGAGAATTTAAATTGGAGAATTCGGAGGACAACATGTTGGTCATTGCGGTCGGTGGTTAATCACGAAACAGGTTTTTTGGGGAAAGCAAACCAGGAGACGGAAGAGATTGGAACAATGTAAATGTGTAGAATTTATTACCTAATGTCAGGCTGAGATGGTGTTGGAATACAAGGGTCCAGGGGTAACAATGGAAAAAATGAACGTTTCAGCAAAGATGAGTTGAGGCAAGGGTGGGTGTAGGAAATGCTTTGGTGATGATGCAAATCTCTTCTTGAATTTATCTCAGCTTCCATTATCAAAATGGGTTTCTTCCAGAGGCAGTTCCCACATATTTATGTAGGCCTAATGATGTCGGCTTATGTGCCACATCCAAATCCATTTATGATTATAGTATCCCATCTGTCACAGGGCCGTCTAGTTTGGCATTGGATTCCCCATCAACTCCGGAACTGATTCGAGAAAGGAAATTATTAAAGAAAGGGAGTGATGTCAACATCCAGCCAGGGGAATCTCAATGAAAACAAAGTATTGCTGAAAATACAGTTGTAGGGAAATGACAGTTTGTTTCAACAGTAATTTAATTTTTTTTATAATGGAAACCATTTTTTAAAAATGTCCATATCTGTGGATCAGAGAATTCAACGGGGAAGAGTGAATAAGAGCCTGTCATTGCTTTCCACACTTTGGTCTGTCGTGAACAGGTCTTTTTTTGTGTGTATGCGGCTCACTCACTGAAAAATAATTGCTTGAGATGAACTATTTTTGTGCATGTCTAATTCTTGATGTTGTTGTTCAGCTTTCTACTAACTGATGATCATTCCTCGCAGCACTTTGCACTGGCATTTCCCCTACAGTCTCTTTTGTTTTGTCCCTCAGTTAGAGTCAGTCGTTGCCCATGAGAAGAGCAGTGTTATCATGTTGCTGCTCCACATTCTCCTTTCGGTCCATTCATCACGTGGACTCCTAGTTCCATTATCTGCTGCAGATAATGTTGATGCTCAGTTACTTGGATTTATTCATCAAGTGAATTATTTTTTGCGAGTGAATATTTCGCAACATATATTAACAGGTTTCTGAAAGTTTTCTGTGCCACCACGTAAATAACTTCATCTGTGCAGCAACTTAGACTCTGTAGCAGGAAGACAATTCCTTCAAACAATTTAAAATCAGTGGGATCCCAGGAATAACCAGCCTTAATGGGGTATAATGTATACCCAACCAGAGAAGAATGAATGTGGCAGATTTGGCAAAGAGTAAAATATGGCTCTCTGTCTCTGGCTCATTCTTTATTTTTCTCTGACCCCTCAGTCCCTTATGCACCTTAATGGCCTGGAAGATATGTCTGAAAGTCAGAATGGTGAGAAAGAGAATAAAAGTGAATGGAAGAAATGGTGTTAAAAATGTCTCAAAATATTTAAAACTTGCCCACTGATGTTAAGAATGATAACTCCACCTGATATAACAGTACCATGGAATATTATTGCTTATCTTTCCACTTTTAAATTGAAAGTAGTGGGAAATATTCTTTAAAGAAAAGAAAATGCAGATCGTTGCTAGAACTCTTATTGCAGTTTTCTCTGTGCAACACTGAGATATCATCTGATGAAAACAAATCGCAATAAATCATTCAGTGTAAAAGCAACAATGAACCAGACAGAACATTCAATGTTCAAGAGGACCAGGACATACTTAACATTACAAACAGGAGTAATGCTCATGAAACACTGTGGATAGTAATAGTAAGTAAACCGACGAAGTAGGACGTCAAATACAAGGAACAATAGATCAGATGACACTATAACTCTAAGATGTTGCCATGGCTAACAGATAGCGAGTGGTGCAGGCAGAGAGTCCACACTTGCCTCGAACCAAGAATACATTACCCACAACGAACTGTAAAACAGCGAAAAGAAAAAAAGGAAATTTGAAATTACGAATAAAATATTCTCTGTGCCTAAGACCAGACCGTAAGAGATAGATATTAGTGCAAAGATAATTGATGTTTTACATCAAATCAAATTTAAATAATTTGAACAGCAGCAAATCACTCATATTCTTTAATAAATAATTTGCACTTTTAAAAGACATGAGAAAGAACATGAGCTACAGGTTATTTCCGGCTACATAGTCATGTGTTCAATGTTTTATTAGGGTTGGCAGTGGGTGACGTATAGATTACCCTGGCTGGACTTTCCCATATGATCACAACATCCACAGCAAGAAACCCTGGATGAGTAAAGCAAGCAATGAGAAACATTTCGTGCAAACATTGATTGCAAAATTTCTGCATTCTGTTTTGGAGTTTCCATACCTCCGATTGCCACCAGACTTGTACATACACACTGTATGAACTACAGAACGGGGCATTACATCACTTCACAGTGATAGAGAATGGATGCACTACACAATATGAAATAAAAAACGCATGAAAAAAATTTGACCCATCCCACATATACGGAAATCGACATTTTGGGTCTAACCCTTCTTCAGAACTAGGAGTGTGTGTTGGGAGAATGTGCAGATAAAGGGTGACACGGGGCCAAGATGATGATGTGGGAATAGGTGAATACAGATAGAGGGGATAACCTGGTTAGTCAATGGTAGGAATGAAACTTGGCTGCAGGGCATCGTGGCTTGCTGTGTTCTTCCAGCCTCCTGATGCTGCCTGGCTTGTGGTGTTCTTCCAGCCTCCTGATGCTGCCTGGCTTGCTGTGTTCCCCAGCCTGCTGATGCTGCCTGGCTTGTTGTGTTCTTCCAGCCTCCTGATGCTGCCTGACTTGCTGTGTTCTTCCAGCCTCCTGAAGTTGCCTAGCTTGTTGTGTTCCCCCAGTCTCCTGATGCTGCCTGACTTGCTGCGTTCTTCCAGCCTCCTAAAGCTACCTGGCTTGTTTAGTTTCTCCAGCCTCCTGATGCTGCCTGGCTTGTTGCGTTCTTCCAGACTCCTAATGCTGCCTGGCTTGTTGTGTTCCCCCAGCCTTCTGATGCTGCCTGGCTTGTTGTGTTCTTCCAGCCTCCTGATGCTGGCTGGCTTGCTATGTCCTTCCAGCCTCCTGATGCTGCCTGGCTTGCTGTGTCTTTCCATCCTCCTGATGGTGCCTGGCTTGTTGTGTTTTTCCAGCTTCCAGATGCTGCCTGGCTTGCTGTGTACTTCCAGCCTCCTGATGCTGCCTGACTTGCTCTGTTCCCCCACCTTCCTGCCTGTCTACTTTGGATTCCAACATCTGCATTTCTTTTTGTCTCCAACCAAGATTGTTCCACCATGAAGCCTCTTCGAAAGATGCCCACCTTGAATATGTTCTCTGCCTCCCTCACATGAGCACTCAATGTGTCCCTTTCTCACTGCCACAATGCTGTGACCCCCTCAGCCCTCTAGCTCTTTGAACACAAGATGTCTGACACCAACCAGATCCATTCCTCCCACTGACTAACTAGGTTCTACCCTCTACCTGACTTCAGCTGATGAGCTGGGTATGGGAGAAGGATTCACATTTTTGGATCATTGGAATCTATTTTGGGGTAGAAGTGACCTGTACAAGAAGGACGGATTGCACCTAAATTGGAAGGGGACTACTATACTGGCAGGAAAATTTGCTGGAACTGCTTGGCAGGATTTAAACTGGTAAGGTCGAGGGGTGGGACCCAGGGAGATAATGAGGAAAGAGATCGATCTGAGACGGTAGAGCTGAGAAAATAAGTGAGTCAAATAGTCAGGGCAGGCAGGGACAAGGTAGGACTAATAAATTAAACTGCATTTATTTCAATACAAGGGGCCTAACAGGGGAGGTAGATTAACTCAGGGCATGGTTAGGAACATGGGACTGGGATATCATAGCAATTACGGAAACAGGACTCAGGGATGAGCAGCTTAACGTTCCAGCATACAAATGTTACAGAAAGAATAGAAAGGAGGGAGACAAGAGAGGAGGGGGAGTGGCATTTTTGATAATTGATGGCATTACAGCTGTGCTGAGGAAGGATATTCACGGAAATCGATCCAGTGAAGTTATTTGGGTGGAACTCAGAAATAAGAAAGGGTTGATCACCTTACTGGGATTGTATTATAGACCCCTAATAGTCAGAGGGAAATTGAGAAACAAACTTGCAAGGAGATCTCAGCTATCTGTTAGCATAAGAGGGTGGTTATGGTAGGGGATTTTAACTTTCTAAACATCGATTGGGGCTGCCATAGTGTTAAATGTCGAGATGGAGAGTAATTTCTTAAGTGTGTATAAGACAATTTACTGATTCAATATGTGAATGTATCGACTAGAGAAGGTGCAAAACCTGACCTATTCTTGGGAAATAAGACAGGGCAGTGACTGAGGTGTCAGTGATGGAGCACTTTGGGGCCAGCGAACATAATTCTATTTGCTTTAAAATAGTGATGGAAAAAGGATAGAGCAGATCCAAAAATTGAAGTTCTAAATTGGAGAAAGGCCAATTTTGATGGTATCAGGCAAGAACTTGCGAAAGCTGTTTGGAGACAGATGTTCACAGGTTTGCAGGACGGCTAAAAAGTGGGAAGCCTTCAGAAATGAGATCACAAGAATCCAGAGAAAGTATACTCCTGTCAGGGTGAAAGGGGAGGTTGGTAGGCAGAGGGAATGCTGGATGCCTAAGGACATTGAGGTTTTGGTTAAGAAAAAGAAGGAAGTATATGTCAGGTATAGACAAGACAGATCAAGTGAATCTTCAGAAGAGTATAAAGGAAGTAGGAGTATACTTAAGAGGTAAATCGGGAGGGTAAAAGGGGGGCATGAGATAGCTTTGGCAAATAGAATTAAAGAGAATCCAAAGAGTTTTTACAAATATGTCAAGGAAAAAATGGTAACTAGGGAGAGAGTAGGGCCCATCAAATATCAGCAAGGAGGCCTTTATGTGGAGCCACAGAAAATTGTGGAGATACTAAATGAATATTTCGAATCAGTACTTACTATGTAAAAGGATGTGGAAGATATAGGCTGTAGGGAACAAATTGGTAACATCTTGCAAAATGCCCAGATTACAGAGGAGGAAGTGTTGCAAGTCTTGAAACAGTTAAAGGTGGATAAATCCCCATGACCTGATCAGGTGTACCCGAGAACTCTGGGGGAACCTACAGAAGTGATTGCTGGGCCTCTTGCTGAGATATTTGTAGCATTGATAGTCACAGGTGAGGTGCCGGAAGATTGGAGGTTGGCAAATGTGGTGCCACTCTTTAAGAAGGGCAGTAAAGACAAGCCAGGGAACTATACATCGGAGAGCCTGACCTCAATGGTGGAGGGTTTGTTTTTAGACTAGAGGCCTGTGACCAGTGGAGTGCCACAAGGATCGGTGCTGGGCCCTCTACCTTTTGTCATTTACATAAATGATTTGGATGCGAGCATAAGAGGTACAGCGAGTAAGTTTGCAGATGACATCAAAATTGGAGGTGTAGTGGACAGCGAAGAGGGTTACCTTAGATTACAACAGGATCTGGACCAGATGGGCCAATGGGCTGAAAAGTGACAGATGGAGTTTAATTCATGTATGAATGTGAGATGCTGCATTTTGGGAAAGCAAATCTTAGCAGGAACTGTACACTTAATGGTAAGATCCTAGGGAATGTTGCTGAACAAAGAGACCTTGGAGTGCAGGTTCATAGCTCCTTTGTCAGTGGATTCGCAGGTAGATAGGATAGTGAAGAAGGCGTTATGTATGCTTTCCTTTATTGGTCAGAGTATTGAGTACAGGTGTTGGGAGGTCATATTGCTGCTGTCCAGGACATTGGTTACGCCACTGTTGGAATATTGCGTGCAATTCTGGTCTCCTTCCTATTGGACAGATGTTGTGATACTTGAAAATGTTTTGATAAGATTTACAAGAACTTTGCCAGGGTTGGAGGATCTGAGCCACAGGGAGAGGCTGAACAGACCTGGGCTATTTTCCCTGGAGCGTCAGAGGCTGAGGGGTGACCTTATAGAGGTTTACAAAACTATGAGGGGCATGGATAGGATAAATAGACAAAGTCTTTTCCCTGGGTTCGGGGAGTCCAGAACTAGAAGGAATAGGTTTAGAGAGGGAGGGGAAAGATATAAAAGAGACCTAATGGGCAACCTATTCACGCAGAGGGTGGTACGTGTTTGAAATGAACTGCCATATTATGTGATGGAGGCTGGTATTATTGCAACATTTAAGAGGCATTTGGATGGGTATATCAATAGGAACAGTATGGTGGGATATGGACCGGGTGCAGGCAGGTGGGACTAGATTGGGTTCGGATATCTGGTCAGTGTGGATAAGCCGGACCGAAGGGTTTGTTTCCATGTTGTACATCTCGATGACTCTACGAGTGGTCTCCGGTTCGGGATTGAATTCATTGCTCTGAGATGGGAATTGGTGTCAGATCCAAGAGACATGGAGGGACCTGTTTCTTCATGAGAACTGCGTTTGACCGTGCCAGTATGGAGAACCCTAGAAAAATTCAATAGACCCGGCAGCATTCCAGGAGGAAGAAACAAAGTTAACATTTCGAATCTTGTCTGCCTCTGTCTCAGAACAGCTTCTTGTAGCTAGGACCAAGGGTAAGATTATTAATCCTGAGGGTAATATGCTACTTGGCAAACCCAAACGGAGGAGGATTCTGCTACCTGTCGTTGGACATGAACAAGAAACGGTCTGCTTCTGTTTATCAGGAGTATCATTTACGGATCCAGTCCAGCCTAACACCTAAATCTCTAAAATCTCTGCAGACTCTAACCTGCCATCGAACAAGAAACCCTATGGACAGTCTGAAAATTGGGAGAGACATAATTTGTGGAGGATTTGAGTTAATGTAGAATCTCAGTCTTGGCCAGCTAAATGCTTTTCTGGAATTTGTCAATCATAAAAGGCATTTAGTGGTATCTGTGATCCTACAAAATACATGAAATTAAAACTTTAATTTGATCTAAAAATTTGCTACTGCTTAATTCATGTGCAGACGTTTATTCAATCTGTCTGTAAGTTTGCTCACTGAGCTGAAAGGTTTGTTTGCACATCACCATACTAGGTAACGTCATCAATGAGGCTGTGATGAAGTGCTGACGTTATGTCCCACCTTCTATTTATATTTCTTGGTTTCTTAGGGTGAGTGGTACAATTTCTGTTTATTTTGTGTCTCAGAGGATGGTAGATGGTGTCCAAAGCGATGTGTTAATTGATGGAGTTCCAGTTAGAATGCTATGCCTCTCGGAATTCTCGTGTCCTCCGATGGATGTGTTGTCCCAGTTAAAGTGGTGTCCTGCTTTGCCTGTATGAAACCAAAATAGTGATAGTGGGTCATATCTTTTTTTCTGGTTAGTTTCTGTTCATGTGCTGCTGGATAGTTTTCTGCCCGTTTGTCTGATGCAGTTTTTGCTACAATCCCTGCGTAGTATATTGGAAGAGGCGGTCGTTTTGCTGGTTGTTCTGGTTATAAGTTTGCTCACTGAGCTGGAGCTGGAAGGTTTGTTTTCAGACGTTTTGACACCATTCTGGATGACATCATCAGTGAGCCTCAGGTGAATCGCTGGTGTTAGAACCAGCAAAGCCAATGACACTTACAGAATATCATGCAGAGACTAACACAAACACTACATGGAACAAACAGGCAGAAAACTAGCCACCAGGATACATGAACACCAAGTAGCCTCAAAAAGACATGGCCTTTCGTACAGATGAAAAAGGACGTCACTTTGACTGAGAAAACACATCAATCCGAAGACAGGCTAAACAGAGACATGCATGGGAATTCGTCTAGGTATGGCATTCTAACTGGAACTCTATCAATTCACACATCGATTTGGAAACCATCTACCATCCTCTGGGATAAAAGAAGCAGAAATCGCATCACTCGCTCTAAAAAAAAACCCAAGAATCATAAATAGAAATCGGGATATAACACGAGTACTTCACTGGACCTTAATAATAATGTTACCTTGTATGGTGATGAACTGAAAACATACCGTCCAGCTCAGCAAGCAAACCTTCAACCACAACCTTAACCTGAACTACATATCTTCTCAAAATTGCTTATTTATTCAAGCTGCAATTTAACACTTTCTGTTCTCTTTTTTCTCATGCAGTTAATTTACTTGCAATTATGATCTTTGCAGAGGAAAATGTGGCCTCTCAACGTGCACCAGTCATTACCTGGTGGCCAGGGCGATCGCAGATCTATTTGCTTTAATCACTGAAGATATTCTGTGGTAGATTAAATATTATTATTTCGCGGTCTCTTTCCTGGACATTACCCCTGTTTATAGTGTTCACAATGTCCGGATATGATGGACTGTTCTGTCTGGTTCACAGTTACCTTCTCCTTTGATCGATTCATTGCCATTTGTTTACAGAACCTGAAAATGAAATACTGCACAAAGAAAAATGCAGCTGTCATCCTCGCAATAACTTGCATCATGCTTTGTTTTATCAATATCCCCTTTTAGTTTATATGTGAACCGAAATAGATCATTGCTAATGTTTCATGGTTTTGTTATCCAAAGGAGACTTACTTTATTGAGCCTGAATGGGTTGGATTTAATTGGCTTGATAGGGTTTTAACGCCCTTGCTTCCGTATGCTTTAATTCTGTTACTTAATGTTGTGACAGTGAGACACATTTTAGTGACCAGTCGGGCCCGTCAGGGACTGAAGGGGCAGAGTAAAGGAGAAATTCCCAGTGACCCAGAGATGGAGAGCAGAAGAACGACTGTGATTTTACTTTTGACCATATGTGGCACTTCATAATTCTGTGGTCAGTGCATGTTACAGAATTCTTTTACTATAATATTCGAGGAACGTACCTGAGAAATCACAATAATTCAGAAATTATATTTGCAATGGCAGGCCTTTTACTGGTGAATTTAAATTGCTGCACCGACATATTTGTTTATGTGGCAACTCAATCGAAGTTCAGAGAGCAAGTCAGGGAGATGACGAAATACCTTGGAACATTGATTATCCATTTAATAAATAAACAAAAGAACTGCGTGTAGCAAAGAGGCAAGTACCAGCATTTACTATCATGATGAATGCTGGAACCCAAGGTGGGAACCTCATTGGATCCCACTCGTCATGACCTTCCACTGCAAAAAAATACATATTCTGCTTTCTCTTTGTTAACGAGTTATCTGTCCATGCCAGTATATTACTCTAATCCCACTGGCTATGATTTTGCAAAACTAATTTTATATATGGGACATTACCAGAAAGTTTCTGAAAATGCAAATGCTCTACATCAACTTCATGTTCCTTATATATTCAGAGTTTATTTTCAAGGAATTCTAATATGTTTGTAAAACATAATTTTCATTTCATCAATCTATGTTGAGTTTGTGAAATCCCATATCCACATCTTTCAATATGAACACTTACATTTTCCGACTGACTGACATTAAGCCAATCTGTCTAATCTTCTGTATCCGACAGGAAAATCACATCACTCGAATAAAGATCATCTTTGCACATAATCGACAGACCCAGAAAATGGCACAATCTCACTGCTCTAAAGAAATACTGCTCCAAGCTAGCCTATGTGTTTAAAGTTTAATGAAGGGACAGATTGCAACAAAAACGATTGCAACAAATTGTTTGTGGATTCAAAGGAGATAGGGGAAGCACTTAATGCTATATTTTTCGACAGTATTCACTGTAGAAAACGACAATTTTGTCGAAGGGACTACTGAGATATAGGCTACTAGACTAGGTGTGATTGAGATTCACAAGGAAGCGTTATTAGAAATCCTGCAGAGTGTGAAAATAAATAAGTTCCCTGGGCCGGATGGGATTTATCCAAGAATCATCTTGGAAGCCAGGGAGGAGATTGCCGAGCCTTTGGCATTGATCTTTAAATTATCATTGTCTGCAGGAATAGTGCCAGAAGATTGGAGGATAGCAAATGTCGTTCCTCTGTTGAAGAAGGGGAGTAGAGACACCACAGATAATTATAGACCTGTGAGCCTTACTTCAGTTGTTGGAAAAGTGTTGGAAAAGGTTATAAGAGTGAGGATTTATAATCATCTAGAAAAGAATAATTTGATTGGGAGAGTCGGCACGGTTTTATGATCGATGGGTCATGCTTCACAAATATTATTGAGTTCTTTGACAAGGTGACCAAACAGGTAGCTGAGAGTAAACCAGTTGATGTGGTGTATATGGGTTTCAGCAAGGCGTTCGATAATGTTTACCATAGTTGGCTATTGTACAAAATGTGGAGGAATGGGATTGTGGAAGATATAGCTGTTTGGATCAGTAATTGGCTTGCTGAAAGAAGACAGAGAGTGGTGGTTGACGGGAAATGTTCATCCAGGAGTTCAGTTACCAGTGGTGTACCACAGGGGTCGGTGTTGGGTCACTGCTGTTCTTTATTTTTATTAACTACCTGGATGAGGGCGTAGAAGGGTGGGTTAGTAAATTTGCAGATGACACGAAGGACGGTGCAGTTGCGGATCATGACGAACGATGTTGTAGTTACACAGAGACACAGATAAGCTGCAGAGCTGGGCTGAGAGGTGGCAAATGGAGTCTAATGCGGACAAGTGTTAGGTGATTCACTTTGGTCGGAGTAACCTGAATGCAAAGTACTGGGCTAATGGTAAGATTCTTCGCAGTGTAGATGAGCAGAGAGATCTCGGTGTCCAGGTACACAGATCCTTGAAAGTTGCCACCCAGGTTGTCAGGATTGTTAAGAAGGCATACAGTGTTTTAGCTTTTATTAATAGCGGGATCGAGTTGTGGAACCATGAGGTTATGCTACAAAACTCTCGTGCGGCCGCACTTGGAGTATTGTGTACAGTTCTGGTCACCGCAATATAAGAAGGATGTGCAAGCTTTGGAAAGGATGCAGAGGAGATTTACTAGAATGTTGCCTAGTATGGAGGGAAGGTCTTAGAAGGAGAGGCTGAGGGTCTTGAAGCTCTTTTCATTAGACAGAAGAAGGTTGAGAGGTGACTTAATAGAGACATATAAGATAATCAGAGGGTTAGATAGGGTGGATAGGGAGAGCCTTTCTCCAAGTATGGTGACAGTGAGCATGAGGAGGCATAGCTTTAAAGTGAGGGGTGATAGATATAGGACAGATGTCAGAGGTCGTTCATTTGCTGTCACAATCCTCATGCAGGTTTCTCCAAGGTCAACTTTGAATTTTACTGTCTGTTTTTTTTTTGGTTGGGATCATTGAAACCAAAGAGCAGAATCAGTCATCTCCCCACTGTCACTGCTTGGTAACATGTCTGCTCAACGTAACTGCTTGGTCACTCAGCTGTGCAGGGTCACTGCTGGATCATACAGCTGCTCAGGTTCACTGCTTGGTCACACAGCTGTGTAGGGTCACAGGTGGATCATACAACTGCTCATGGTCACGACTGGGTCACACATCTGCTCAGTGTAACTGTTTGGTCACACAGCAGTCCAGGGTCACTGGTGGAACACACAGCTGCTCAGGGTCACGACTGGTTCACACAGATGCCCGGGTCACGGCTGGGTCATACAGTTGTGCATGGTTACTGCCGGATCATACAATTTTGCAGGGTCACTGGTGGATCATACAACTGATCATGGTCACGACTGGGTCACACATCTGCTCAGTGTAACTGTTTGGTCACACAGCAGTCCAGGATCACTGCTGGATCACACAGCAGCTCAGGGTCACGACTGGTTCACACAGATGTGCGGGTCACGGCTGGGTCATACAGTTGTGCATGGTTACTGCCGGATCATATAATTTTGCAGGTTCACTGGTGGATCACAAGCTGCTCAGGGTCACGACTATGTCACACAGCTGCTCTGGGTCACTGCTTGGTCACATGGCTGTGCAGGTTCACTGCTGGTCACACAGCTGCGAAAGGTCAATGCTGAGTTTCACAGCTGTGCAGGGCCAATGCTGGGTACACAGCTATGCAAGTTCATTCCATGTCGTCCAGTGTCACTGCTAGATCAAACAGCTGTGCAGGTGTACTTCTGGGTCACGCAGCTGTGTAGGTCCACTGTTGTGTCACACAGCTGTGCAATGTGAAGACTGGGTAACACAGCTGTGCAGGGTCAGTGGTGGATCAATCCAGCTGTGCAGAATCACTCCTTGGTCACACGGTTGGGCAGGGTTACTGCTGGGCCACACAGCTGTTTAGGTCCACTGATGGGTCACACAGCTGTGCAGGGTCACGACTGGGTCACACAGCTGTACAGGGTCACAGCTAGGTCACAAAACTGTGGAGGGCCACTGCTGGGTCACACAGCTTTGCAGGGACACTACTGGGTCACTCAGCTCTGCAGGGTTACTGCTGGGTCAGGCAGCTGTGTAGGTCTACTAATGGGTCACAGATGTACAGCGTCACGACTGCGTCACACAGCTGTGCAGGGTCACTGATGGGTCACACAGCTGCGCAGGGTAACTGCTGGGTCCTACAGCTGTGCAGGGTCCCTGGTGGTTCACACAGTTTTGCAGGGTCACTGCTGTGTCACACAGCTGTGCAGGTCCATTGATGGGTCACACAGCTGTGCAGGGCCACGACTGGGTCACACAGCTGTGCATGGTCACTGCTGGGTCACGTGGCTGTGCAAAATCACTGCTGTGTCATACAGTTTTGCAGGGTTACTAATGAGTCACGCGGCTGTGTAGGTCTACTGATGGGTCACACAGCTGTGCAGGATCATTTCTGGGTCACACAGCCGTGCAGGGTAACTGTCAGATTACCCAGCTGTACATGGTCATTGTTGGGTCACGCAGTTGTGCGAGTTTACTGCAGGGTCACACAGCTGTGTAAGTCCACACAGCTGTGTAGGTCCACTGATGGGTCACACTGCTGTGCAGCGTCACGACTTAGTCACACAGATGTGCAGGGTCACTGCTGGGTCACACGGTTGTGCATGGTCACTGCTGGGTCACAGAGCTGTGTAGATCCATTGATGGGTCACACAGCTGTGCGGGGTTACGACTGGGTCACACAGGTGTTCAGGGTCACTGATGAGTCACATCGCTGTGTAGAGTCAACTCTGGGTCACACAGCTGTGCAGGGTCACTGCTGGGTCACACAGTTGTGTAGATTCATTGATGGGTCACACAGCAGTGCAAGTTCATTTCTGGTTCACACAACTTTGCAGTTTTAATGGTCTGTCAGATTAGATTAGATTAGATTAGACTTACAGTGTGGAAACAGGCCCTTCGGCCCAACAAGTCCACACCGACCCGCCGAAGCGCAACCCACCCATACCCCTACATTTACCCCTTACCTAACACTACGGGCAATTTAGCTTGGCCAATTCACCTGACCCGCACATCTTTGTGACTGTGGGAGGAAACCGGAGCACCCGGAGGAAACCCACGCAGACACGGGGAGAACGTGCAAACTCCACACAGTCAGTCGCCTGAGTCGGGAATTGAACCCGGGTCTACAGGCGCTGTGAGGCAGCAGTGCTAACCACTGTGCCACCGTGCCGCCCATAGCTGTGTAGATTCTGTCAGACAGACTGCTAGGTCAATTGTTTTGTTTCCTCCATCAAAAGACTCAATCAATTTTCTGAGACACTATTTTCCTCACACAAAAAACATGCTCACTATTCATAACCAATCCTTTCCTCTCCAAATACACATAAATCTGATCCTTCAGAATAATCTCCAATGACTTAACCACGACTAATGTCAGACTCTATAGTTTCCAGGTCGATCGTTCCCAGCCTACCCGTTATATCCCTTTGTCAACAATGGCATAATATTAGCCATCTTCCAGTCATCTTGTACTTTGCCCATGTTTGTAGAATGATATAAATATTTCTGATAATGATCGTACGATTTCCTCCCTAAGTTCTCACAATGGTCTAGGACACAACTTGGTCAACTGCTGGAGCTTCATCTAACATAGCTTCATCTATGTTTTCTCAGACCTCCAGCAGTACCTCTTCTGTGGTATGAACTGTTCTGAAAACATCGATATTTATTTCCCTGGATGCTTTTGCCTCTATTTCTTTCACAACAGTGAAAACTGATGCGAAGTACTCATTTAATATCTCTCCCATCTTCTGAATATCAAAACAAAGATGACTTTGTTGATCTTTAAGAAGCCCTGCCCTCGTTCTAGTTGCTCTTTTGTGATTAATATATTTGTCAGATAATTTCCGATTATCTTTGTCAAACTTTATCAACGGTATCTTATAATCCCTCTTTACCTTCCTGATTTGCTTCTTAAGAATGCCTTACTCTTCATAATTTTCAAGCGATTCTGTTGATCCCAATTGTCTAATGCATAAAGATTTTTTTTATTCTTGACCACAAATTCAGTATGTTTCATCTATCTATTGTTCCCTAACTTTACCAGCCTTGTCTTTTGAAGGCCTCCCACTTGTCAGTCATCTCTTTCCTTGCAGTCTTCTCCAATCAACTTTTGAAAGTTCTTGTTTCATATCCTTAAAACTTGTCTTGATTCAATTTGGAACTTCAACTTACGTGGAAACCGTATGCTTTTTCCATAACTATTTTAGCATTCTGATCACCAGTCACAAAGGTACAGGATTTATGACCATCTGGAAGAGCATGGCCTGAGTAAATGCAGTCAACACGGCTTTGTGAGGGTCAGGTCATGCCTCACAAACCTTATCGAGTTATTTGAAGATGGGACTAGGAATGTTGATGACGTTCGAGCAGTCGATGTCGTGTTTATGGACTTCAGCAAGGCATTTGATAAGATTCCACATCGTAGGCTCTTTCAGAAGGTCAGGAGGAATGGGATACAGGGGAACTTAGCTTGCTGGATACAGAATTGGCTGGCCAACAGAAGACAGCGAGTGGTAGTAGAAGGAAAATATTCTGCCTGGAAGTCTGTGGTGAGTGGTGTTCCACAGGGCTCTGTCCTTGGCCCCTACTGTTTGTAGTTTTTATTAATGACTTGGATGAGGGGATTGAAGGATGGGTCAGCAAGTTTTCAGACGACACAAAGGTTGGAGGTGTCATTGACAGTATAGAGGGCTGTTGTAGGCTGCAGCACGACATTGACACGATGCAGAGATGGGCTGAGAGTTAGAAGATGGAGTTCAACCTGGATAAATGCGAGGTGATGCCTTTTGGAAAGTCGAATTTGAAAGCTGAGTACAGGATTAAGGATAGGATTCTTGGCAGTGTGGAGGAACAAAGGGATCTTGGTGTGTAGGTACATAGATCCCTTAAAACAGCCACCAAGTGGACAGGGTTGTTAAGAAAGCATATGGTGTTTTGGCCAGCATTAACAGGGGGATTGAGTTTAAGAGTCGTGAGATCTTGTTGAGGCTCTATAAAACTTTGGTTAGACCGCACTTGGAATACTGCGTCCAGTTCTGGTCGCCCTAATAGGAAAGATGTGGATGCTTTGGAGACGGTTCAGAGGAGGTTTCCCAGGATGCTGCCTGGACTGGAGGGTGTATCTGATGAAGAGAGATTGACTGAGCTCGGACTTCCTTCATTGGAGAAAAGGAGGAGAAAAGAGGACCTAATTAAGATATACAAGATAATAAGAGGCATAGATAGAGTCGATATCCAGAAGCTATTTCCCAGGGCAGAAATGGCTAACACGACGGGTCATAGTTTTAAGCTGGTTGGAGGAAAGTATAGAGTGGATGTTAGAGGCGGGTTTTTTACACACAAAGTTGTGAGAGCATGGAAATGCGTTGCCAGCGGCAGTTGTGGAAGCAAGGTAATTTTGAATATTTAAGAGACTGCTGGACATGCATATGGTCACAGAAATTTGAAGGTGCATACATGAGGATCAGTGGCCAGCACAACATCTTGGGCAGAAGGGCCTGTTCTGTGCTGTACTGTTCTATGTTCTATGTTCTAAAGCGTTCACGGACTAACACTGCAGTCACCTGCCCTGCCTTATTTCCCAAGAGAAAAATTCCCAAGTGTTATTTCTTGAACACATTTAACAAATTCTTCACCATCCAAACTTTAACACTATAACAGTCCCAATCAATGTTTGGAGACTTGAATTCCCTTACAATTATAACATTATTATTATTATTATTATTACATATATTTGAGATCTCTACATATTTACTTCTCAATTTCCCTCTGACTATTGGAGAGCCTTTACGACAATCCCATCAAGGTGATCATTCCATTCTTACTTATAATTTCAGCCCACACATTTTCACTAAATTTTCTCAGTAATATCTTCCTGAATTACAGTAGTAATGTTTTCCTGTATCAAAAACATCATGCTCCTTCTTTCTTGCCTCTCTTTCTATCATTCTGATAACATCTAAAACCCAGAACATGGAACTGCCAGTACAGCCCTTTCCTCAGCCCAAGTTTCTGTAATAGCTGCATCATCCCAGTCCCGTGTTCCCCCACATGCTCTCATTTCATCAGCCTTACTTGTAAGATGCTTGACATAGAATTAAATGCAGCGCAAGGGACCTGGGTTCGATTCCCAACTTGGACGACTATCTGTGTGGAGTTTGCATATTCTCTCTATGTCCACGTGGGTTTCCTCTGGATTCTCCGGTTTGCTCCCCCAGTTTAAACATGTGCAGGTTAGAGTGGATTGGTCATGCTGAATTGCCCATAGTGTTAGGTGCATTCGTGAGTGGGAAATGTAGAGGTTGTGTTACTCTCTGGAGGGTTGGTGTGGACTTGTTGGTTCGAAGGGCCGGTTTCCATATTTTAGGGAATCTAATCGAATAACCTCCAACCGTGCCAGTTCCAGTGATGCCTGTTCATGCTTGCACGCATCTACAGTCCCCTCGATTGAACCGGGGTTTGGCTTTCTTTTTTATGAGTGTACCCCTCCACTTTCACATTATCAGGTCCCGTCCCCCTGGTAGAGGTTGCCCGACTTGGGGAGGATGAGTTTTAATGCGTACCTGCAACACTCCAGATCACTTTTACCATGCACGCCACTGGCACTGCCTGCTTCTATGAGATCACCTGTTAATAGTTGATATTCCAGCATCACTGAAGGCACAGAACCCTAACCATGTAGGCCAGTTGAGGTCCATCCCACCATGCAATATCGCACTCTGAGTGAGAATTGAAATCTCCTCGAGGCTCCTCTTAGTCTCTGACTGCAAGGTGGAGCAGGTCAGTCACAGAGAATTGAATAGCCGGCCAGATGTGCTTTATATTGTATCCTTTATCAGATTACCATGCTATCCCTCCTGGCCGCTGTCAAGGTGCGGGCTGCCAATGTTTGGGTTAAACAGCACGTGCCCCTGCACTGATTGGTTGGCTCAGCTGGCTAGGCAATGGTTTATAATGCAGAGTGAAGCCAACAGCGTGTGTTTAATTCCCATACTGACTGAGGCTACCACAAAGGACTCTCTCAACTGAACGCATCGCCTGAGGTTCAGTGACACCCCCTCCTCACCACCGCCACCCTGTTTAAACTGCCACAGTCATCGTCCTCTAATGCCCTATGGATTTTTAAGTCGAAAGTGACATTGCATTTCCTAGCAGGACTGGCCACTTTACTGACAGAGGTAATTTAATGTGTTGGAACCATCAGAGATGGTTTTCTGGACTAATGCCCTCTCGAATGAGCAGAGTTTATGATGAGGAAAGTTCCCTTATGTGAGCATTACCAGGAAAAGTCAGGGTTTATATAGATAAACTATTTCCACTGGTGGGGAATTCTGAAACGAAGGAACCGACTTTGAGAATTGGGGCCAGCGTGTCAAGAGAAATGTGAGGATGTACTTTCACACACAAAGGATGAGTGAGGTTTGGAACTCTCTTCCACAAACTGCCGTGGATGCGAGATCAGTTGTTGATTCAACATCTGAGATCGACAAAAAAAATTGTCAAGCAAAAATATTCAGGGTCATGGCCCAGGGTGGTGCAGTTGGATTTAAGTCACCCACAAACTCCTTGAATAGCAGAACACTTTTAAGGGGCTGAATCGCCTACTCCTGTTCCTCTGTCGACCCGAAATTATGGCAGATATTAATGAGTCTGAGTCTCAAAGATGGACCCTATTGGATTCGATGGGGGCGGCCAGCAGGGCGTGAAAGGGGATGGTGGGGTAGAGGTAGGTTCATTAATGTTGCCTCACCCCTCTGGGAGCCACCATATTTGAAGCCACCAGCTCCTGAACCTGGTTGGAAACGAAGCCAATCACATCCTCAAAGACGCAAATGTGTTGGTTCCATACCTCGGCAATCAACATCTCTTCCATCATATCCCCAGGGGCTGTGGTCTGTTACTGCGCCCACAGTCAGAATGGTCAGGGGGTGGGATGTGTTACTGGGAAACCATGGTCACAGTCATCGGGGGTGAGGCCTGTTACTGGTGAAACCAGGGTCACAAAAGCTGAGGGCGGAATCTATTACTGGGGACACTGGTGGAGGGTGGGGTCTGTCACCACGGGCACAGAGGTCAGAGCAAGCATGCTGTTACAATGGAGACTGAGGTAAATGAGAGTGGCCTGTTATGAGGGAGACTGGGGTCACAAAGATCGGGGGTGGATCATTTTGCTAGGGAAATAGACAGTTGCAAGGGTCAAGGTGTTGGGCTTACGAAGGAGGGGAACTGGAGGATGGGAGTCAGATTCCGCTCTCTCTTTCCCCACTTACACAGATCAGAGCACATGTTATTGGGGCAGAACTTTAATATGGACTGATGATTGACCAACTCCATAGAAGAGAGCACGACTATGAAGGGGTCAATGTAAAGCAGTGGAAAAGGAAGTGGAGAGTATGTGAGAGTCCGCAGAAAGTTCTAGACAAGTTAAATGTTTTGGTGAAATCGTGTCAGGTAGAATATAAGGAGGAGAATTGTCAGGCAATGCACTTTGACAGAAAGACGAGAACAGTTAAATATTATTAATATTGAGAAATACTGGAGATAGCTACAGAACAGAGGGATTTGGAAACCTTCGTCTATGAATCAGGGAAAAAATGTATCTGCGTTCAGTGGATAATAAGGAAAGCAAAACAATGGCAATCTCATGCACATTGACAATCTCCAATGACTTCCTTTATTCTTGAAAAGAGCGGACGCAACATTTCAGACCGGAGATGCTGCTCAGGGCTCCTTCACAAAACAGGCACACAGAAACATATCAATATGAGTATATGGACAATTATATTGTAGCAACAGCAACTTAGTATTTAAGATTACTGTTAGAAACTTTGAGAATCTGAATATACAATTCCCTGGTTCGTGCTATCCAAATGTGGGCTCATAGCTATAGGCACAACATTAAAACCTTCCTTTATAATAATTGTTTTTGACAGTTTATTGAAAGATTGAATTCTGAAATAAGAACTAATACGGTATATTAGAATATAGATAATTGTGACATTACTATCCTGCTTAAATTTCTAAGCATGTTTTTAAATCCACAATTTAAAACGATTCATTTGACAGCACAAGATTGAGAGAAAACTATTCTCACAATCCTGTCTAATTTCTTTCGAATGCCTTTGTTTCCACTTTTCAACAGAGAGTTAGTGAGGTCACAGCTCCCTGGGGCTGTGTATGGGAAAACAAGTCCCACTATTCTCACAGTTATTACAGACGTTAATGATTTCAAATTAAACCGTGCATTCCCCAATGTAATTGTCTTTTAGACGAAAGTTAACAGGAAGCATGGACCAGATTTCAGAACTGATTGGAACTTACAGTTTATCACAAGTAATTAGACTCCTGCTCAAGCCAAACAATTATGAGCCATCTGCCATAACCCAACGAATTACTCTCGTATCCCTTAGAGACACGCAATTGCATGCACTCCCACACACATATGCATGTAAGGACACACACACACACACACACACACAGATACATACACACAGACAGCAACACAGACACCCACTTACACAGACACGCACTCATGCACACACACACACCTTCACACCTGCACACACAGAGACACACGCAGACACGTAGACAAAATCCTGTAATGGATGGAGGGAAAGACAGAGAAGGATGTTCTGTGGTTCCTCTTCACATGGAAGATGAGATGATTGTATTGGTTCTGGTGCTGATCCCCAGTATTCCTTCTCTGGGGGCTCTCAGCGATTTACAAGAGGCATACGGATTGGCTCAACTCACTAAAAAGCAGAGCTCACAGGAACTGCTGAAGGAACAATAAACCTGGTCTCTTCATCCTTTTACTGCGGAGAACAGAGAGAACTCCTGAGCAGGTGGAGGTTTAAACGCTTCTTTATATCTGGTTCAGAGCCCCATGCGGTTCATGTGTCTGAGGATCAATCACATCGCTGCTCACAGGAAGAAGCCTTTTCTCAGTGGTAATTGGTCTTATGTTCAAAAACCAAATAAGCTACCTGCTGTAATCCAAAGAACCATCTGCAAATAAGTCTGTTCATTGACAACCACACTTCAATCATTGCGTCACAATCAACGTCAGATGATTTGCTTTCAAAGCATGCATCAATCCTTCACTAATCCCCAGTTTTTTCAGTGGCTCTTTTCTCATTTTAAGGCCACAATTAAACTCCATTTTTTCCCAAAGATGATCATTATATGCCTTCAAAGCATGGAATGCAATTTCAAAAATGCATTTCCTTACAAAATATATGACGCACAAAAAATAAAACACAAGAGTACAACCCATTTATTATTCCTGACCTCTTACAATATTGTACAATTTGAACATTCCTTAAACCATTCACTTATTCCAGAATTTAACATTTGACACAATAAATCAGCGATTAGTTTCCATGGTCCAGCAATATTCACAATCTTTATAGTAACTGGTCGCAACAAAAAAAGTCTCCATCAGAATAGTCTTGCATTCTTTAATTGAAACTTTTCAATGAAAGCCAGTGGATTATGATCAGTGTCACTTCGCATTTCAGCGTTCTTTGTCGGATATGAACCTCAAAGTGTTGAAGGGCAAACAGCAATCTCAAAGCCCCCTTTTTCTATCAGAGAGTATGTTTCCAATGACTGACATTGTTTCGAAGAGAAGTCCTGGATGGGTTTCTCTATACCTGATTCCAATCCTGTTACCAGGCAGTCCACAGCTCCAAGTCATCAGCATCAACTGTCATTTTGAAAAGTCTGTAAAAATCATAGGTGGCCAAAATTGGTTCATTTATTTCAATTTGTCTTCACCCTTTCAAAGGCAGCCTTGTGTTCTGCGAATCAGACAACGTTTTACTTGATTCCTTCACAAATTTGTTAAAGGCACAGCTGTCCAGGTGTAATTATGCACAAATTTCCAGCAAATGCACGCATTGCTATAAATCTACTAATTCCTCATCCAGTTTCAGCAACTACAAATTCTATTAGAGTCTTCATTTTTTGATATCCTCAGTGATGTGTGTGTGTGTGTGTGTGTGTGTGTGTGTATGTGTGTCTGTGAATGTTTGTATGTGTGTATCTGTGTCAATACCGATGGATGTCTTGAGTGGGCATGCACATGCGTGTCTGTGTGTGACTGTGTACGTGTGTGTGTGTCTGTCTTTGAGCACTGCTGTCTCTGTCATTGTATGTGTGACTATTTCGATGTGTCCGTTGGTATATGTGTCTGTGTTAGTGTATATTAGTGTCTGTATATTACAGTGCTTTTTTGTTTATGCATATATCTGTATGTGTTTCTGTGTCGATTTCCATGTGCCTTTATCTGTTGTGTTTTAATGTAACAGCCTGTATCTGCATTTGTGTGTATCTCTTTGTTTTTATCTCTGTGTCTATTTCTGTTGTTCTGAGTGTGAACTCATTCTAATGGGGTCAAACTTCGCCTCTTTGTCTCTCTTGTGTTCAAGGTGATAAACGTCGATGCTCATGTTGATGAGTGTCCGTGTGAGTGTGTGTGTGTGTGTGTGTGTGTGCGTGTGTGTGTGTGTGTGTGTGTGTGTGTATGTGTGTGTGTGTGTTCGTGCTTGTGTCCTTGTGCCCATCTCTGCCTGCAATAGGAATCGCTTTGTCCGAATGGATGTTTTAATGAATAAATTAAAATGTGTTGAATCCAAGTTCAGTGTTCTGTCTCTCTTTATGTTTGTTCGTCTTGTATTTCAAATGATACAATACCACCCTCTGCTGGACGCCCATGCCACTGTACAAACATTAGATTTATTTTGGAGAAAACATCCACGTCTGTGAATGTCTCACATTACACGTTTGTTTCATTCTTCAAATAATGTCTTTGGAGACATGAAGAAATTTTGACGGACCCCTTGCGAGGTTGTAAGTGAGTAAGTGAGGGCTGCAGATGCTGGCGATTAGAGTCAAAAAGTGTGGTGCTGGAAAAGCACAGTCAGTCAGGCAGTATCCAAAGGGCAGGAGGGTGAGGAGGGTGAACGTTTCAAGCATAAGCTTTTCATCAAGAAAAGCTTCTCCCCAAAACGTCGGTTCTCCCGCTTTTCAGGTGCTACCTGACTGACTGTGGCTTTCCAGAATCACACTTTTCGAATCTGTCTGTGTGTGTCTTTGTGCGTCTGTATGTTGATGGTGCTGTCAGTTTGGATTATGTTAAGAGCTGCTATCTCTCTGTCTCTCTCTCTGACTGAATCCTTGAGGGAATGAATGTTCCACAGCACCACATGTAGTGACATGTAGAGGACAGTAGGGGTTAGCGTTTTCTTGTTTTTTAATAGCAGAGAGATTTATGGCATGGTTTTGAATCTTCACTCCATAATAGAAAATACTGTACATGTTTGTGGGCTGCAATGGTCTAGCAGCCCATTGGAATTTGTAAGCTTGATATTAAAAAAAGAAAGCCCAGCTTTGTTATTATTCATAAGTTTTAATTATTCACAATATAAGGAATTCATGATATCTAGACATTTTACTGTGTTACTGAATTTCTCTCTGAACCGAGACAATGTTGCTGCATAAGTAACCTTCAAGTCATTATCTGGGCCAACATGGCACCTCCTGTTAAAGTTCATTTGAGAATGTAACTTTAAGAAAGTTCTGGAAATTATATATGAAAGAACTGAAACCAACATGGTCATTCCAAAGGATGAGAGACTTAACAAGTGATCCAGGTCTTTTTCAATATATAACTTCAGGAATATCGGACTGTAAACTTCTGCTATGAATTCTGTGTCTTTTGATCGTTCCACAGCTACCTGATGAACGAGCAGTGCTCTGAAAGCTAATGCTTCCAAGTAAACCTGTTGGACTATAACCTGGAATTGTCTGATTTTTAACTTTACATAAATAAATGTTTGGTGTGTTGGTCCTGATAACATCATACAATGACCTGCCACAATTTCTCCCATTGCAACACCTCATCGTTGGCTGTGCATGACATTAGTATGGGGTTTGTTGGATTATTACTGAGCAGTGATACCATGTATTTAATAGACAAACATTTTCTGATTGTTTATTCTATTTAATTTCATCAGAGCACTCTGAAGGATTTGGTTGTGATTGAAACGTACAGAGAGTTGCAAGCTGATAGGAATTACTCAGTAGATATTCCATTTCCCTGCACAATTCCTTTGTATTGTGCTGCGATGGGAAATCCTCAGTTTCCAAGCATAACTGTCTTCCCGCTCTGGGATAAGGACGTTCTATCAGGTGTATGAGGGAATAATCTCCACTTACCTGAATGGGCCAGATCCAGCAACACTAGAAACTAGACACCATCCAGGACAAAGTAGCCACTTGTTTGGCCCCACATCCACAAACATCCAATCACTCCACCTTTGACACTTATTAGCTGCATTGCATATCATCTACAAGATGCACTGAAGACGTTCACCAAAGATCCTCAAACAGTACTTTCGAAATGCATGACCACTTTCATCCGGCTGGGCAAGGGTAGCTGATCCCTGGAAGCACCACTCCCTTCAATGTCCATCCCCATCCTGATTTGGAAATATATCGCTGTTGCTTCAATGTCGCTGCCCCGTTATCATGCAATACCCTCTAACGGGCCATTGTGGATTAAGAAGGCATCTCCCCACCACCTTCACAAGGGACAACTAGGGATGGGGAAGAGATGCTGACCCAGCCAGCTGACCCAGCTGGCAATGCTCACATCCCACGATTAATTTTTTTAAAAAACATCGTTTCATGCTGTGTAAACAATAGGACCCTCCTGTTTTGTTAACTACGGAGTTTATTTATTTTTTAACACAATAAGTTCACGTAACCAGGTATTTTACTGCGTTCCTGATCTTCACTCTGAACCCAGACAATGTTGCTGCGTAAATAAATGTGTTGATGCAACAATTTAGGTTCCGCAGCATGTGACCAACTTTCCTGAAGTGATACAGAAAACCCGGGTTATCGTTAGGATTGATTCCTTGAATGGCATAATATAAGAAACCCACAACATTGACTGACCACAGAAGGATGAAGCTCCCAGAGATGGCTAAGAGCAAAATCACAGCCTTCCTCCTGCTCTCCATCTCTAGGTCTCTGTGATTCTCTCCATTGCTCTCACCCTTTAGCTTCTTCCGGACTCGACTGGTCACTAAAATGTGACTGACTGTCAGAGCATTGAGCAACAGAATTAAAGCGAATGGCAGTAAAGGGGTCAAAACCGTATCCAGCCAATCTAATGCCACCCACCAAGTCTCAGTAAAGTAGCTTGATTTTGTTACACAGTAAAATGGCACATTGTTGATTATTCTCCAAGACTCATATTGAAAATAGAAGGGAATGTTTTTCAAACAGAACAGGGTGCAGGTTGTTGTTAGAACCACAGTCACAGTTTTCACAGTGCAATATTTTGTTTTCAGGTTTTGCCAACAAATGGTCACAAATTGGTCAAAAGAGAAAATGACGGTGAACCAGACAGAGCAGTCCCTGGCGGCACGACTCAGGGTTGTATTAACACTACACACAGGGGTGATGTCCAGGAAACACTGTGGGTAATAATAAGTGCGAAATTTCCTCAGTAAAACAACAATGATAATCACCAGCAGATCAGCAGCTGCCATAATCACCAAGTAGCGAGTAGTACAAGAGGAAACACCACATTTTCCCCGGGAAAGGACAACAATTGACAGCAAATTAACGGTGGGAGACAAAAGGGAAAAGATGCAGTGAATTACTGATAACAATTTTCTCCTGCACGCTCCACAGTGTAACAATAAAATTCTATCAGCAAAAGCCACTGCACGTGCGAGTGCAAATCGGTGGAATTGAGTGAGTTTGAATTTTTGGGCTTCCATGACCCCCAGATTGTGCTCCTGACCAATATATCCAGAAATTATTGGTTTGGAGAAAACCTGAGCTGATGGTTCATCCTCAGTGAGCAGAAGTGATTTTGTTTGGTTGCACGAGTACTATTTGAATATGCTTAGTAGATTCTAACAGTTCTCAGCTCCAACTCTGGTAGGCACAGATCCCAATTAGAAACCTTAGTCCCAACTCAGACACAGGACGGGCAAATGGACTGTCAATAAATCAAACTCACGCCTTCTCCTTAATCAGATCACCTTCAGCGCTTCGTGTTGGACCACATCCTGATCAGAACCACAACAGGATCGGGAAACAGGCATCAGAACCTTATGAAGATCTCGAACACTACTGCATATATGTATGATGCAAGTTTAGCCTCGTTCGTGACAATGTGTGAATGTTAGGACTGTTCTGGTCTTTCTACTGCAAATATATATATCTGAAAATGACAAACCTCTTGAAGTGTGGGGATCAGGAGAGCAATCTGTCAATGTTTGAATCCACTGGACAGAGACAATGAGGAAGAGAGAATTCCCAGGAGGGATGATAGGAAAATGAAACTATTCAAAGTAAAACAGGGCACATGTCCCTCAGTTCCTTTGCTTCACAAAAAATGTCCCTGCTCAGAATTAAAATTCGAACCTGATCCTGTATCCACTACCATTTATGAAAATGGTTTCCAACACGTTACCACCCTCCGCATGTCAAAATGCTTCCCAAGATGAAACACTCTGACCCGAAGATTCAAATAATGCTGCCTCACTCTAGAATCCCCAAGTAATGAGAATAGTTTACGTTTTCTCATCTTTGTGTTCTTAACATCTTGTGGGATCTTGTTCAAATCACCCCTTAACGTTCTCAGTTCGAGAGAAAACAGGTCTCATTTGTGCAACAGGAACAGAAAACCTCAGCAGGCCTGGCAGCATCGTGGGAGAGAAAGCAGAGTTACCGTCTCGCTCCCCGTGATCGTTCTTCAGAACCAGCTTGCCTGATCTCTCTCCTCATACCTTCACAAAGCATGAAACTAGAACAGATGACAGAACACTGAGATTAGGGAATACTGCAGCAGCAGTGAGGTTGGGAGTCTCTGTCAGTGGAAAATTGTACCGACAATGCTGCTCAGTGAAACGCTGACACTGTTCCCATGTCTGGATAATGCTGACCAGTCAGTCCAAAAGATAAAAGCAGAGAACAGGTCAACAGCAGATTAAGACAAGTTCAATTTTCATAATGCCATACCAGGGATGCCAATAAATGCAAGGATGGTGTAGTACGCCTTCTCTACGTGTTGAACTGGTCGATGCATTTTTCTGTGTGAGGTGCTGTGTCCCTTCAGGCAGCTGACAAGCCCCTTGTTTGAATCTCTGAGCTGATGCATTGCCAGAGACGCTGCCTTATACTGCGTGGAAGATCCTTGGGGAGATCGAGTTGACTGCATTGCTCACCTTTGTTGCTGTTTTTCAAATTTCTGTCAATGAACAAACTAATTACAAAGCAAGTTCAATCCCAATAATGAAGGAGTGTTGCTACTCAGTACATCATAAAGAAATAACATAAACAGAATCTGGAATCTGCCAGCAATAACACTATCCACTCAAACATCAGAAAGTCGCAAATTATTTCAAACGATGCTGCATTGAAATAATTTACTCCAAATGTAAAAATATGTCTCAGACCCACGCTCTAAGGTAGGAACTGCCCTCTTTAAACAGGAACATGTCACTCACGGCTTGAAAAGTGAATTTTCTCACACACTGAATGTGTGCATTGCTGCTGAGGTCATCATTAATTCCCCGTTCCCTATTTGCCAGGAACCAGAGTCACATGAAGGACCGAGTGAGCAGAACACACTGCCTTTCCTGAGGGAAGGGGACTCAGTCAATAAGATAGGCTTCTAACAATGGAAATTTCACTGACCTCACTCTTACTGACACGTCCTATCCAGATACATCACTGACCTCACTGGTACCCAAAGTCTCCCTGCAGAGTGAAAGCAGGCCATTCAGCTGATTGACTTCAGACCGACCCGAAGATAACCTCCCACACACCTATTCGCTCCCTGTACCTGACACGGTAAATCCATATAAGAAACACCTCCCTGGACATTATGGACAATGTGCAAGTCCACTCCACCTAAGCCGCACAATGTTTTCCCTGTGAACGAACCAGAGGAAACTCACACAGACTCAGGGGGAACGTGCAATCTGCACACAGACCTTTCCTTGAAAGTGGAATAGAACCCGGGTCCGGGCGCTGTGAGGCAGTCGTGCTAACACTTTACCACTGTCCATCTGGATTCATCACTGACCACACACTTATTCCCACTGTCCATCCGCATCCATGACTGATCTCACACTTACTCCCACTGTCCATCCGGATTCTTTACTGACCTCACACTTATTCCCACTCTCCTTCTGGATCCATCACTGACCTCATCCTTATTCCCACTGTCCATCCAGATCCATCACTGACCTCACTACTTATTCCCACTGCCCATACGGATCTCCGATTGACCTCACTCTTATTCCCACTGTCTATCCGAATCCTACATTGACGAACCAGTTATTCCAACTGTCCATCCAGATCCCTCACGGGCCTCACACTTATTCCCACTGTCCATCCGATTACCTCATTAACCTCACACATATTCTCATTGTCTACCCGAAACAATTTCTGCCTTTATGATGAATCCATTTGGAATTGTTAATTAATGAGATTTCATTTGTAATGATAAACTAACATTAATTATAAAAGAAGATTGACGGATAGAGTGGAGTCCATAAGCAACAAGCAGGATAGGCTGTACAATGACGCTAAGGCACAAAATGAATATTTTACTTCAGTCTTTACTGAGTTATTATTGGGAATCTGAACAGTACGTTGAGCGATAAAAAAGGTGCTAATAACGCACGCAATGCCCCAGGTACAGACGTCTCCCAGCCCCGATAGGATCCATCTGAAATTGCAGAGAGAGTTTAGGGAGAAAATTTCAAAGTTGTTGCCAGAAATGTACAAGGTTTCTCTGAACACCGGATTAGTCCTGAGATCTGGAAGATTGGAAATGTGAACACCACTGTTTAAGGAAAGAGTAATAGGTCACCTAAAATCTACAGGCCTATTAATTATTATCAATAGTAGGAAACCTTATTGAGGCCATAATACAAGATAACTTAAATATATGCTTTGAGAAAAATATGGTATTACAAGATAATAAGTAAGGTTTGTCAAGGGAAGGTCATGTCCAACATTTCTAATTGAGTTCTTTGTCAAGGTGGGGCACAGGCAGTGCATGAGTGTCGTGCTGCGGATGTCGTATTTTCCACAATAAAGACTGATGTAAAATAGCTGTATATGTACAATTTTCCATCACTGTCTCGGCAGATTGTAAAAGAGGTTTGATGAGGAAGAGAGGAGGTTTCATTAGTGAGAGAATCTGGAACGAGAGGGCATAGTTTAGGATAAGGGAGCGGCAGATTTAAAACAGAGATGAGGAAGAATTACTTCCCAAAGAATCATGAAGCTGTGAAATTTACTCCCCCAGAGTGCAGTGGATATCAGGACACTGAATACACTTAAGGAAAAGATGGACAGATTTTTCATGGGTCTGGGTTGGAGGGTGACAGAGAGCGGGCAGGACAGTGGAGTTGAGATCGAAATGAAATCATCCAGGAATGTATTGAATAGCAGAGCATGCTCCAGGGGCTGAATCGACACCTCCCTCATGCTTATGTTCTCATGATGACTTCACTGAAATATCAGATAACTCTGATTTATCTCTCCACAGATGCTCCCAGTCCTGCTGGACTTCACCAGCATTATCTGTTTGTGTTTGAGTATCAATGTGAGATGTTACATTTGGTTGTGACGTTGAAGCAAGAAGTGAGCTTAATTTCTTTCTGAAATGGGGGTCCTATTAGCCAGTACTTGACCCATATCCCTCTAAATCCTTCGTATTCGCACACCCGCTCCGCCTTACCATCTGACATCTGAAAGAAGAGGCCTCATCTTCCACCTCGGTACCCTGCAACCACACGGGTTCACCAGTTCCTCATTTCCCCTCCCCGCACCCACATTACCCCAGTCCAAAGCCTCCAACTCGGCAACAACCTCTTGACCTGTCCATCACCTTTTCTCGTCGATCACCTCCAGCCTCCTCTCCAACCTATCACCTTCTCCACCACCTTCATCTACCTATCGAGTTCCCAGCGGCCTTCCCCCAACAACCACCTCCCACCCATTTAATTTTCAGCAAACGACAGGCCCACATGCCTCATTACTTTTAGAATTCTGAATTCGATTCTAGCCTCCCTGCTACAGGAAAGATGTTGTGATACTTGATAGGGTTCAGAAAAGATTTAGAAGGATGTTGGTGTCGAGAGTATGGTGCTAGAAAAGCACAGACAATTCGGCACCCAAATTAAAAATGAATTTACAGGAGAAGAACTGCAAGGGCTTACATGGTCTTATGGAATCCACATTGGCGGGACAGGCTGAGAGAACATTTCATAAAGAACGCTGTCTCCTGGTCCTTGTTCATAGTGATTGAGACTGTGAGAGCAAAGAGGTGTTGTGGTGTTTTTATAATGCACCAGTTCAGGTTCAGCTGGAGCATTGTTCCCGTGCAGGAAACCACACGATCATCAAGATTGTGGAGACAATCGAGACAAGGTCAAACAGGTATACAAGAAAGGTCCCAGTTCCTACCAGCGCTTGGAGGAGTTGGAGCTGGTTGCCTGAGGAAGTGTCGGCTGAGGAAGGATCAGAGAGTAGTCTCCAAAATGAAGTGTGGCCAGGGCTGGATTAAAGGAGAATAAGGGTCTCACCCACAAAGACACTGAGTCCGAGAGGCCGCAGATTGAAAGGACTTGGTTAAAGCTACAGAGGTAAGATGAGGAAAACACGGATTGTGTTTGAAATAGTACTGGAAATATCGTAATATGTTTTTGAAGGGAACAAATGATTTGATGATTCCCTCTCGGGATCCCGGATTGTGAAAGAGTGAACTTTGTATCTCCTGCCATGACACACAGGATATTCCTATGTCCAGAACAAGACCCAATATACAGTTTTATATCCACTTCCAGACCCTGCACACCTCCCTGCTTCTCAAATTGTCACCGACACTAACATCGCTCACTATTTGTGCAATCTCCACCAGTCACATGAACACCTATCTATCTCAAACCTCCCACAGCCAGTTGACCCCTCCCTATTTCTGTAAGCTCCTCCAGCCCTGATATCCCCATGTGTGTGACCTCTTCCAGCCCCATCTCTGTAACCTCCTTCAGCTTCTACACACCTCGCTATCATAAACCTCCTCTAGCCCCTAAAACTTGCCCAGCTTTGTAACTACTTCCAGTCCTGCACACTCCCTACCTCTGTCATCTCCTTCCGTACCGGCACCTACCTTATCTCTGTAACTTCCTCCAGCTCAGATAACCTCCCTGTCTCTGTAAGAAGCTCCCGCATTTCCACCCACATAATTACTGTAATCCCTCAAGTATCTACACCCCTCCTTGTCACGGCAAATACGTCCAGCCTATACACCCTTCCCTTTTATGTCATTTGCTCCTGCCATTAACTCCTACCCTCTGAAACCTCCTCCAGCCCAAACCCCCTCCCTATCTTGTAAGCTGCTTCATACCCTACATCTCTCCATATCTCTGTAAACCCCTCCACCCGCTGGAACCCTCACTATCTCTGTAACCCCCTCCAGCCGCTTCTCCTTCCCTATTTTATAACCTCCTCTAGCCCAACACCCCTCCCTTTCTCTGTAAGCCCCTCTATCCCCTACACCTCGTTCCTATCTCTGCTGCCACTCCCAGCCCAGAAATCCCTCCATACCTCTGTAACCCCTGTTGTTGAAATTAAATCGGATTGACTGAATTATTAGCAAGAGCAAAGAAAGGAGTCTTATTTTGAAACCTGCATAATGCACTCCATTATAATAAGCCAGATACCTCAATGTAAAGAGTAGTGAGAATTGTTCAGATACTTACCTTATGCTGTTATTTATCACGCTCTTAAGTACAGAGACTGGGAGAACCCAAGTTGTTATTCTCTCATCCCCTGATCTTAGACATAACGGTTCTTCAGCTGTTGCTGAGTTCGATTATCACAAGGTTGAGTTGAATGTTTCCAGAATACGGAGAAAAGCTGACTGCAGACCTTGCAAAAGCATTCTCTTTCAAATTTCACAGTAAGTGGATAATTTCCATGATATTTTTCCCCTTTTTGTCATTTTGTAATGACGAGGACAGCTACAGTAACCACAACAACAAAACAATACAGAGCCAGAATAGCTATAAATCAGAAAATGTTTAGGAATCACCAGGCCTTTCCTCAGACACCACCTACCATTAACACAGCTTTGTGGTGGTATTGTCCCCTGCTCTGTTGTGCCGTGTGCACAGCTCATGTTCACATGTCACATTCATCAACGTCAAGGTAGGGTGGGATCCACGCCATGACCCTGCCCTTACGAATAGCCCTACCAGGGCACTTGCTAAAAGTGTGAGCTGGGGCAGCCCCATATTTGTATGTGGCTTCTAATCACTGCTTGCACTTAATTGGTTCCGATGCTGTGCAATGCCTCCTCAGGCTCAGCTACACGCTTGCAATAGCTGGCGTGTATCCACGTGGCTCTTTCTGCGATCTTAACTGCTGTCTGTGTTTCAAGGAGCACTTAAAATGTTCCCAGCCACCTCTTCACCTTTCAGTTTTTCCTCCTGAAGTCTTTCACCACTAGTCAGGTTCTAGATCGTGCAGCCCTTCTGCTGGTTGGGGTAGTGTTGCTTTCACTTGATTCTATATTTGAGACAAAAGTGGCAAGAGCTTTATACAGTAACACAACATCTCATCCTCACAGTGGCTTGTTATCTGTCTTACCTTAGGTCATGGGCCAATTCCTGTGTTGGGCGGACTTAAATGATCTAAGATCAGCTCTTCCTCTACATTAGCAGAAAAAGGAAGTGCCTTTGTCCAGATCACCCCTAGTTCCTCACAACATTTTGTCAGTTAATTTTTTTTTACCTACCCCACCGCTGGCTGGGTGGTAGGCATAGTGTTGTCTCATACTTATTCCCAAATAATCACTGATCTGCTGTAAAGCATTATTAACAAATGGTGTCCCATTGTTGCTAGTAAGCGTTTCATGGATGCCCCATCTCGGAATGATCTCAGTTAGCATAGCGTTGGCTACTGCACTGGCATCCTGTTTAGAGGTGGGGAACGCATCCCCCCATTTGGAAAACATATCAAATATTACCAGACAATGCCTTTTACCTTCCCTGGGAGTTTGTTCAATGAAATTCATCTGTAAATGTTCAAAAGGTTTTTGGAGTTGTGGGTGTGAGCCTGACTCATCTGTATTCCTCTGCCCACATTATTTGTGGCACAGATAACACAACGCTCACAATATTTCTGAGAGTGATGAGTAAATCCTTTAGTGTACCAAAGTGCCAAAATAATATCATACATCCTCCCTTTTGACATATGGTCCTTACCGTGTGTCAGTTTGTCATAGAATGGAAATAATGATCGTGGTAGACAGCGTTTACCATTGGGACCACACCGTTCTCCTTCCCTCACACTGCAGCCTGCTTTCATCCACTCTCCCTTTTCTTCCTTTGTGGCCTGTGACTGTAACTCCCGTAAATCTGCTGTTTGGGTACAACTTTTGTCATCCACATGCCAATCTGCTCACTTGGTGGTTGCTGGGCTGTCGTTCTTGCTGCTGAGTCTACCCTTGCATTGCCTTGGGAAAAAGAACTGTTATTTTTTGCGTGGGGCATTCACATTTACACACAGCAATTGATTTACGAAACAGGACCGCTTCCAGGAGGTCAGAAATCAGACCACAGGGTGTGATGGGCTTTCCACTGGAAGGCAACAAGCCCATGTGTGTCCACAGGGTTCCACAATCATGTACAACCCCGAATGCGTGTTTGGTATCGGTGTAAATATTCACTGTCCTTCCCTCTGCCAATTTACAGGCCTAAGTCAAGGCAATCAGCACCGCTGCTTGCGATGACAGATGAGAGTGGAGCGATCCCGCTTTACTATCTCGTAGGTAGTCACTAGAGCATAACCAACACAATTCTGGCCAGTCTCCTTGCTCCTGAATACTGACCCGTCCATATCTGTATCCTGAAGTGGAGTATCCTGCAAATCTCGTCTCGGGCTTCAAATCTCATTAGTTATAGTGACACAATTATGTGGGTCTCCTTCTGCTTGTGTGAGGAGAAGTCTAGCAATGTTAAGGACGTTACATCTCTTTCTTGTAATGTTAGGCATCTCCAAGACTACAGTATTATATCTGAGCCAATGTGCTGCTGACATGTATGCATTCCTTTGCTCGGCAAACTGTAAAGATACTGGGACCAAAAGGGTTAATTTTCCATAGCCGACTATATCCTGGATGCCACAACAGTCTTTTCAGCAGCAGCGACAGCTCGCAGACATTTAGGCAATCCTGCTGCTACGGTGTCTGCTACCAGCCTCAATCTTAGCCCATGATCCTGCAACAGCACAGATGTCATGAAGCCACGCTTCCCATCCACCGTTTGTACAAAAGGCTTGCTGGATTGGGAATCCCCAGTAAGGTGTGATTTGGAGCGCCTTTTTAATTCAACAAAGGCACGCTGAGCCTCTGTGGTCCATTGCAACGGACTCTGGTTCTGCAACCCGTTATCAAGGGCTATGTCACTTAGGGAAGCTTCGAGGGTTGTGTAACATGGGATAATCATTCTACAGTAGGAGCACATGCCCAAGCAGGATAGTAATTGTTTCTTCGTGTGAGGCTTTGAAATTTACTGGATTGCTTGAACTCTGTCTTGACCAATAGCCTTCCCTTGTTCAGATATTCAGTGATGTAAGAACTTCATCTGTTGTTGTACAAATTGTAACTTTGCGAGACAGGATTTACGTCCTTCCCTTGCTCGATGGCGGAGCAATGCAGGAGTATATTTCTCACATTGTTCCTCTGTTGGTGCCGCTATTAAGCAATCATCTACATACTGCAGAAGCGCTGACCCCGGGGTTAGAGCAAGAGTATCCAAACCCCTGCGTAGAGCCTCATAATATATGGTGGGGGATTCACCATAACCTTGACAATGTTGCATGAAGGTATATGATTTCCCTTCGAATGAAAAAGCAAATCAGAATTGACTATTTGGGTGCACCGGCACACTAAAGAAGGCATTTGCTAAATCCATAAAAGAGAACTATTTATGGTACAGTGCAATTTGTAGTAATATAGTGTAAGGGTTGGGAATATTTGGGGCGCTCGGAACAACAGCATTATTAACTGCCTGCAGGTCTTGAACAAGTCTCCATTCCTCTGGTTCACCTGGAATGTTTGCCTTTTTGACCAGAAAAATAGGGGTTCTCAACAGTGAGTTCTCACAGGGGATTAACACTTCAGCCTTTAGGACGGATTCAAAGACTGGAGTAATTCCTTCCATGGCTTCGGGTTTTAACGGGTATTGTGCTCTGCAAGGACGATATTCAGACTTCGGGAATATTCTTATCAGTTCACAGCCTCGTATGGTGCCCACATTATGTTTGCCCTTTGCCACAACTCAGTTGGGACCGTTTTTAATCTTGGGTCCGAGACTTCTATCTCAGGGAAACACCAGGCTGTCACCCTCGGCTTTTCAGGGTTAGTGGGGGTTATCTAGTCTGTCCTATCTGCCTGAGTTAACCAATTTGCTTTCTTGTTATATGTTCGCATGTCAGCGTTGAACCAGACACCCACATTGTCCCTGAAGACCCGAAATCTCCTTCTTTGTCTTTAGCACCCATAGTCTCAAATCCTGCCATCTGTCACCAGACGCCTTTTCCAGTGACACCTGAGGAGCAGAGCCGTCCAAATCAAAAAAGATAGACTCTGCTTGCTGTTACAGATACCTTAGATAGTTCACACTGACTGCACATCTGTGATCACTACAATAAAAATCGCACAATAACAAGTGATCTGGTTTAACCAACCTCCTTAACCACTCCTTCTCATATTGTTAGTTAGGGCCGTCCCGGTGTATGTATGTTGTGCAGTGCAGCATATCTCCAGCAAGAAAATCGGTGTTAATAGGATTAACATAGTTGCTTGCTTCCCGGGTGAGTGAACCACTCACTGAACTTATTGCTCTCTGGCTTAAATCGCCACTCATAGACATACAACGGGGTCGTGGGTCATATTTTACAGCCTGCACTGGTAAATTTTCCCCTTGAGTTACCTGCAAGCCCGTTGGAGTACTGAGCAACTCCAACCCCAGTCTCTCTATGAGATCCCGACCCATCAGACTTAAAGGACATCATTCTGATAACAGGAAAGTTTCCTTGTTACTAGCTTCACACAGTAGGGGCATGGAAAATCTCTATCTTACCACGACTCACCATAACCACTGTGTTCAGGAACATTTTGCTCATCTTTAATCGCTTCCATTGTCTAAACTGGCTTAATTTAAGGACTGAGCATGTTGCCCCTGTATCTACCAAAATAGCCCCTGTAGCTTCCACAAATAACATAGAAGTAGGCATTGACTGATATGCATCTTTGCAATCTCAGTGCTCAACATAGAGGAGTGACATGTCTCATTACCCGTGAGATTAGTAATTCTTCGTTGCCAAGCATGAAGGAAAGAGGCTTACCTGTACCTTGTGGGCTGCCCACCTCTACCTCAAACTTACCCTCTCAGTCCCCCTGTCGCTCGGCCTCCAGGGCTGATTGAGGCCGTCTGTATGGGCACTGTCTGGCCAAGTGGTCCATTGCTTCAGAAAGAAAGCACCCGCCGGATCTACCTCGACCAGTGTCTCTTCCACTTCCTCATCAGTGACTTCTACCTCTACCTCTCTCTCTTGCTGCAGCACCGCCCTCCAACGGCTGGGTGACCATTTGCATCATAGTAAGCTGAGCTTTATGTGCTTTCTGTTCCATCTTTCGTTTCCACTTTTCCTTCTCTTTGGTCAGCATTTTTTCCGCATGTACCGCATGCTGTTCTATCAAATTCAGCTTTCCCATGTCCCAGGTAATACTTGTGTCTTTTGTCTATTTCGCTATTTCGTCCTTCATTCTATTGATGAAGCTGTTCCTCATAAGCCGTGATCTCTGTCGCCTTTATGTCCTCTGTTTTTTTCCGTCCACTATGGGTGTTATGGACTCCAGTGAGGTGTCTCACCTTCTCGTTGTTTACACATTGCAATTTTGGTCCTGTCCATCGGCACTGGGAATGCCTACGTACAGGCGGTTGCCAGCACTGCAAAAAAGCAATGAAGTCTCCATTCTGCTCTGCATGTGTGCTGGCTGTTTGACATGGACTGGTCCATTGTGGATGGTCAGTTATAATTGATTTGGGTGATATCGACACCCAGCTGTCGTCCCAGGAGACATCCCATTTCATGCGACGTGGGACGGAACTCGGTACAGAACTTTGTCACTTCTTCGCCGAACCTATTACCTCCAAGCTTGCTCGGGTCAGGCAACTGCCCATAGGCATTTTCTAAATCCTTCATGGTCCATGGTCGCTGGACCAACATCGAGTACCCTTCTGGTAATGCGACTTCAACCACTGGGGCTTGCAGAACTACCCTAACTGTCTGGCTCATCATCCATCGTGGAGTGATCGTGACCAGGCCCTGGATGCCTTTCCGTCTTGGAGTGGCTGGCCTCCTCTTGCCCCATTTGCTTCAATCCATTGCGGGTATGCTATACTACTGGTGATTCAGCAGACCCTGAGGCGGCAGCCGCTGACTTGTGATCTTAATCAGGTGGATCTCGAAGAAGTTCTATTCATCTTGGAGGGCAGCTGTCGAGGTCAGGATCTGAAACAGATTCAAGACATTGTACAGCTTCGTTATGTTGTTTTCCACGTGTGTCTGCATGTGCGCTGGTTGTGTACGTGTATTTGATCTATCTTTGACTTGAGATTTCCTTTCTCTGCTTTCAGCCTCAGCCTACCACATGTTATAAGCACTCTAATACAGATGGTTCTATTTACTCGTTTCGTTTCTCCTTCCCTCTCTCCTCCAACTGTGACCTCAGTATTTCCAACTGTCTTTTACTAAAACATCCTCTGTCTGGAAAACCACATTCCCTGATCCACAATTTTAACTGCTTTATAAACTCTGGGCCGCAATTATTTAATATGCATCGCGTTTTTGGTTGACCATTCCAAGCCCTCTGTGGCCCCACTTCTTGTTTATTCTTGCTGGAGCCCATTTTCAGCGTTGCTGGAGAAGTGTTCAGCTCTCTCTCTTTTTATGATGGTACCGTTATCTTTATTGCCAATATGACTTGTTGTTACCTCTGGAGGTCCCCTCTCGTCAGCCGTGTCCGTGTCAATGGCTTTGTTTTCATTAGCCAAGAAACCACATACCTGGCATGTCTTTGGTGAATCCAACTCAGCCAGTCGTGGCTCCAAGTCTAAAAGTACCTTTCAACCCACTGTCTCCCAAACACTCCAGAGACAGCAATCCTTTCTGTTGAGTTTTACTCGAATACCGCGCAAGAGTTCACTGGACACTCTTTCAGATTTACTTATTCTATTTGACCGAGTCTCTCTGTAGGATTGCTTAAGTCACGACTCTTACCCCGACCCAATTCAATTTGGTCCCCGGCGCTGGGGCGATCCACAGATTCCCAGTCCTCTCGCGCAAAAGGGCCAATTCAGGGCTCAAGATGAAGTGAAAGTCCTTCAAGGCGCTGGCATCTCCACCTACTGGGAATCTTCGCAATCTTCCCCTGTCGCAGGGTCCAGAGAGATCCCCCAAATTCACTGTCGTGGAAATTAAATCGACTCGAGTCAAATGCTAGCGTGAGCAAAAAAGTTTATTTTTGAACTCTGGAGAGTTGACACGATACATAGGCAAGACACCTCATGCAAGGGACGTCTGGCAGCTTGTCCTTATCGACACCTCGAGGCCAGGAGCTGTAACATTCGAGTTCGTTTCACAATGGAGCTGTTTTTTCTCATTCCTTCATTGTTCATATTGTAATGTCCTTGGAATTTTGCTGTCGGTTTAACCTTACACTTGTTTTCACTGTCGTCTGCAAGATTTTGCCAAGTCAGGCCCTTACTACTTTGTTTCAATCGTGCTTTTATAGATTTCACAATAAATGTTGATTTTTCCATTACAACATCCTGGGAGCAGCCTGTGCTGAACTACACATTACACAATGCCAAACACTTAACACCAGCATTCAGGATCTGTGCAAATGATCTAAGCTTCTGTATTTCTCCGATTGTCAGAAAAAGACAATACTGTCTTGGAATTAATCCAAACCATTAAATTTATTTCAAACCCTTTGGATTCTTCAAGAACTCTTCCAAAACATTCCCAAAGTAAGGGTCTCGTATCAGGATTCTCAGGTACATACCACAGTTAATAGTATTCAAATCATGGAACTTAAAATTAAAGTAAGTTGGAATTCTGGGTATATTTCCTCAGTTACCCAGCCATAAACCAACTTTTGTACTATTATCTAATCGTTTTTAACCAATCCCTGGGTCTCAGTCACTGCTGCCCTACTCCCAGATGTGGAATTTCTCTGGGGGATAAAAAATCGCTTTGGAACAACTGATGAGTTTGTTTTTTTTTCCCAGGTCTCTCCGGAGACATTTGACTCTCTACCGTTCATGATCACGGCCTCTTACCCGATCTCATACAAGAGAGATGAGCAGTAACTCAGTGCATCGATCAGCCAACTAGAAACGGTTCACCTTCTCATTTATTCGGACAGTGTTCACTCAGTTTCTCTGTTTGTACCTGGTGTATCTCCTTATGTTTCTGCTGAAACCAGCAAACCCGGAACAGAGAGGAAGTGATTCTCAATGTTAGTTGTATTGACATTACAGCAATTTCTCAAAACCATTTCATGATTTAACATTTACTATTGAGATAATTGTTGCAGAATTTATTTACAATATTAAAAAAAAGTTGTGTGGAGCAATTGAACCTCTGAATACAACCACTTGAAAATGGACAATGATCAAGACATGTTGCAATAATCTGCTCCTTTTACTTTGCACTCAATATGAATATTTCAACGTTGGTAATATGTTCTCTTTGACCTTTAATACTAACAGCCCATTCCGTATTCGAGGCATCTCATTGTAAATTGACATATGGCCCTAACAATGCCAGAGTAGATGCGAACAAGTATCCAAGCGGTCCCTGAAGCTATGCTGCTATTTAGTAAGATCCAGTCTGAGTTATTCTCAGGTTGTCAAGCTGTGTCCAGAAGGATCAGTGCTTCGGCCCTGCTGAGGGGACCAACTGTAATATTTCCAAGTTTGGAGATGATGTAAAACTTTGTAGGATTGCAAATATTGAAGAAGGTGCCAAGAGGCTTCAGGTGGAGTTGGATAGGCTGAGTGAATGAGAAGAGCATGGGAGATGGAACAACATATGAATGAGTGCGAGATTATAGCCTTTGCTTGGAGGCTTGACGCTGCAGTATGTTTCGTAAACAATAGAAGTTAGAAAATGTTGCAGTCCAAAAGGATCTGGACATTTCTGTAAACAAAGCACTGAACGTTAGCTGCAGGTACAGAAAGCAATTCAGAAGGCAAATTGTATGTTAGCTGATGGGAGTTTTCTTTATGTATGCAAGCTCTCACGTGGAGTATCTCTCCTCAATGAGCGATTGATGAGACTGGGCATGTTTTCTCTAGAGATTAGATGACTGAAAAATGTTCTCATTAAAATTCAACATTCTTAAAATGGGAAAGACAGAGTGGATGTTGAAAACATCCAGCACCAACAATGCACAAGTCACCAATTTGATGAAACATTCTCCAACTTTGCCTGGCTGAGCAACACTCAAAAGGCCTGACAACTGACAGGTCAAATTACCATCCTATTTTACATCCATCCACCACCTTCGAAATTCACTCCCTTCAACAAAAACACCCAATGGTCGCAGCGTCTGCCATCGACAGGAATCACTGCAGTAATTTATCAATGCTCCTTAGACAGCACCTTGCAAACCTGTAATCTCTGTCACGGTGAAGGACAAGGGCATCAGATACATGGCACCATCTGCAAGATCCCCTCCAAGTGATACACCATGAAGGTTTGGATTGAGATTGCTGTCCATTCACTGTTGCTCAGAAGCAGTCCACAACAAGCAGCTGTTTTCTTTAGAGGCTGAGAAGATAGGCAAACACTAAGAGTAAGAGCTACCCAACACGTAAAAAGAAGACTGTTGCCACCAACTACACAGATCAATGTGCCTGTATGTTCTCCTAGAGCAATAAACCTCTCACAACTGGCACATATCATACATTTTTAACTCTACACATCATAACTGAGCAATCTCGTTTCCATGAACATATCAAGCTAACTTAAAATGAGTTACGTGTTCTCAGTCCCTAGCTCTGGGACTCCTGAACTTTCCTTTTCCACACAACTCTCACTCCTACTCCTTTGCGCCCATATACATCCAATCTCTATCCCGATCAGGGTAGCCCCCCTTCTCCCCCGTGACTCAGGAAGACCAGACAACCATATCAAAAGTAGTCCTTCAATGTGCAAGTGCCTGTATGGGGATAGTTACACTCAACCACCCACTGCCTCACAGCCCCTCCCTGCTCGCTAAATCCCAGGCGCGTGCCCACAGCTCTGCAAGGATTCTATCATCCTCCCTGACCTCCCCCTCACTGAGGATAAATGATCAGTCCTCAGTAAAGGTCCCATCTTTATCCCCTATGTCCCCATGTCAAAATAAATCCGTATGCAGCCCTCCGCTCCAACTCCAACAATCACATCAAACCAGTGCACAAGGTGGGGGAGTGGGGGGGGGGGTGCAGTGGTAGCTTGGTGCGCCGACCTCGACACCTCTGACACCAGGCACCAACTCATGGCCACCTCCTACTGCCCCCTCGACCACGACCGCCCATCCATCATCAAACCATCATGGCCAAGACCATCCACAACCTCCTCATCTCAGGGATCTCCCATGCACAACCTCCAAACTCATATTACCTCCCATATACTACCTCCCACCCAAGGTCTACAAGCCTGACTATCCCAGTCGACCCATCATCTCAACCTGCTCCTGAACCACCAAACTTACATCCTCACATACCAACATCTTCCTGTCCCCCTTAATGCAGAAACTCCCCATCTACATTTGGGACACCACTAACGCAATCTACATCGTCCATGACCTTTCTTTCCATGGCCCCCAATGCCTCATCTTCACCATTGACATCCAGTTCTTGTACACATCTATCCACCATGGTGAAGGCCTCCAAGCCTTCTGGTTCTTCCTCGCTTCCCGATCCAACCCATATCACTCCACCAATGCACTCCTTCGATTGTTGGAGATGGTCCTGACCTTCACCAACTCCTTCCAATCCTCCCACCTTTTCCACACAATGGGCGCCTGCATAGGCCCCAGCTGTGCCTGCCTCTTTGTAGGAGACATGAAACAGTCCATCCTCCGCAGCTACTCAAGCACCATTCCTCGTCTTTTCATCCGTTACATCGATGATTGTAGCGATGCCACATCGTGCTCCTACAAGGAGCTTGAACAGTTCATCAGCTTCACTTACAACTTTCAAAGTGACCTGGATCATCTGGGTGTTGGATTCGTTTGGCTTTAACAGGGCTTGGTGCAATGGTGGGTCTTTCAGTCACGAAGAGTTTTCTGGGAGTGGGTGAAGTGACTTTGGGATTTTACAAAAGGTGAGCCAGGCAAAGCCGTTGGAACTGGCAGACCAGGTGCAGTTGAGGTTAGCTTCTACTGTGAGAAAAGTAGAAATAATTCCAGGAACAGCTCGGCAGTTATATTTGCTGGAAATATCATCGGCATTTTTGGAAATGGCTGGAACTCATTTGGGGTTGGGGCAGCTTGAACATAGAAAAGGATGGTAACAGTTTAAATTACGATTAAACGCAGACAAAAGATAAAAGGTCCAAGTCGCTCTAGAAGAAAAAAAACAAAAGGAAAGGAAGGGCCAAGCAGACCAAAAAGCAAAATACAGAATAACTTTGGTAGAATAAAAGAGGAAAAGTGAGAGAGGAAAGGGAGAAACTGGCACTTCAACAGGATAATTGGTTTAAAAGAATGGAGGTGAAGGTAGAAGGAAGGCTTAGTGAGGAGGATAGTGAGGATGTGCAAACCAAATGCATCCAAGGGCTAGTGACGATCTGTTTAACTATAACCAAGCGTTGCCTTAAGTTTAAGAGAAGGACGCAGAAGCCTTTTATTTCTAACTTGAGATAGTGGCTAAAGAAATGACGTGGCCAGTGACCATGTGGGTTTTGTTGATCCGAACAAAGCTGGAATGTACAGCTATTGAGGTCTTTGCCTCAGTATCAGTGGAGGCATCTTGATATCACATCATTAGAATAAACCTGTTGTCATAATTTGTTCAAAATGATATAAAAATGTTGAAGATATAATCACAACATCCCAGTGGAGATGCAAAACAGTATATTGAAAACAACATCGCTGGAACTGTGTCAGTTCCAATTTTGAGAGAATTCTCCCGTTCCGACAGATTGCCAGCAGCAGGGAGAGGTTGTTTCACTAACAACAACATGCATCTTTCATTACAAATGGTCACCAAAATATTCCACACCATCCTTGCTGTTGTTGGTATTCCTGGAAAGTCTTGAAGCAACATAGGTTGTACACATCCCTGCATTAAGTCAGACTTATTCCACTCTGACACTTCATCATTTTATTTCCATTTGGCAAGACAAATACTGATGACAGATGCCAGTATCCTCACTTACTGAGTTTAAAGGAAATCGTTGTTTGATTGGAGGTTCCTCAATAATGTGCAGAATTGTCTGGTTCTCAATACTGTGCAGAATGGGTATGCACTGAGGCCACACTGATGGGGTTTGGCTGAGCACCTGGCCCTGGCTGGTCTAGAAAGTGTTTAGCAAGACCACTCTCTGTGGGATTCAGAGCCTGTTGTTGGTCAGATGGGTTTAGTAACAAACAACCTGTTAGTGATACCTGGCGTTTCCCATTCCTTGATGTGAAGGGATTGCGTTGGTGGGTCTTGCTCAGGCAGCTCGCTCCAAATGGGAGCCCAGATACAACATGAGTGCAATGATCAAGTTGACAAGTCATCATAGTGTGAGAAGTGAATGGCAGCACGGATAGTTTTGACCATCTTTTCTGTTTATTTCAGACAGTGGTTGTGTGGGGGAATGATATTTCGGAGTGGTGTTGAGTGCAAGATACCAATTATGATGCGTAATATTGAATTATTTGATTGTCAAAAAGACGAGAGAGTTGCGCCATTTGTAAAACGGTGGACGGTGCTGTGGTGTGCTGTTTATTCGGACAAATACTGAGATCTGGAGTATAGTGGTAGGCGCTCTCACACAGAGGATCAAACAACTTCGTTCACCAGGATGTTTCCCACGTTGCCCTTTGTCACTGTTACCCTTTGATGTTCCTGGAACCATACTGGTGAATGTGAAGGGACTCCCATGTGCATTTGTTTGGGATTGTTATTTCGTCTTTGGCTACCGGCTTGGATAAGTATTATAAGTATTGTTATTATTTTGATCATTGATATTCTTACTGTTTTGATACTGACAGATGAATCCTCTGGATATATTTTAAAACTGATTCACCATGAGGCCATAGTGTTACACCATGGAGTGCAGTACTCCGTCAACACTGAGCACCACTTCTTCAGGAATTGAGAGGGGCTTATGCCCGAAACTTCGAATCTCCTGTTCCTTGCATGCTGCCTGACCTGCTGCGCTTTTCCAGCACACATTTTCAGCTATGATCTCCAGCATCTGTAGACATCACTTTCTCCTCAAGTTGGATAATATATCTAGGTCACCAGTTGATTTGTATCCATCAGTAGGCAGTGCTAAAAATATATGAATTATGATGTGTATTGCTTAATTCTTTGATTATGCTCGAAACGTCGAATTCTCTATTCCTGAGATGCTGCCTGGCCTGCTGTGCTTTGACCAGCAACACATTTGCAGCTGTGATCTCCAGCATCTGCAGACCTCATTTTTTACTCTAATTCTTTGATTGTCAAAAAGACATGTGTGTTGTACTGCCTGTTGACTCAGGTTTGCATGATGTTCTTTGCCCCATAGCATGGGACATCATTGCACTGTGTGTATCACATGGGATGTCTTTCCAAACAGTAAATGCCGTTTGCAGGTTTATTGGAGATCACTTTTAGGTACTGAGTAAACCCAGACTGTTTTGTGGCTATGGAGGGATGGAAATTGAGTTGGAGTGGGAGTGAGTTAGTACTGAAGGGACTTATAGTTGACAGCTATCACTTGGAAGTTTATAAGTGGCAGATGAAGTTTAATTCAGATCAATGTGAGGTATTGCATTTTGGGAAAGCAAGCCTTACCAGGACTTATATACTTAATGGTAAGTTCGGAGGGAGTGTTGTTGAGCAAATAGACATTGGAGTGCTGGTTAATTGCGCCTTGAAAGTGCAGTCGCAAGTAGATAGGACAGAGAAGAAGGCGTTTGGCATGCTTTTCTTTATTGGTCAGAGTATTGAGTATATGAGTTGCGAGGTCATGTTACGGCTGTACAGGACATTGATGTGGCCACTGTTGGAATATTGCGTCCATTTCTGGTCTCCTTCCTATCGGAAACATGTTGTGAAACTTGAAAGGATTCAGAAAGGATTTGAGCTGTAGGTTGAAGCTGAACAGGCTGGCGCTGTTTTCCCTGCAGCATCGGAGGCTGAGGGGTGATCTCATAGAGATTTGGATATGAAAAATAGACAAAGGATTTTCCCTGAGGTGGAGGAGTCCAGAACTGGGGGCATAGGTTTAGGGTGAGAGGGGCAAGATATAAAAGAGACCTTAGGGTCAACGTTTTCACGCAGAGAGTGGTATGTGCATGGAATGATCTGCCAGAGGATGTGTTGGAAGCTAGTACAATTGCAATATTGAGAAGGCATTTGGATGGATATATGAATAGGATGGGTTTTGAGGGATATGGGCCGTGTTCTGGCATGTGGGACTAGATTGGATTGGGATATCTGTTCGGCATGGACGAGTTGGACCGAATCATCTGTTTCCATGCTGTAAATCTCTAAGACTCTAAATTTTTGCAGTAACATTAACACTGAGCTGTTTATTCCCACAGCACATTTTAATTGTTAGTGCCGCTGCATCAACACTGCTGGCTGGGACGTATCTGGCACAGTGTGTTCCACATCAGGGGAGTGACACAATGGATCAAACTTTTTGCTGCAATAAACTTCTGTTTCGTCAATTCCAAAATAGTTCACCTGATGGAAAATGTTATTGTTGGAGCGTTGGGTAACTAATATCAAACAAATTTCATGTGGCATCCGATAAGACTGGAAGATTCAGAGAACATTACTGCCATACTGACAGCGGTTAATGCAATACAGAAAACTGAGTCATATCAGTAATAACAACAAACTGATACCACTGGAAAAGGTCAGCAGGTCTGGCAGGATCAGTGGAGAGAAATCGGAGTTAATGTTTCAGATCCAGTAACTGCAGCTGAAAGATTTACAGTGATTTCTCTCACAGATGCAGCCAGGCCCGCTGACCTTTTCCAGAAATTTCTGTTCCCGATTCTGATTTCAAGCATCTGCAGTTCTTTCAGTATTATTTAGAAGTCAGAGTGTTCTGCAGCACAAGAATTCTGTCATGGTTTGTCCTTGGAGTGTTTTCTTTTTATTCTTCTCTTAAAGTTCAGTCTTCACTTTCCCAGAGGACCCTCCTGACTGATGCCGGGTGCTGTGTGATCCAATAGACTGCGTGATCGATGCATTTAACACTTAACTTACTGAGCACTGGACTGGGGCAATGTTGAGAGTGTGGTGCTGGAAAGCACAGCCAGTGAGGCAGCGTCCGAGGAGCAGGAGAATCAACATTTCAGGCGTAATCTCTTCATCAGGAATGAGACTTGGGGGCCAAGGGGGCAGAGAGATAAATGGGAGGGGTGAGGGCCTGGGTCGATTGGAGCTGGGAATACGATAGGTAGCTGAAGATGGGGTGAAAGTAATAGGTCGGAGAGGAGGGTGGAGCAGATAAGTGGTAAGGAAAATGGGCAGGTAGGACAGGTCACGAGGGCAGTGCAGACTTGAAGGATTGCGACTGGGATAAGCTGGATAGAGGTCAAATGGGGAAACTGTTGAAATCAACATTGATTCTTTGTGGTTGGAGAGTCCCAAGTTGGAACATGAGGCTTTCTTCGTCCAGGTGTCGGGTGGTTAGGTTTTGATGATGGAGAATGCCCAGGACCTGCATGGCCTTGGCAGAGTGGAAGGGGGAGTTGAAGTGTTCAGCCATGGGCCGGTGGGGTTGGTTAGTGTGGATAGCCCAGAGATGTTCTCTGAATTGATCTGCAAGTTGGGGTTCTGCCTCCCTGATGTAGAGGAGACCACATTGGGTGCAACTGATAAAGTAGAAGGAAGGACAGGTAAATTTCTGTCGGATATAGAAGGATCCACTGCAGCCTTGGATGGAGGTGAGGAGGAAGGTGAGGGCGCAGGATTTGCCCTTCACATCGCTAGGACACTTGAACTGACGAACCCCACTTCCATGTGGCTGAACACTTCAACACCCCCTCCCACATGCTGGTCCTGGGCTTCCTCCATCGCCAGACCTTCACCACACGGCGTCTGGATGATGAATGCCTCATAATTCTCCAATTCTTGATTTTTGAAATTGGATCAAATTTGGAGTGCATAATTTCATATTTATGAGAATGGACTCATTGTGGGGACATCCAATCCCAGAGTAAGACTTTGAAAGTGTGCTGGCAAGGAGTTGGATGTGCCTGGGGAGCTCCATTTTATTCTTTTTATTGAAGGGATGTGGGTGTTGGTGTTTAGGTCGCCATTTACCACCCTCCGTAATTGCCCAGAAGGCAAGTAATAGTTAATCAGGTAGTCATGGGTTTAGAGACATATGTCGGGTAGATGAGGTAAGGATGACAGATTGCCTTCACTAAAGGACATTAGTGAACAAGATGCTTTTTTCTTCCTGACAACTGTCAACTTTTCATCATCATCATTAGACTGATTGAAATTCCACCATCTGCCATGGGGAATGTTGAACCCATCTCCCCAGATCATTACCTAAGTCTATGAATTAATAGTCTTATGATAGGTCCATTTGGCCATCGTCCTCCAACACCGTTAATAATGTTGGAAATCCCCAGAGATGTAATGGTGGCACGATGACAAAGTGGTTAACATTGCGGCCTCACATTGCCAAGGACCTGGGTTTGATTCAACCCTTGAGTGACTGTCTATGTGGAGCTTTTATATTCTCCCCATGTCTGCATGGGTTTCCTCCGGGTGCTCTGTTTTCCTCCCGTAATCCAGAAGTATGTACATTCGATGCTAAATTGCCCCATAGTGTCCAGGACATCAGGTCAGGTGAGTTAGTCATGATTGGGTGTGGTCTGGTTAGGAGGCTCTTCAGAAGTTTGCTGCAGACTGATTGGTCCAAATGACCCCTTTCCGCACGGTATGGTTTCTATGATCCTAATACAGAAACAGTCTCGGATGATTGCCATGGAGAATGCTGGTTAGGTGATGGGTATTCCTAACCGCAGTGTGTTCTCTGAATCTGGGAGGGGGATCTCGATTCACAAGTGGAGGAGTTTGGGAGCATAAACCTAGACATCAGACAGGAAGCTTTGCTTAAACTCTGATGAAATGCATGATTTCTAACCCAGAAAGTTGTGAAGAGCAATGCAGCATGGATTTAGGTTATGTTTGGATGGGTACTGTGGTGCGAGGACATGTGGAGAAACCACAGCAAATGTTGCAGTGCTTAGGGTTTAAGTCGTTATGCAGCTTGGGACATGATGGTTGGATTCACTGCAGAGTACTACCATAGTAGATTGTCAGGATGTTCAATCCTGACTATGAGGGAGGGACTTAATGCCCAATCATTTCGTACGTCCACTTTGTGAACTTCATTCATTCCCGGACACTGTTGAGTGATTCAAAACCCTCTGATGTCGTTCATACAGGTTGGATGTATAACCCTGGGGACAATCTGAGCTGTGGAGGCTCCAAAGCCAAAGACATAAATTTTGCAATCAATGTCTATGCTAGGTGTCTCCCATTCGTTGTTTATTGTTTCGAGGTGTCATTGTTTGGATGTTGCTGTCTTTGGGGACTCACCAGCTAGTCTGAGTAACGTATGAAATAGATGAAATCAAATGCTACCAATCCCAAAAAAATCATTGAGTACATGACCATATTTTTGTGAGTAATCTGCTGCTCATGTTTTTCCCTCTGTCTATTAAAAATGGAAATGATTCATTTAGTGAGGGATTGCTACTGTGATTCAGATCCTTTAAACTTCATGTGACATGCGGCAACAACTGTCTTTGTGCCATTATTTACGTCTGGGCTCAGGCATCAGCACATGTTTGATCAGTAATTTCAAGTCTGTTTATTCATTTCTCTGTCTCTTACAGTCAGTATACTGGTGATAGTAATCCTAGCTCGGTGGAAGTGTGGTCTTTTTACATGCACCCATCGTTATCTGGTGGCCATGGCAACATGTGATCTGCTATTCATTGTTTTCGACGTTGTACCTCACCGATTTCCATATTATTACTACCCACAGTGTTTCCTGGACCTTACTCCTGTTTATAGTGCTATCTATGTCCTGGTCTGCTTGACCATTCGTTGCTCTGTCTGGTTCAATGTAACTTTTTTCTTTTGATCGATTTGTTGCCATTTGTTTTCATCAGATGAAAACTAAGTATTGTACAGAGAAAGCTGCAATCAAAATTCTTGCAACAATTTGCATTTTCTTTTCTTTAAAGAACATTCCCAAAAACTTCCGTTGTTAACCTGATAAGTTTATCAAAAATATTCCATGATAATATAAAACGAGGTCGAGTTATTCTCATGACCGGTGGGACCGTATTAAATTCTTTGAACAAATTTTTAACACCAATGTTACCATTCACTTTTATTCTCTTTCTCAACATTCTGACTGCCAGACACATCTTCGAAGGTGTGAAGATGCGTAAGGGGCAGAGGGCTCAGGGAAATTCGAGGATGACACAAAGATAGAGAACAGAAAGAATTCTGTGATTTTGCTGTTTGCCATATCCACTAGCTTTATCCTATTGTGGTTTCTGTATGCTTAATATTCTTTCGCTCTGATGATTTCTTGGAATACGCTGATTATTATCTCTTTAAAGAAGTCGCATATATGCTGTGGAACCTAAGTTGCTGCACCAATACAGGCATTTGTCTGGTGACGCAGAAAAAAAAACATAGACCATTTAAAGTATGCAGTAAAATATCCAGTAATAAAAATAATTCAATTGGTGAATAAACCCAAGTGACTGAGAGCCAACATGAGTTGCAGCAGAATATGGAACGAGGAGTCCACGTGAGGAACAGCTGTAAGGAGAAGGAGGAGCAACAACATGATAACACTCCTTTTCTCATGGGCAAGGAATAACACTATCTGAGGAATAAATTGAAAGGGACTGCTGGAGCAAAACCAGTGTAAAGTGTGGTTAGCATAAAACAACAGTTAGTAGAAAACTGATTAACAAAAATGAAAGAGGACTTAGACATGCACAAAAGATACATTCATTCCAAGCAATTAGTTCTCGGTCGGTTTCATGGATATATAAATAAATGAGCTGGAGGAAAGCATCATTGCTCACCACAGGCCCAGAGCGGGAAATACATCTACAGAGTCCTCTCCACTCTTCCTTACTGAATTCATTGCTCCACACATCCCGACAAAACAAATATAAATCAGCTGCTGATTTATAAAGAGTAAATAACGTTCTGTAATAAAACGTCCATGTCTTTTGTTTGCAAATTGATTTTTAACAGTAATTTTCTTAATTTCCATTCAATCCCTTGTGTCATTCTGTTTGTTTTATTCCTTCCTTTCCATAAACCATCTGATGGGAATCCAAGCCCAACCAGAGGGACTCCTGCTCTCTCTCTCTCTCTCTCTCTCTCTCTCTCCGCACCTTCCAATGACCCAACTCCCCCTCCGATTTAAGATGTTACTTCAAATCTGCCACTTTACATCAGTTTCTGACACCTGACCTAACATCACCTTCAGTGGGAGAACATCAGATTTGTTCAATTTGTCATGATAAAGGTCTTTATGCAATGTGTTTGTGGACTGTGTTGAGTTAAAGTGGACAGTGATGGTATATGGTGGTGACTATCGCTGCCTTCCAAATTGGTAACCTGGGTTTGATTCCCGGCAATGGCAAGTTAGATTTTGATATTTATCAGTCGGAAAACCCAAAGACAAAAGAAATTTGAACAGGATGACAATATATACAGCTTTCATTCCAAGACAGTAAATTGTTAATCAGGAGCAGTCAGTGGGCAGTCTGGACAAAAATACTTATCTGCTGCCTTCTCTCACACCTCCATCCCTCCCACAAAAATGACTCTGTCTGTGCTCCATCTCTGGGGAAGGTTTACCACAGGGAGAGGGAGTTGGGAGCTGACTGGATGAGCTGGGACTTGGGTGGACTGAGCGTCTATGAGTGACAGACCTGGGGGTATTTCAAACAGGTTCTTGCAGCCACTGTCCCGTTCGCCATGTGCACTGAGCAGGGAGTCAGTATCTGTGTGGTTCTGTCTGTCTCTGTGTGTGAGAGTGTGGGGAGTGTTTCAATCTCAATTGCAGTTTGATCATTTAATACACCCCCCATTCCCTCCCAAAGCAGCCCCTCCTAAAGAAGCCACTGGAGCAGGGTCGGTTCCCAGTGGGAAAGAGGGAGTGTGAGAGATCATCGAGTGAGCTGGGACAAACCTGAATGAAGAGTATCACCAGTTTACTTTTTTTATGTCTTTTCTTAACTCCTCTTTATCTCTCTCTGAGCTTTCCTCTTTTCTCTCTCTTCTCCGTCGGTCTCACGCTCCACATATCTCTCTCAATCTTTGTCTCTCTCACACTATCTCTTTCGTTCTTACTGAGAGCCTTGCTTTTTGTCTTTTTCTCTCCTATTTCTACTTTCAAATTTGTGAATGCCTTTCTCACTTTCTTCCTTTCTTTCTTCTTGTTTCACTTTCTCTGTGTTTCTTTCCTTCCCTATTTCTGTATTTCAATCCTGAAACTGCAGCCCTCCCATGCCAATTTTACCCACCCCACCCTGGTAAATTTTGCAGTCGCACCAAATTAGCATCTCCCCCTACCATGGTCCCTCCCTGTGTATCTTCATCTCCCCTGAACCTCACATTCTGTCGTCTCTCCACTACACACCCACTGTAGATAAGAGACCCTATGTGTCCACATCCATCCACAATACTCCCCATGCCTGTTCCCAGCCCCGGGGTAGATGACAATGGGAGCATTGCTGAGACTAACTTGTCTTCTGAATGTCGACTGTAATGTCATCGAGTCACAGAGTCATAGAGCACAGAAACAGACTCTTGGGGCCAACCTGTCCACTCTAACCATCTTCCGAAACTAAATGTCCCACCTGCCTCGAACAAAGAACAAATAACAAAGAAAATTTACAGCCGAGGAACAGGCCCTTCGGCCCGCCAAGCCTGAGCTGATCCAATTATACTGTCTAAACCTGTCGCACAATTCTTAAGCATCTCTAACCCACTGCTCCCGACCGACTCATGCATCTGTCCAGACGCATCTTAAATGAATCTACCGTGCCTGCCTCTACTACCTCTGCTGGCAACGTGTTAGAGGCACCTACCACCCTCCGTGTAAAGTACATGCCTCCCTAATCTTTCCACCTCTCACCTTGAAAGGGTGATCTCTCGTTATTTTATCCTTCACCCTGGGAAAAAGCTTGTCGCTATCCACCCTGTCTATACCCTTCATTATGTTGCAAACCTCAATCAGGTCCCTCCTCAATCTCTCTTTTTTCTAATTAAAACAAACCGAACCTACTCAACCTCTCTTCATAGCTAGCACCTTCCATACCAGGCAACATCCTCGTAAACGTTCTCTGCACCCTCTCAAAAATTTTCCACATCCTTTTGGCAATGTCGCGACCAGAACTGTACACAATATTCTAAACGTGGCCTAAACAAAGTATTGTATAATTTAAACATGACCTGCCAAATCTTATACTCAATACCCCGTCGATGAATGCAAACATAACAATTGCCTTCTTGACCACTCTATCCACCTGTGCAGTAACCATCAGGGTAAAATGGACCTGAACTCCCAGACCACTCTGCTCATCAACCTTTCCCAAGGGTCTTCCGTTCACTGTATAATTCACTCTGGAATTAGACTTCCCAAAATGCATCCCCTCGCATTTGCCTGGATTAACTTCATCTGCCACGTTTCTGCCCAACTCTACAATCTATATTCTCCAGCATTCTTTGACAGTCCCCGATGCTTTCTGCTGCTCCACCAGTCTTCGTGTCATGGGCAAACTTGCTGATCATACCAACAGTGCTCTCTTCCAAACCATTTATGTGTATCACACTAACCGTGGCACTGGCACTGACCCCTGTGGAACACCATTGATCACCTTTCTCTATTTCGAGTCCCTTCAACTACTACCCTTTGTCTCTTGCTGTTCTACCAGTTCTTGATTCACCTAGCTAGAACACCCTGCACACATGTGACTTCACTTTCTCCATTCGTTTACCTTGGGGAACCTTATCAATCGATTTCAAGTCCATGTATATGACATCCACAGCCCATCCCTCATCTATCAACTTGGTCACTTCCTCAAAGAACTCTAGTAAATTGGTAAGTCACGATCACCCCCGCACAAAACCATGTTGCCTATCACTGATTAGCCCATTCTTTTCCAAATAGATTTTATTCCTCAGTACCTTCTCGAGTAACTTTCCCACCACTGAAGTCAGGTTCAATGGTCTGGAGTTGCCCGGACTTGTCAACGGCTTTGCTGAAGTCCAAGTAAACAGTATTGACCTCTCAACCCACATCAGTCTTTTTGGTCACTTCTTTAAAAAAAACTCTATCAAATTTGTGAGATATGAATTTCCTCGAACAAAACAATGCTGATTATCCCTGTTCAATCCATTCCCCTCAAAATGCATATAAATCCAATCTTTCAGAATCATCTCTAACAACTTATCAATCACCGAAGTCAGACTCACTGGTTTATAGTTCTCTGGCTTCTCCTTCTATCTCTTCTTAAACAATGGCACGACATTAGCCAAACCTCCATTCCTCTGGTAATTCACTCGTGTTTATAGATGATGCAAATATTTCTGCCAGGACCCCGCACTTTCCTCCCTCACATCCCACCATGACCTGGGAAACATTTGATCAGGTCTTGGAGATTTATCTACCTTTAGCATGTTCTCTTCTGTAATGTAATCCCTGTTTTCAAAATATCAATATTCATTTTTCTGAGTTCTCTTGTCTCCATTCCCTTGTATCCAATAAAAACTGACGCAAAATATTCTTCTCTTGAGGTTCAACACAAACATAATCATGTTAACCTTTAAGGGGTCTTGCTCTCTCTGTTATTGTCTGGCTCTTAATGTGGTTGTGGAATCTTTTTGGATGATCCTGAAAATTAACTTCCAGGGCTATATCACTTCGGTTTTTGCCTATCTGACTTCTTTCCTAACATTGCCCAAATGCTCTTTAGAGCTCTCAAGAGATTCAGTTGATCCCAATTTTCTGTATTTAACATTTAGGTATAAATCAAGGACTGCAGGTGCTGAAAACCAGATTCTAGATCAGAATCGTGCTGGAAAAGCACAGCAGGCCAGGCAGCATCCGAGGAGCAAAAAAACCGATGTTTCAGGCAAAAGGCCTTTATCAGGAATAGAGGCAGGGTGCCTGCAGAGAGGAGAGATAAATGAGACAGGTGTGGGGGTGGGGATGGAGGTGATAGGTCAGAGAGGAGTGTGGAGATGCCAGGTCCTGCGCCTCCTCCAACGCCGCTCCCTCATCACCTGACGCCTGGAGGAAGAAAGTCTCATCTTCTGCCTCAGAACACTTCAAAACCATGGCATCAATGTGGACTTCACCAGTTTCCTCGTTTCCCCTTCCTCCACCTCACCCCATCTCCAAACGTCCAGCCCTCATGACCTTTCCTACCTGACCACCTTCCTTTCCACGTAACCACTCCACCCTCAACTCTGACTTACCATCTCCATCCACACCCGCATCTGCCTCTTGTTCTCTATGCTACGTTGTCCCACCCCACCAGTCTCTCATTTTTCTCTTCACTCTGCAAGCACACTGCCTCTATTCCTGATGAAGGACTTTTGTCCGAAACGTCGATTTTCCTGCTCCGCAGATGCTGCCTCATCTGTTGTGCTTTTCCAGCACTAATCTAATCTAGACACTGTATTTAACATATGATTCTTTTTAATTCTTGATTAGAACTTCAATACCTTTAATCATACATTGTTCCTTAATCTTACCAGCCTTCACTTTCACTCTAACAGGAGCAACATGCTCTGAACTCTCCTTACCACACTTTTCTGAATGGCGCCAGAGTAAGAAAATTAAACTACCCTGCTATTACAAAGTTATTATTCTTACATACATTTGAGATAGCAACATCTTTTCTTCTTGACTTCCCTCTGACTACTGAATCCTGCAGTGCAATCCCATAAAGTTGATCATACCTTTCTTATTTCCCATTTCATACCATAGATTTTCATAAAATGGTCCTTCAGTTATTGCTACACTATTTACAGTAGTAATTGAGTATCTGTGATTCCATGTCTAAGCACCCTAAACTCCTCAATTAGATTCCAGTCTGTAGTTCACTTCCCATTACTAGTTAATCAATTGTGAACCACACCATACCTCTCGAATATTCTCTAATCTGCAACTCACTCCCTGGTACATATTACTCTGTATATTAATCCCCTCCTCTCTTCCTCAATCAAAAATGCTATCACGCCTCTTCTCTTGCCTCACGTTTCTATCCTTTCTATAGCATGTAAAACCCAGAACATTGAGCAGCCTGTCTTGTCGTTGCCTTAGCTACGTTTCTGTGATAGTTCTGACAGGCGATTTACATGCTGCCATATACACCCTGATTTCATCAGCCTTATCTGTTCAGAAATAAATGCAGTTCAATTCTTCAGAGTTACTTTGGCTCTGAATTGCTATTGCCTAACTTTTGTAATTAACTTGCTCTTTTCTGATTCAGAACCATCCTCATTTTTTTGTCCATTTTCACTGTTACTTAGGAAAGGCCCACTCCCCC